>NW_020838034.1:3149733-3448499 GCF_003676395.1 Aethalodelphis obliquidens | reverse complement strand
GACTATATATAACACTACACAAATGATTTGTTTCTTCAGATATGAAGCAATTATAGCTGAGTTCTGAGTGATGTCACAAGGTCATTAAAAACATTTTCCTGTTTGAAATGTCTTTTCTATAGAAGAACGTATTTAAACAGCATGAACTGATGGTTAACTATCTTTTTTCCTTCAGTTCCAGTGTCTCAGCCTGTCCTCACCCTCAGGGCTTCCAGGGCCCAGACTGTGGTGGGGGACATGATAGAGCTTCACTGTGAGGCCCAGAGAGGCTCTCCCCCGATCCTGTACCAGTTTTATCACAAGGATGTCGCTGTGGGAAACAGCTCAGCTCCCTTGGGAGGGGGAGCATCCTTCTGCCTCTCTCTGACCACGAACCATTCTGGAAACTACTCCTGTAAGGCCGACAATGGCCTGGGGGTCCAGCAGAGTGAGGTGATGCTACTCAGTGTCATAGGTGAGTTGGTCCTGCCCACAGACAGCACAACCAGGGACTGACTGCTTTCTCTCCCCGGCAGCAGAAATGGAGCTCCAGCACTCCTGTTTGCTGGTGTGACCACCCAGCATATTTCCTGCACATAGAATTTCCAGTTGAAAGTCTGGGATCCTTCCTGTGTCTGCGCTTTCAGGAACCTGGACCTTCCCAGCAGCACAGTTCAAGAAGTCTTCTTGAATGTGATCAAAACTCCTCACTAAAAATGCAAAGAAGGTTTTTAGAACCAAGACTATATTTTGATCTGCAATTACGATACAAAAGGGAAAATAACGAATTTTAGGTATAGGTTTCGTTGCCCCCAGAAAGGTCAGGTCATTCTTTATCCTGGTTTTTCTCTCTTTGACTTCCAACAAACTTCTACTCTTGAGCTTCTTTCACTACCAGGGATATAAACATGCCTCACATTTCCATATTAAAAATTCTATATTAATATTAGCTAGGTACATAGCTTTTCAGGGTATACAATCACAAACAATCCAAGTTAGTTTACAAAGTGATTCTTAAAGCAGTGGGGACACAGAGGTGAAAGCAGGATGACATGGAGTGAAAATGGTCACCCATTAATCAAATTCTTTCATTCTCTAAGCAGTCTGACATCTTGCCTTTAGGTATAAAAGCCAAAGGAAAACTGCTTCTTGTCATCTCTGAATCTGCTTTGTGATGATCCCCTACAGGCCACTCTTATGGTAGAGCAAAAGTATGCTAAGGGCTGTTGAGATGAATGTTCTAGTGTTGGTTCTGAAGATACTAGCTCTATGAACTTGGCCAAGCATATTTCCCTATATTGACCTCAATTTCCTCATTCACAAAGTGAGAAAATTGAACTAGATGAATATCAGGGTCATCCTCAACCCTAGAATCCTATTATTTTGGTGCACAGGGAATATGGTGTATGTCAGACTCAAAGGTTCCTGGAAGGAGACATGCTAAAGGAGAAGCTGGGAGTCACTGCTCCTGGGATACAAACCCAGAGAAACACGAGACCATGAAATAACATGCAAATGCTTTCTGAAGTACATAAAGCAAAATACAGGCTGATACTCTTAGTCTCCCTTGGCTGGGTCCCTGAGTATCATAAGAAATACAGACAAAATCACATGAGCAGGTTGATTTAGGCATACCAGCCCAGGAGCCAGCATCCCATCAAGGTGGCTGGGGCAGCCACCTCTTTGGCATCTAGCAGGCTACCTGATTGCAGATTTGATTTTTTTCCATTCAACTAGTCCATTCTTCTCCCCCCAGTGGTAGGCAGCACCTGCCTCAGCCAATTTTCCTCTAAGGTTCACAGGAACTCTTACCGCATGGTTTACACACTCACCTTTTAGATCCACCACACAGGCATGTACTTCTGACCAAGTGCCACTCCCTCCCTCTTCACAACACAGTGGACCAGCACATCATACCCCTCACACTCTGTATTCGTGATTTTATACACATCCTCATTCCTTTGTTTCTATGATCCCTGGTGCAAATGCCTATTATTTATGCTGGTGCTATTACACCTAAAGGACTTCTTGCTAAATGATTGTGTCTGAGTCCTAGAACTAGGACACATCATGGAGAACTACAAGAAAAAGGAATACTTATTACATTGTCACTACCATCATCATCATCACCATCATAAATACTTACTGAGCCCTTGTATGTGCCAGGCCCTGTGCTTAGTACTTGACATGCAATATCTCATTTAATCTTTAAAATAAACCACTGAGGTTAAAAATGAGATCATTTTTATCCTCAGTTTGCAGGAGAGGAAACTGAAGCTTAGAGAGGTGAAGTAACCAGCTTAGAGACACAGCTAGCAAAGGTAAAGCCAGGTTGAAAAATGAGCCTATCCAACTCAATGTAAATCTACATTATAATATCTCTCATCCTTTGTGGCCAGGTTTAACACAACTTTTTAATAATTTATTATTCTGGAAGAATACATAAACTTTCACGATAAAAAGTCAAATGGAACAAAAGGGTACTTTCAGGTATATTTTTCTAGAAATATTAAAATATATTATAAACATAAAGGCATAGAATTTTTTACAAGTACAATCATATTACACATATAGTTATGCAACTTGCATTTTTTACTTGATATATCTTGGATATCTTTCGTGTTTTATTAGCAAGTCAACTAGGTTGTCTCCAGTTTTTAGCTATTATAAAAATTCTACAATAGAAATCTTTGCGCAAATATATTTGCAAATACTTTTTTAAATAGAAGTATAGTTACAATGTGTACAGCAAAGTGATTCAGTTTCATATACGTACATATATATATGTATATGTATATATATTCGTTATCAGATTCTTTCCATTGTAGGTTATTACAAGATATTGAGTATAGTTCCCTGTGCTATACAGTAAGCCCTTGCTGGTTATCTATTTTATATATAGTAGGGTATACATGTTAATCCCAAACTCCAAATTTATCTCATCCCTGCCTGCTAGCCCCCTTGGTAACCATAATTTTGTTTTCTATGTCTGTGAGTCTATTTCTGTTTTATAAATAAGTTCATTTGCATCATTTTTTTAGTGATAAGTGATATCATATGATATTTGTCTTTCTCTGTCTGACTTCACTCAGTATGGCAATGTCTAAGTCCATCCATGTTCCTGCAATGGCATTATTTCATTCTTTTTTATGGCTGAGTAATAGTCCATCGTATGTATATGTACCACATCTTCTTTATTCATTCATCTAATGATGATATTTAGGTTGCTGCCATGTCTTGGCTATTGTAAATATTGCTGCTATAAACATTGGGGTGCATATATCTTTTTGAACTAGCACTTGCCCAAGAGTGGAATTACAGGATCATATAGTAACTCTATTTTTACTTTTTTGAGGAATTTCCATACTATTCTCCATAGTGGCTGCACCAATTTACATTCCCACCAACAGTGTAGGAGGGCTCCCTTTTCTCCACAGCCTCTCCAGCAATGTTTCTTGACTTTTTTTTTTTAACGTCTTTAGCGGACTGTAATTGCTTTACAATGGTGTTAGTTTCTGCTTTATAACAAAGTGACTCAGCTATACATATACATATATCTCCCTATCTCCTTCCTCTTGCGTCTCCCTCCAACCATCCCTATCCCACCCCTCTAGGTGGTCACAAAGCACTGAGGTGATCTCCTTGTGCTATGCAGCTGCTTTCCACTAGCTATCTATTTTACGTTTGGTAGTGTATATATGTCCATGCCACTCTCTCACTTCGTCCCAGCTTACCCTTCCCCACCCCCGTGTCCCCAAGTGCATTCTCTACATCTGCATCTTTATTCCTGTCCTGCTCCTAGGTTCTTCATAGCCTTTTTATTATTTTTTAGGTTCCATATATATGTGTTAGCATACGGTATTTGTTTTTTTCTTTCTGACTTACTTCACTCCGTATGACAGACTCTAGGTCCATCCACCTCACTACAAATAACTCAATTTTGTTTCTTTTTATGGCTGAGAAATATTCCATTGTATATATATGCCACATCTTCTTTATCTCTTCATCTGTCGATGGACACTTAGGTTGCTTCCATGTCCTGGCTATTATAAATAAAGCTGCAATGAACATTGTGGTACATCACTCTTTTTGAATTAAGGTTTTCTCAGGGTATACGCCCAGTAGTGGGATTGCTGGGTCGTATGGTAGTTCTATTTTTAGTTTTTTAAGGAACCTCCGTACTGTTCTCCATAGTGGCTGTACCAATTTACATTCCCACCAACAGTGGAAGAGGGTTACCATTCCTCCACACCCTCTCCAGTATTTATTGTTTGTAGATGTTTTGATGATGGCCATTCTGACTGGTGTGAGGTGATACCTCATTGTAGTTTTGATTTGTTTTGCTCTAATGATTAGAGCATCCTTTCATGTCTTTGTTGGCAATCTGTATATCTTCTTTGGAGAAATGCCTATTTAGGTCTTCTGCCCATTTTTGGATTGGGCTTTGTTTGTTGTTTTTGATATTGAGTTGCATGAGCTGTTTGTAAATTTGGGGGATTAATCCTTTGTCAGTTGCTTCATTTGCAAATATTTTCTCCCATTCTGAGGGTAGGCTTTTTGTCTTGTTTATGGTTTCCTTTGCTGTGCAAAAGCTTTGAAGTTTCATTAGGTCCCATTTGTTTATTTTTGTTTTTATTTCCATTACTCTAAGAGGTGGACCAAAAAAGATCTTGCTGTGATTTATGTCAAAGAGTGTTCTTCCTATGTTTTCCTCTAAGAGTTTTATAGTGTCCGGTCTTACATTAGGTCTCGAATCCATTTTGACTTTATTTTTGTGTATGGTGTTAGGGAGTGTTCTAATTTCATTCTTTTACATGTAGCTGTCCAGTTTCCTTAGCACCACTTATTGAAGAGACTGTCTTTTCTCCATTGTATATCCTTGCCTCCTTTGGCATAGATTAGTGGACCATAGGTGCGTGGGTTTGCCTCTGGGCTTTCTATGTTGTTCCATTGATCTATGTTTCTGTTTTTGTGCCAGTACCATATTTTCTTGATTACTGTAGCTTTGTAGTATAGTCTGAAGTTATGGAGTCTGATTCTGCCAGCTCCTTTTTTTTTCCTCAAGACTGCTTTGGCTATTCAGGGTCTTTTGTGTCTCCATACAAATTTTAAGATTTTTTGTTCTAGTTCCATAAAAAATGTCATTGGTAATTTGATAGGGATTGCATTAAATCTGTAGATCGCTTTGGGTAGTGTAGTCATTTTCACAATATTGATTCGACCAATCCAAGAACATGGTATATCTCTCCATCTTTTGGTATCATCTTTAATTTCTTTCATCAGTGTCTTATAGTTTTCTGCATACAGGCCTTTTGTCTCCCTATGTAGGTTTATTCCTAGGTATTTTATTCTTTTTGTTGCAATGGTAAATGGGAGTGTTTTCTTAATTTCTCTTTCAGATGTTTCATCATTAGTGTATAGGAATACAAGAGATTTCTGTGCATTAATTTTGTATCCTGTAACTTTACCAAATTCATTGATTAGCTCTAGTAGCTTTCTGGTGGCATGTTTAGCATTCTCTATGTATAGTATCATGTCATCTGCAAACAGTGACAGTTTTATTTCTTCTTTTCCAATTTGAATTTCTTTTTCTTCTCTGATTGCTGTGGCTAGGACTTCCAAAACTATGTTGAATAATAGTGGTAAGAGTGGACATCCTTGTCTTGTTCCTGATCTTGGAGGAAATGCTTTCAGTTTATCACCATTAAGAATGATGTCTTCTGTGGGTTTGTCATATATGGTCTTTATTATGTTGAGGTATATTCCCTCTGTGCCCACTTTCTGGAGAGTTTTTATCATAAATTGGTGTTGAATTTTGTCAAAAGCTTTTTCTGCATCTATTGAGATGGTCATATGGTTTTAATTCTTCAAGTTGTTAATATGGTGTATCACATTGATTGATTTACGTATATTGAAGACTCCTTGCATCCCTGGGATAAATCCCACTTGATCATGGTGTATGATCCTTTTAATGTGTTGTTTCATTCTGTTTGCTAATATTTTGTTAAGGATTTTTGCATCTATATGCATCAGTGGTATTGCTCTGTATTTTTCTTTTTTTGTACTATCTTCGTCTGGTTTTGGTGTCAGGGTGATGGTGGCCTCATAGAATGAGTTTGGGAGTGTTCCTTCCTCTGCAATATTTTGGAAGCGTTTGAGAAGGATGGGTGTTAGCTCTTCTCTAAATGTTTGATAGAATTCACCTGTGAAGCCATCTGGTCCTTGACTTTTGTTTGTTGGAAGATTTTTTTTTTTAATTTTATTTTATTTTATTTATTTATTTTTTTAACATCTTTATTGGAGTATAATTGCTTTACAATGGTATGTTAGTTTCAGCTTCACAACAAAATGACAAAGCGATAAAGAGGCATGGACATATATACACTACCAAACGTAAGGTAGATAGCTAGTGGGAAGCAGCCGCATAGCACAGGGAGATCAGCTCGGTGCTTTGTTGGAAGATTTTTAATCACAGTTTCAATTTCATTACTTGTGACTAGCTTGTTCATATTTTCTATTTCCTCCTGGTTCAGTCTTGGAAGTTTATACCTTTCTAAGAATCTGTCCATTTCTTCCAGGTTGTTCATTTTATTGGCATAGAGTTGCTTGTAGTAATCTCTTAGGATGCTTTGTATTTCTGCGGTGTCTGTTGTAACCTCTGCTTTTTCATTTCTAATTTTATTGATTTGAGTCCTCTCCCTCTTTTTCTTGGTGAGTCTGTCTAATGGTTTATCAATTTTGTTTACCTTCTCAAAGAACCAGCTTTTAGTTTTATTGATCTTTGCAATTGTTTTCTTTGTTTCTATTTCATTTATTTCTGCTCTGATCTTTAAGATTTCTTTCCTTCTGCTAACTTTGGGTTTTGTTTGTACTTCTTTCTCCAGTTCCTTTAAGTATAAGGTTAGATTGTTTATTTGAGATTTTTCTTGTTTCTTGAGGTAGCCTTGTATAACTATAAACTTCCCTCTTAGAACTGCTTTTGCTGCATCCCATAGGTTTTGGATCATCGTGTATTCATTTCCATTTGTCTCTAGGTATTTTTTTATTTCCTCTTGGATTTCTTCAGTGATCTCTTCATTATTTAGTAATGTATTGTTTAGCCTCCATGTGTTTGTGGGGTTTTTTTGGTTTGTTTTGTGTGTGTGTGTGTGTGTGTGTTTGTGTTTTTTAATGTTTTTTTCCCTGTAATTCATTTCTAATCTCATAGCATTGTGGTCAGAAAAGATGCCTGATATGAGTTCAATTCTCTTAAATTTATTGAGGCTTGATTTGTGACCCAAGATGTGATCTATCCTGGAGAATGTTCCATGCACACTTGAGAATAAAGTGTAATCGGCTCTTTGGGGATGGAATGTCCTATAAATATCAATTAACTCTATCTATTCTATTGTGTCATTTAACGCTTCTGTTTCCTTATTTATTTTCATTTTGGATGATCTGTCCATTGGTGTAAGTGGGGTCTTAAAGTCCCCCACTATTATTGTGTTACTGTCAATTTCCTATTTTAGAACTGTTAGCCATTGCCTTATGTATTGAGGTGCTCCTATGTTGGATGCATATATATTTATAATTGTTATATCTTCCTCTTCAATTGATCCCTTGCTCATTATGTAGTGTCTTTCCTTGTCTCTTGTAACATTCTTTATTTAAAGTGTATTTTATCCAATACGACTATTGCTACTGCAGCTTTCTTTTGATTTCCAATTGCATGGAATATATTTTTCCATCCCCTCACTTCCAGTCTGTATGTGTGCCTAGGTCTGAAGTGGGCCTCTTGTAGACAGCATATATATGGGTCTTGTTTTTGTATCCACTCAGTGAGCCTGTGTCTTTTGGTTGGAGCATTTACTCCATTCACATTTAAGGTAATTATTGATATGTATGTTCCTATGACCATTTTCTTAATTGTTTTGGGTTTGTTTTTGTAGGTCCTTTTCTTCTCTTGTGTTTCCCACTTAGAGAAGTTCCTTTAGCATTTGTTGTAGAGCTGGTTTGGTGGTGTTGAATTCTCTTAGCTTTTGCTTGTCTGTAAAGCTTTTGATTTCTCCATCAAATCTGAATGAGATCCTTGCTGGGTAGAGTAATCTTGGTGGCAGGTTCTTCCCTTTCATCACTTTAAGTATATCATGCCACTCCCTTCTGGCTTGTAGAGTTTCTGCCGAGAAATCAGCTGTTAACCTTATGGGAGTTCCCTTGTATGTTATTTGTCATTTTTCCCTTGCTGCTTTCTTTGTCTTTAATTTTTGCCAATTTGATTACTGTGTGTCTTGGCGCGTTTCTCCTTGGGTTTATCCTGTATGGGACTCGTCGCCCTTCCTGGACTTGGATGGCTATTTCCTTTCCCATGTTAGGGAAGTCTTCAAGTATAATCTCCTCAAATATTTTCTCTGGTCCTTCCTCTCTCTCTTCTCCTTCTGGGACCGCTATAATGCAAATGTTGTTGCATTTAATGTTGTCCCAGAGGTCTCTTAGGCTGTCTTCATTTCTTTTCTTTCTTTTTTCTTTATTCTGTTCCGCAGCAGTGAATTCCTCCATTGTGTCTTTCAGATCACTTATCCGTTTTTCTGCCTCAGTTATTCTGCTCTTGATTCCTCCTAGTGTAGTTTTCATTTCAGTTATTGTACTGTTCATCTCTGTTTGTTTGTTCTTTAATTCTTCTAGGTCTTTGTTAAACAGTTCTTGCATCTTCTTGATCTTTGCCTCCATTCTTTTTCCAAGGTCCTGGATCATCTTCACTATCATTATTCTGAATTCTTTTTCTGGAAGGTTGCCTATCTCCACTTCATTTAGTTGTTTTTCTGGGGCTTTAGCTTGTTCCTTCATCTGGTACATAGCCCTCTGCCTTTTCATCTTGTCTATCTTTCTGTGAATGTGTTTTTTGTTCCACAGGCTGCAGGATTGTAGTTCTTCTTGCTTCTGCTGTCTGCCCTCTCAAGAATGCAAGAGTTTTCTGTGCATTAATTTTGTATCCTGCTACTTTACCAAATTCATTGATTAGCTCTAGTAGTTTTTGGGTAACATCTTTAGGATTCTCTGTGTATAGTATCATGTCATCTGCAAACAGTGACAGCTTTACTTCTTCTTTTCCAGTTTGTATTCCTTTTATTTCTTTTTCTCCTCTGATTGCTGTGGCTAAAACTTCCAAAACTATGTTGAATAATAATGGTGAGAGAGGACCACCTTCTCTTATTCCTGATCTTAGTGGAAATGGTTTCATTTTTTCACCATTGAGAATGACGTTGGCTGTGGGTTTGTCATATATGGCCTTTATTATGTTGAGGTAAGTTCCCTCTATGCCTACTTTCTGCAGGGTTTTATCATAAATGGGTGTTGAGTTTGTCAAAAGCTCTTTCTGCATCTATTGAGATGACCATATGGTTTTTCTCCTTCACTTTGTTAATATGGTGTATCACATTGATTGATTTGTATATACTGAGGAATCCTTGCATTCCTGGGATAAAACCCACGTGAGCATATTGTATGATCCTTTTAATGTGCTGTTGGATTCTGTTTGCTAGTATTTTGTTGAGGATTTTTGCATCTATGTTCATCAGTGATATTGGCTTGTACTTTTCTTTCTTTGTGACATCTTTGTCTGGTTTTGGTATCAGGGTGATGGTGGCCTCGTAGAATGAGTTTGGGAGTGTTCCTCCCTCTGCTATATTTTGGAAGAGTTTGAGAAGGATAGGTATTAGCTCTTCTCTAAATGTTTGATAGAATTTGCCTGTGAAACCATCTGGCCCTGGGCTTTTGTTTTTAGGAAGATTTTTAATCACAGTCTCAATTTCAGTTCTCATGATTGGTCTGTTTATATTTTCTATTTCTTCCTGGTTCAGTCTTGGAAGGTTGTGTTTCTCTAAGAATTTGTCCATTTCTTTCAGGTTGTCCATTTTTTTGGCATATAGTTGCTTGTAGTAATCTCTCATGATTCTTTGTATTTCTGATGTGTCAGTTGTTACTTTTCCTTTTTCATTTCTAATTCTATTGATTTGAGTCTTCTCCCTTTTTTTCTTGATGAGTCTGGCTAATGGTTTATCAATTTTGTTTATCTTCTCAAAGAACCACCTTTTAGTTTTATTGATATTTGCTATTGTTTCCTTCATTTCTTTTTCATTTATTTCTGATCTGATATTTATGATTTCTTTCTCTCTGCTAACTTTGTGAGGGTTTTTTGTTGTTGTTCTTCTTCTATCTCTAATTGCTTTAGGTGTAAGGTTAGGTTGTTTATTTGAGATGTTTCTTGTTTCTTGAGGTAGGATTGTACTGCTGTAAACGTCCGTCTTAGAACTGCTTTTGCTGCATCACATAGATTTTGGGTCATCATGTTTTCATTGTCATTTGTTTCTAGGTGTTTTTTAATTTCCTCTTGGATTTCTTCAGTGACCTCTTATTTAGTAGTGTATTGTTTATCCTCCTTGTGTTTGTGTTTTTTACAGATTTTTACCTGTAATTAATATCTAGACTCTTAGCATTGTGGTCTGAAAAGTTACTTGATGCAATTTCAATTACCTTAAATTTACCAAAGCTTGATTTGTGACCCAAGATATGATCTATCATGGAGAGTGTTCCATGAGCACTTGAGAAGAAAGTGTATTCTGTTGTTTTTGGGTGGAATGTCCTATAAATATCAATTAAGTCCATCTCGTTTAATGTATCATTTAAAGCTTGTGTTTCATTATTTATTTTCATTTTGGATGATCTGTCCATTGGTGAAAGTGGGGTGTTAAAGTCCCCTACTACGATTGTGTTACTGTCATTTTCTCCTTTTATGGCTGTTAGCATTTGCCTAATGTATTGAGGTGCTCCTCTGTTGGGTGCATAAATATTTACAGTTGTTATATCTTCTCCTTGGATTGATCCATTGATCATTATGAGTATCCTTCTTTGTCTCTTGTAATAGTCTTTATTTGAAAGTCTATTTTGTCTGATATGAGAATTGCTAACCAGCTTTTTTTTGACTTCCATTTGCATGGAATATCTTTTTCCATCTCCTCACTTTCGGTCTGTATGTGTCCCTAGGTCTGAAGTGGGTCTCTTGTAGACAGCATATATGTGAGTCTTGTTTTTGTATCCATTCAGCCAGTCTATGTATTTTGGTGGGAGTATTTAATCCATTTACATTTAAGGTAGTTATCAATATGTATGTTCTTATTACCACTTTCTTAATTATTTTGGGTTTGTTTTGTAGGTCTTTTCCTTGTCTTCTGTTTCCTGTCTAGAGAAGTTCCTTTAGCATTTGTTGTAAAGCTGGTTTCGTGATGCTGAATTTTCTTAGCTTTTGCTTGTCTGTAAAGGTTTTAATTTCTCTGTCAAATCTGAATGAGATCCTTGCTGGGTAGAGTAATCTTGGTTGTAGGTTTTTCTCTTTCAACACTTTATATATGTCCTGCCCCTCCCTTCTGGCTTGCAGAGTTTCTGCTGAAAGATCAGCTGGTAACCTTATGGGGATGCCCTTGTATGTTATTTGTTGCTTTTCCCTTGCTGCCTTTAATATTTTTTCTCTGTATTTAATTTTTGATAGTTTGATTAATATGTGTCTTGGCCTGTTTCTCCTTGGATTTATCCTGTATGGGACTCTATGCCCTTCCTGGACTGGATTGACTATTTCCTTTCCCATATTAGGGAAGTTTTCAACTATAATCTCTTCAAATATTTTCTCAGTTCCTTTTTTTGTCTCTTCTTCTCTGGGACCCCTATAATTTGAATGTTGGTGTGTTTAATGTTTGCCCAGTGGTCTCTGACACTGTCCTCAATTCTTTTCATTCTTTTTTCTTTATTCTGCTCTGTGGTAGTTATTTCTACCCTTTTATATTCCAGGTTATTTATCCATTCTTCTGCCTCAGTTATTCTGCTATTGATTCCTTCAAGAGAATTTTTAATTTCATTTATTTTGTTGGTCATCATTGTTTGTTTGCTCTTTAGTTCTTCTAGGTCCTTCTTAAATGTTTCTTCTATTTTCTCCATTCTATTTCCAAGATTTTGGATCATCTTTACACTCATTACTCTGAATTCTTTTTCAGGTAGACTGCCTATTTCTTCTTCATTTGTTTGGTCTGGTCATTTTTACCTTGCTCCTTCATCTGCTTTTTGTTTCTCTGTCTTCTCATTTTGCTTCACTTACTGTGTTTGGGGTCTCCTTTTCACAGGCTGCAGGTTCGTAGTTCCCGTTGCTTTTGGTGTCTGTCCCCAGTGGCTAAGGTTGGTTCAGTGGGTTGTGTAGGCTTCCTGGTGGAGGGAACTGGTGCCTGTGTCTTGGTCAGTGAGGCTGAATATTGTCTTTCTGGTGGGCAAGACCGTGTCTGGTGGTTTTTTTCGGGTGTCTGTGACCTTATTTTGATTTTAGGCAGCCTCTCTGCTAATGGGTGGGGTTGTGTTCCTGTCTTGCGAGTTGTTTGGCATAGGGTGTCCAGCACTGTAGCTTGTTGGTCATTGAGTGGAGCTGGGTCTTAACATTGAGATGGTGCTCTCTGGGAGAGCATTTGCCATTTGTTATTACGTGGAGCTGGGAAGTCTCTTGTGGACCAATGTTGTGAACTCCGTTCTCCCACCTCAGAGGCATAGGACCTGACACCCGGATGGAGCACCAAAACCCTGTGAGCCACAATTTTGGGAAGTCTGAGGTCTTCTGCCAGCTTTCAGTAGGTGTTCTCTAGGAGTTGTTCCACATGTAGTTGTTTTTCTGATGTATTTGTGGGGAAGAAGGTGATCTCCACGTCTTACTCCTCCGCCATCTTGAAGGTCTCAGTCCTGTTGACTTTTTTTTTATTCAAAATATAAAATTTATTCAAAAGCAATAAAATAACAGTTTCTATGAAGTATGAACTGTATATAATAAGTAAACACATCACAATACCAAACCTGTTGACTTTTTAATGATGGCCATTCTGACTGGTGTGAGGTGATACCTCACTGTAGTTTTGATTTGCATTTCTCTAATAATTAGCCATATTGAGCATCTTTTCACGTGTCTATTGGCCATTTTTTACATAACTTATGTTAGTAGCCCTAAAGAAAATAGTCTTAGAAGTAGATTTGCTGGGTCAAAGTTTATGTGCATTTTAAATTAGATATGTATTTCCAAATCACCATTCAAGGAAGTGTCTCAAATTTGCATTCCCACTGAGAGAATATCAGGGTGCCTCTTAATCCACAACCCCATTAGTATTATCTGCCTTTTTAAGCTTTGCCAGTCTGATGGGTGTTTTTATTTGTATATACTTAACTAGTAACAAAGATAATATCTTTATATATTTATTGGCTATTTGAAGTTTTTAGTGATTCATACCCTTTTCACACTTTTCTGTTGGATATTTTTGTGCATTGAAAGCTATTTGTGGATTCAGGTCATTAACTTTGCCTGTCATATGTGTTTCAATATATTTTCCTTGATTGAGATATGACTTTTATTATTTGTTTATATTATTTTTTGTTCCTTTCTGAATATGTTAGAAGTAGGAACTTCTATTGACTTTTTGTTTTTTCCTCAGTTCCAGTGTCTCGCCCTATCCTCACCCTCAGGGCCCCCAGGGCCCAGGCTGTGGTGGGGGATGTGGTGGAGCTTCACTGTGAGGCCCAGAGAGGCTCTCCCCCAATCCTGTACCAGTTTTATCACAAGAATGTCACCCTAGAGAGCAGCATGTCCCACTCTGGACAAGGAGTGTCCCTCAACCTCTCACTGACTGCAAATCATTCTGGAACCTACTCCTGTGAGGCCGACAATGGCCTGGGTCCCCAGTGCAGTGAGGCAGTGACACTTTCCATCACAGGTAAGTTTCCTATTCTCAGGCCACAGATGTGGCCAAAAGATTTCCTCCTAGGATACTCTGATAATCCTTGTGATGCCTGACCAGGACAGTGTTTCTCAGGGACATGTACACAAAGCTAGATGTTCTCCAAACTGTTATTTTCATTAAGTTTTTCTGAAGGCTTGTCATTTGGGTGGGAAAGGAGGCTAAAGAAGACCACCGAATTTAATACTCTTCAGCTAGCATCATCCATCCTGACCCTCAACCCTTGCATCAGCCACAGACATGAGCTTCCCCACCAAGAGAAGTTCCATCCCCTGTGCCACACTTGCACCTCATTAGCCTCAGGAGTCCTGGTCCCCTCAGTTCATCCTCTCTCCCAGGCATCAGCTCCAGGGATCAGGGCAGTTCAAGACCACAAGCCTCTCCATCTGGCTCATGCCTGGGGTCTCCCCCTCAGGGCTGACAGGGAGCAGAAGTGGCCCTGTTGCCACCGGTGTCACCGGGGGGCTGCTCAGCATGATGGGTCTCGCTGCCATAGCACTGTTGTTCTACTGCTGGCTCCCGAGAAAAGCAGGTGAGTAACTCCCTAGTTAACCTTTGCTTGAGTCCCTGTCCTTCCCATCTCCATTCCCTCAGGCCCATGCTGCCTTTGGAACCAACCGCAAGCTCTCAAAACCTCCTTTCTGCACAATTCCACAACTCCTACCTTCCTCTCTAGTTCCTCCAGAATTTGTCTTAATCAAATGCAAAGTTTCCAGAACAGCCCTATTGGGTGTAAGATGTCTTCACAAGATGCAGTTTATCTGACATGACAAATTACAGTGTCTTTCCCTCTCTACCCTTACAAGACCCCCAAGGAACGGAAGAGGAGAAGAAAAACTCTGAGAAATAGGAGTGAGAACAGAAACCAAATATAATTTGATAACTTACTGATTTTGTAAATGTATGGTACTTTCATAGCCGATCAAGTCTATTTTCCCACATTCAGCTATTGACCATTGTTCTTCACAAACTCCACGTTAAAAGATTATGGATTGTGGGCTACCCTTTTGTATTATAACTATACCCATCTGGAATCCAGGATCAGTAGTTTTTGCCCAATCTGCCACCTCCCTTGGACATAGCAAAGGAGGGTTCACATCTTAGAGACAGTGACTCCTGGAAGGTTCTAGGTGAGCCTCCTATGAGCTGTGCTCCTTGTGAAGTCTTCCTTCTCCTGGACTCAATGTCTCTCTGCTTTCCTTTGCAGGAAGAAAGCCTACATTTGACTCCTCCAGGTAAGACCTGCCTATATTGCCGTATGGTTAATGAAATGCCCACCAAGTGTGAAAATGGAATTAAATCTGGTTACTGCTGAGAGCACGGTCACTGCTTCATGTCACTGAGATGGGTTGTGCCAATTTCATGTTGCCACCTCCCTTGGGATATCTCAATTCCCAGGACCTTCTCACCCATCAGCTTAGCTAAATAGGCCTTTTTCTTGCAGCAAGTGTTAATTGCTTTTTATTTATTAACTTACATCCTTGGTCCAATGTGGCCTTGGTTGTTTGAGTGTTTGAGTGACACTATGACCACTGAATCCATCCGTTTCCTAAGATGGTCTTAGCTTAATCAGCCTGGAAAGCTCTGGTCATGGCCAACCCAACCTAACCAACATCTGTTGTGATGACAGCCAAGAAGATGGAGTCGTGCAACTTGGCCACCCCAAGAGACCTCTCTGCTAACAGGAGGTGGTGCCTGTGAAGAAGGGGCTGCCATCTTGGATTCCAAAGGCTGCCTTTAGGAGTCACACCACAGCTCACAAACTATCCCTGGGCAAGCTTATGGTAGCAGCATCCAAACCATCCTGAGTTCCTCTGAGCCTTTTTGTTTGTTTGTTTTTTTGGCCATGCTGCACAGTTGCAGGATCTTAGTTCCCCTACCAGGGATTGAACCCGAGCCCTTCTTAGTGAAAGCACCAAGTCCTAACCTCTGAACCACCAGGGAATTCCCATTTGAGCTTTTCTAATTATGGATTTCACTCAGATACTGATCTCTCTGGGAGTGTAGACCTTGGAGCCAGGTTTGAATCTTGGCTCTTCCCCTTTCTAGTTACATAGTCTTGAGCAAGTCATTTTACTTCTCAGAACCTCCATTTTTTCCATCTAAAAAATAGAGATAATAATAGAATCAACTTAATATTGTTATAGGCACTAGCACAGTGACATACAGGTGATCATAAAATCTGGATTAATATTATGATTTATAATATAATAGTCCATAACAATAGACCATTTGTTATATGCTCATCTACGTTTCCAGGCTTGGCAACTATCCTGTGGTAAAGACTCACTAACAGGGAATGATCCTTATAGTTACTTCATCAGGATTTCTGGGAAACATCAATGCTTCTATCTTACAGGAATCAGTCAGCTTCAGACCCACAAGAGCCCACCTACCACAATGTACCAAGCTGGATAGAACTACAACCAGTGTACAGCAATGGTGAGGACAGAGGACCCTCCATTTGGGCAGGGACCCCAGGGTTGGTCCAAGAAGTGGTGGGAGAAGAAATGAGGAAGGGACAGTACAGAGGCCCAGAGGGCTCTGCCCCCTCCAGAGAACAAACTCTATCGGGGGGAGGAGGAAGTAGCAAGACAAGGGGCAAGAACCTTAGAGTCCTCTCAAACTTCAACTTCTCTCCAAGTAAATCCTAACAGAGGAGACGTGGTGTACTCGGAAGTCCGGACCGTGAAGGTGGAGAACAAACAGGCAGGTAAGACCCAAGGACCCTTGATTTTGGCGGTCTATTGCTATGTGTGGCTCAGTCTCCACCCCTTCAGTGGGTCTGGGCCAACCAGACACAGAACTGCCCCTCAGGCTGGGTCACTGGGCTTCTTACTTTGTGCCCACCTACTCTGTTGCGATTAACCCAAGCTCACCATGCAGAGCTGCTTTCTCCATTCTCCATGGATGGCCTCAGCATCACTTGAGTAACAAAGTCATCACCCTGGGCAGTCAGCTCCTCAGAGCTTCAGTGTCCCATCTGTGAAATGAGACAGGACTGTCTATCATTCCCTACCTACTTGTACCTGTTTTCTACTGCTGCTGTGGCAAATGACCATGAGGGTTTAAACAATACAAGTTTATTATCTTACTGTGCTGTAGGTCAGAAGTCTAACACAGGTCGCACTGGGCTAAAATCAGTGTCGGCAGAGGTCCTTTCTGGAAGCTCCAGGGGAGAATGCATTCCCTTGCCTTTTCCAGCTTCTAAAGGACACTCTTTTCCTTTCTGGGGCTCATGGCCCCATCCCATCCCCTTCAAAGCCAGCAAGTGGCACCTCTCTAACCATTTCTTCCATAATCAGTGCTCCCTTTGACCACAACTAGAAAAAGTTCTCAGATTTTAAAATTCTCCTTAAAATTCCACCTGGATAATCTAAAATAATCTCACCATTTGAAGGTCCTTAATCTTAATCACATCTGCAAAATCCCTTTCTCATCTTAGGTCACATATTCACAGGTTGCAGGTATCAGGACATGGACATCTTTGTGGGAGACATTATTCTGCTTATCACAGTCTCTCATAGGGTTATTGTGAGGATCAAACGAGGAAGTAGATGTGGAGATGCTATTACAGCAGCAGAGTTTAAGCAGCTTTTATAATGAGTATATGCAGGTTGTCTGTCTGTGTCATTAGTCCTCACTCATGGTAGATGGTCAGCCGTGAAGAATCCCAGCCTGGTTTCGTCCTGCTCAGAGCAGGAAAGAGAAAGCCTTTGGGGCTATTCTAACTTTGTTCTGTAAAAAGTGCCATGTGATTTTTAGCCATTCTGCTTCCTTCTCTGGTTTTTTGATTCTTCTTGTATAAAATTAAAAGAACTCTATTTTGTTCCATTCTTGGTTCAGTGGCCCACCTCTAAAACGTATGAACTCATTCACACTTACAATCCCCTTTGAAGTGTGTTGTTACCCCATTTCACAGATGAGAAAACAGAGGCAGAGAGACCTTAAATGACCAGCCTGAATTCACAGAGCTAACAAATGACAGAAGAGTCTGTCTCTAGAGTCCAAGCCTTAGGCCAAGCTCTGCTTCTCAGGGCAGTTCCAGGGACCCTTGAGGCTCATTCCAAGCCAAAAAGAGAGGCTTGCTTGATGAATGCCATATTTCATTACAGCTTTAAGACAATATAATAATAATAACAACTTCTATTATCATATCAACATGTATTGAGCAGTTCCTATGTGACTGGTACAGTTCTGAGTACTGTAAATAAATACATTTTAAAATATATATATATATATATGCCATAAATATGTACACACACACATATATTTAAAGTTTGTTTGTTTATAGCCCTCAGAAGTGTACCTGCACATTGGAACTGCTCAGCACATAACAGATGTTAGAAATCAAACACACACACACATAACCCTATAGGTAGGTATTATTATTCCCAACATACAGATGAGACACCCGAGGCAGGAGATACTGAGTGACTTGCCCAAGGCCACAGAGGTGGCACGGCTGACCTGGGGCTCAGTCTGGGGTGGTCTGGATCAGAAGTCTGCTCTGAACCACTGCACTGCCTCTGCTCCAGGCCAGGCTGCTTTTCCATAATATACACTATGAATCTATGATCAAAGCATGAACAAGATAAAAAGTAGATTTCTTTCTTTTGAGAGTCCCTGGGGAGCTCAGCATGAGGAACAAAGAGTGGAGTGATACTGAGAGAGTTGGTCGAAGCTGTGAGGTTGAGGTTCTTAGGAAAGGTTCAGTGTAGCCACATGGAGATGGCTGTGGCTGGGCTGATGGCACAGAGGCAAAGAGAGAGTTCTGAGTTCACAGATGAATGCTTCCTTTCTTTCCACAGCAGCCTCTGACCCAGAGCTTCTCAAGAACACGGTGAGTCCCGTGACCTGTGTACTCTCCCACCTAGGGCCTGCTGGCCTCTGGCCCTCACCTATGTGCTCCTTCCCCCAGGATTCCTGCGTCATCTACTCCCAGGTGAAGGGGGCTTACACCGCAGCCCCTAAGCCCCAGCTCTTGGCTGCATCCCCTCCTCAAAGATGAGTCCACGCAGCTCCCGACTGCTGTCTCAGCCTCTGCACCCAAAAACCACCCTTGGGGGAGAAGGGACATCAAAGCAGGAAGATTTAAACCTTGGGTCCTAGACCCAAGGCCACACCCAGCAACCTGTGCATCAAGTGCCCACACCCTAGTGTGAACAGAACACAGGGCCCCGCAGGACTCCCGCCTATTTCCAAAGTGACAACCCTGGCCCAGTGGTCTTTTTCTTAATGACATGTGCTCCCAACCCAGGGCCCATGATGTTGCCTGGCTTCCTTAATGAACTTCAGCTTTGGTCACTATTCCGAGTCCTACCCCCATACACATCCCCACCATTCCTCCATGAGGACTGCCCCTAAAATCTGCCACGGATAACCTGCTTTCAGTGGGTGCTTTTCTCAGCTGCAGTCAGTCTGGTAAGGCTACAGTGGGCTCTGCCCAATGGGACAGCACACACCGCTGGAGACATGGACACTGCGCTCGTCATGGACCTCCCCATGATGGGACTGCATTCCACACTCCCCCTGTCTGTCTGAAACTCTAAGCTCAGAATCTGACACCAGGATAACTCCTCTCCTGCCCATGTGCCAATATCTACCTGCCCAAGTAAGTGGACTTCACACCTTAGGCCCTAGATCCTTCCCTTCCTGCCAGAAGTAACCCAGGACAGTCAAGGCCAGGAGGACCAGAGATGCAGATAGAATACATATTGAAATATAGGAGGTGCTCTATCACTATTTGATTGATTGAATGAATGAATAAATGAAGAAGATATTATGGGTCATTATGGTGTATTCCTACCCTCAAACTGGCATCTGATCCAGTGTGCTCCCTAGTAAATCCAAGAAGTACTCTTTTCTCTTCCCTGAGTAGGAAATAAACTAAGAGAAGGAGTTTGAGTGAGGAAAGCTGTGTTCAGAAAGCAGGAAGCCTTCTCAAACTTTAAAGTGCTTATGTAAGGAGGGTGGGAGGGAGACGCAAGAGGGAGGGGATATGGGGATATAGGTATACATATAGCTGATTCACTTTGTTATACAGCAGAAACTAACACAATATTGTAAAGCAATTATACTCCAATGAAGATGTTAAAAAAATAATAAAATAAAATAAAGTGCTTATGGGTCACCTGGAGATCTTGTTAAAATGCAGATTCTTATTCATTGAGTCTGGGTGGAGGCTGAGATCCTGCATCCATAATAAGCTCCCACGTGATGCTAATGCTACTGATCCTAGGAGCATACTGAGTACCCAGGCCCATGAAGAAGTACCGTGGGCTCTGGCTGCCCACTGCCCAACTCCATGGGGGCCACTCACGTAGATCGCATGCTCCCTGCACCATCTTTCCGCTAGAACACCATCAGATCCTGCTGCTAAGAGAACTTCTCAGCAACATGCTGGGTTTTGTCAGCCTCCCTAGGTCAGTAAAAAGCAGCTGCTGTCATCTTCGTTTCCCCACCTCAGGCCTCACACTTTCCCACAGAGGAAATGAATACGCTGTGAATAAATATACCTCTTAGCCTTCTCCATTCAAAGTTGATCTATCTCGCCTCTGAGCCATGGGATGTTTTGATCCATTTTTATGATGTCCATCACACCTCATCTTGATCTCCACCCTCCGGTGGATTGTACAGGGGGAATCGTTTCCAAGCCACATTGCCTGGATTAATAAAATCCTTGACGGGGCATTCATGGCCCTTCTCCACATAGTACCACCTACTTCCCTCTCCAGCTTTTTCCGTGGTCATTGTCCTCCACACCCTACACTCAATCACCAGGTGATCTTCCCCATTTTCTAACATAGCCACTCTGCACTTCCTCCTCTTAGCCTTTTCCGTCATTTGCATATGCTAGAATCCTGCTTATTCACTGGGCCCCAAGTCAAATGTCAGCCCCTACTGGAAATGATCTGTCTTTGGATTCCCATAGCACTTGTATGCCGTGAGACATGGAATCACTAATGGCTGATGTTTGGAGGGAACTTAGAGTTTATCTAAGCCACTTCTTTAATTTTTTGGTTGTAAATTGAGAACGAAAGAGGAAGAGCAACTAGCTGAAAATTAAATGACGAGTTAGTGGCAAAGCACATACTAAATTAAACCCAGGACTCCTGGTACCCAGGACAGTGCTCTTTCCTTTACACGGCTCCTCTGCTACAGAGACGTGTGCATTTTTGTGTTTCTCCAACAAGACTGAGAGTTCCTTAAAAGCAAAGCCCAAGCAGCCAGCATGGTACCTGGCATTCAATTGGTGCTCAATGAATTGTTGTCGAATTGGATGTCCATTAAATCTCCCTGATGAATAAACATCACCTCTACAAATTTGTCTATATCATTACCTGCTCTCTCTTAACCCAAAGAAGTGCAACACATGTCCTTCAATCTTAGAGTTTTTAATAATCCCAATAAAATCATTGCTACAAGGTCCACCTGTCAGTTTGAGATGAATGCTGTGTATTGTTCAAAACAAGAACAAGATGCTTGTATGAACTGCAGGTATCTAAAACACCACATAAATCCCAATCAGTTGTCCCCACAAAACTTGCTCTCCTTACTGTGTTCTCTTTCTTCCTTCCTTCTTTCTCCCCCCTCCCCCTTCTTCTCCTTCTTCCTCTTTTCTCTCGCTCTCTCTCCCTCCCTCCCTCTCTTTTCCTTCTTCTTCTTCTTTTTCTACTTGAAGATAGCACTCTACCCACTCACCCAAGACAGAAGATGCATAGCCGTCTGTGAGTCTCTACATTGAATTGGTCACCCAAGCCAATCCAGTCAACTTTCTTTCCTTTCTTTCTTTCTTTCAGCTGCACCACACAGCATGCGGGATCCTAGTTCCCCAACCACCAGGGATCAAACATGGGCCTCCTGCAGTGGAAGCTTGTAGTCCTAACCACTGGACCACCAGGGAATTCCCCGTCAGCTTTATTTTTGAGATATCTCTCAAATCACATCCTCCTTTTAGTTCCTACTGCCACTTCCTTAGTACAGGCCTTCATCACCTACCACCAGCATTACATAATAGCCTCGAAACTGGTTTCCCAACTTCCAGATTCTCTCTTTGCATAACCATCCCCAACAGATTTGCCAGTTCGACCTCCCAACAGAGTTGCTAATATGACCTTTCTAAAAACCAGCTCTATTTATTCCTCTGCTTGAAATCTTTCAATTATCCAGATTTCAGGCTCTATCAGTGGACACAAGGGTCTTCAGGATTTAGTTCCAACTTACATTTTCAGCTCCACCTCCCAATATCCCCTTTAACAGGCAAGAGCACACACCATGTGCTCCTGTCACACGAACTTCTTTTCATTTCTTATACGCACCACCTTCTTTCAAGCAGCCATGGCTTTTTTCCTAGTAACTTTCCCCTTTTTGTTCGGTTAAACTCACTCATCCTTCAACATTTAGTTCAAATGTCAATACTCAGTGAGGCCTCATTTCTCTCGACAGGTTTCTATAACCTTTGGCATTTATGTTTCTTGTAGTCCTTACAAAAGTGTGTGTGTGTGTGTGTGTGTGTGTGTGTGTGTGTGTGCACGTGTGTGTGTGAGTGCATGCACCCACGTGCTTCTCTCCCTGGACTACTTAAAGCCTCTCTAGGGTTGAGTGTTATAGCTAGTTCTATTTTATAACCCTCCTCTCATCCTCGCATCATGCCCAACACACAACACAGGGCCTGGTGAATCACAGATGCTCAATTCATAGTGAATAAATGAATGTGCAACAGTGTTGAATGGACTTTTCCTGTTTCCCTCAGAAAAACGCTTAAGCCCCAAAGCTGAGCTCAACAGTCGATAGTAACTCACATGTTCTGAAGAGGAGCTTCTGGACACATCCCACAGGATTGACTCAGAAGTGGCCACATGACCCTTGGGTACTTCCCTGGTTCCTCACACCTCCTCTATCAGCTGAGCTCAGAGTTCATTGAAAGGAGTGATGGAGGAGATGGGTGGTCTGGTGAGGGGCACTGGGTGTTTTACTTTCCCTCCCAACTCCAGCCAGGGGAAGGCAGGACTCCTAGATAATGGCTTAAAGAAGGGAAGACAGCCCCTCATCTCACCACTCAAGGGGAACTGTTGAGCCTCAGGTAGAGAGCAGAGCCCAGTGAGAGAGCTTTTAAGAAATCTTAACACAAGTGCCCTGGGGTTTGGGGATGTTAGAGAGCACACTATTCCCCACTCCTCTCACGGGAAGGGAGTTCCATTAACACCACACTCCTGGCTTCTAGTGGTCCAGCCCCTCTGTCTTCTTTTCTCATAGCCAAGAGCAGCCCACAGGACCATGTGTTCCCCTCTGTCCTAAGTTTTAAAAGACCTGCCTCTACAGAGGGATACTTACAGCTTCACAACCCCAACCTCAAGGTTTAGCATAGGAGGCTTCAAACCCTGAGAAACAAAAATAGAGAATTCAGGGGAGCAAAATGCATAGCAAGAGATGGAGGCTTCTGCTCAAAGCAGGGCAGACGACTCTATGCTTTGGTGGTGCTTACCAGGCAGAGATCATATGGGTTTTTTACTGTGTTTTTTTATGACAGTGTATTGGAGTTGACTTTTGGCTGCTGAACTTGAGACAGGAGCTTTAAGTCTTAGGCTGTGGTGTTTTGTGGCAGGGCACTAGAACTTAGACGAGGTTTTGACCAAAGGCTGTAGGGCTGGGGATACACACACTGACCATTAAGCAGTGGGGAGCAAGTACACTGGACTCTTCTGGGTGCAGTGGCCCTGGACACGACCTACACTATTCCCATGGTTGTGTATTCAGGCAGTTGCTTCTGCCAGTCAAGGGTTCCAGTTCCTTATGGCACTTGGGGGCATGACTTGACAACACCTCCCTCACACACATTCCATGAACCTTCCACCTCCACTCCGGGGCTCCCCTATTGGGCTGAAGTGCAAATGTGCAGGGAAGTTAACTTTGGGATATTGAAAGCAATGGATAAATGTTGCTCCCTTTGTCCTCTCCACAGCCCCCTCCCTAAATGCACCATTCAGAGATGTAAAAGCTTTATTTATATGACCTCTCTGAGGACTCCTTGAGTGACCAAGCAATCAACCTATTGCAAAACTCTGGCTAAGTTGGGTCTACACATTCTTTTTTTTTTTTTTTTTTTTTTTTTTGCAGTATGCGGGCCTCTCACTGTTGTGGCCTCTCCCATTGTGGAGCACAGTCTTCGGACATGCAGGCTCAGCGGCCATGGCTCACGGGCCCAGCTGCTCCGTGGCATGTGGGATCCTCCCGGACCGGGGCACAAACCCATGTCCCCTGCATCGGCAGGCAGGCTCTCAACCACTGCGCCACCAGGGAAGCCCTACACATTCTTAAATGTGTTCTTCTTTCCCAGCCTCCCTCCTATTCCCTCTCCCTTCTACTTCCCTGGGATTATACTCACCCACAGTGTGTTAGCACATGAGCTTCCCCTTCAGGCTATCTTCTAGGTGAGAGTCAAGGGCCCCAGCAAAGCCAGCAACCTTGAAAAAGGAAAAAATCCTTCAACAGATTGACTTTCTTGAACAGCTGTGGCTGTGACCAAGCTTCAGCCATAAAACAGAACCTTTTCATTCAAGGCCTTTGATATATTGGGAGCCAGGGCAATATTTTCTGCTTTCAATGCAAGGCAGCTGACTTCCCTGTGTGTCACAGAGCTTTTCAAGCTGTTAGGAGTTAGGGCCTTGCCAAGGTAGGAAGGGCTGGGTCTGCTGACCCAACCTCAGCTGAACCTTTTAACAAGGACACCAGAGATATGAGCCTGAGCTGTAGCCCCGTGATGCCTTATAGAGCAAGAGGAGAGACATTTGTCTCCACTACAGAACTGCAACTAACATAAAGACAGACAAGGGGAACGCATTCCCTAGGAGGGGGATTTTTAGGCCTAACTGCAAATTGACAGATGACAACAGCGAGAGCAGCTCAGGACTAAAGGAAAAGATCTGCTCACCATCTGTGATGGAGGCCACATTACCCAACAAAGCTCATACCCAATGCCGCTCTGAGAAGGTGGTGGTAGCACTTGGCTCAAAAAAAAAGGAAATTTTAAAATTCTTCAGTGGAAAAGAAAGGTACCACTTAGGTGAATTCTACCCCTTTCCCAGTATGGTGAATTCATAGTAGCAAAACAAAACTTAAGATTTCTTCCACTTTAGTTAAAATTACAGACTCTAGACTTTATCACAATTTCATTTTGGTGAAAAGATCTTTTCCATTTACCCTCTGTGATTCAGACACCAGTTTCTTTGGCAATGCTAAATGCTGGTCTCCGGGGACATAATTTTGTTAGGATAAATGATTTAGGACCCTGAGATTGACTTCTTTTCTAAAGTCAGTAAGTCTAGGGCCCGTGCTGTGATACTCTGACATGTCCTATTCACTCTCTGGATTCTTTTAAATAGTGTCTTAGTCTGCTCAGGCTGCTATAACAAAAATACCATAGACAGAGTGGCTTAAAAACAACAGAAATTTACTTCTTACAGTTCTGGAAGCTGGGACGTCCACAGTCAAGGTGCCAGCAGATTTAGTGTCAGGTGAGGGCCTGCTTCCTGGTTCTTAGACATGTCCCCACATGGCAGAAGAGGCAAAGGGGTTCCCTGGGGTCTCTTTTATAAGAGCAAAATCCCCTATGAGGGATTGTGTGTTGGATTTGACATAGATGAAGACACACTGGAAATATTTAATAGGAATGTAGAAGAGTTTGAGTTAACAAATGTTGACATGGCTCAGTGTGATGTGTGCTCATTATCTAACAGAATGTCTAAGTCATTTGATACAGTAATTATGAATCCTCCCTTTGGGATCAAAAATAATAAAGGCATAGATATGGCCTTTCTGAAGACTGCTTTGGAAATGGCAAGAACAGCAGTATATTCTTTACACAAATCCTCAACTAGAGAACATATTCAAAAGAAAGCTGCAGAGTAGAAAATCAAGATAGATATTATTGCAGAGCTACGATATGGCCTGAGAGCATCATACAAGTTCCATAAAAGAAAATCAGTGGACATTGAAGTGGACCTAATTCAGTTTTCTTTCTAAAAGCCTCCAAAGACAAAAGCAGCTTAAAATCTAATTAAAATGAATAAAAAATATATTTACTAAAAACAAAACAAAACAAAAAAGCTGCGGCCTCAGCCGTCTTCTGCCCTCATGACCTAATCACCTCTCAAAGACCCTCACCTCCTAATACCATCACATTGGGGATTAGGTTTCAACATATGAATTTGGAGGGGACACAAACATTCAGTATATAGCAAATAGTAAGGTACATCATCTATGAGTTTGCCTTGGGATAATTTGAGCATGAAAAATAATATTACTAGTAATAAACGATAACACATTAAAAGAATTTATGAGATAATTATTCTCAAAGGAAAAAAAATAGCAGTCAAAATCTCTTATTTACAGAAGACAACAAATAATAAATGTAGAAGGAATGTTGACATTAGGAAATCACCACTTTGCAATCCCATGGTAACAATTGATTCAGGCAAGGATCGCGCATGGATGTTAAAATTACTGGGTAAGAGGTTGCTAGGCAACAAGAGATCCACAGGGTCTCAGTGCATCATCACCCACAGTACAAAAGGGGAAATGTACCTTTACAACGGAGAGATCTGGCAGCGCCAGTCTTCAGTAAGTGACCAAATGTGGCATCACTAGTAGTGGGGGACACTGACCCTCCGTGATCTTTAATGTGGTGCAGTGGGAAGTCCAGTCTCACCTTCAGAGTGCTCTTATCAAAGAAGCTAATCCAGAACCTATGTGAGGAGACAAATTCAGAATGTGGGCCATTCTGAGAGAGATTCCCCAAAACTGTCAATGTCACAAAAGATGAAAATAAAAGGGCAGTGTGACAAAGGGAGACTGAAAAGACACACCTAATAGGAACTTTGATTCGATTCTTGATCAAAAAAAGCCACAGGAGAAATTAGGGAAAATTTAATATGGACTATATATTATTGACAATATTGAATCAATAACCTGATATTACTATATAAATATTTTTGAAAATATTCAAAATACTTTCAGATGATTCAGTAAATATTTTTTTAATTCTGTGTGTGTGTGTGTGTGTGTGTGTGTGAGAGAGAGAGAGAGAGGGAGAGAGAGAGAGAGAGAGAGAGAACAAATTTGGCAAAAATTGGTGAATGCAAGGAAGGGCATGGCAGTGTTCATTGTACTATTCTCTCTTCCAACTTTTCTGAGATTTGAAAACTTTTAAAATAAAGCATCAGGTAGGGGAGAAGCACCTCAGACACTTGGCATTGAATTGATAGGTGCCCTGAGATGCTGATAGAACTTCACCCAGCCCTGTGAGCCACCCTCTCCACTACATGTGTCGCGAGAATCCTGCTTGGCTCAGGCACTGAGACACCCTGGCCAAGGATAGAGCCACACAGGACATTGAGGATGATGACTGGGGTTTTTAACTTAAAATATTTTACTTTAATTTCCTTGGGAATTTAATTTTTGAGCTGTCATTCTTCCCTGGGGATTTCCTAATGGAATGGAATTTGTTCTCAACATCAGAGTATCTTTGTGTTGGCGTGTTATGATTGGAGAAGTAAATGATGTCATCAGACCTCAACGCAGAACCTCTAATAGATGGTTATTAATAGACGGTTAGGAAATACGGATGAAATAACTAGGGGCGGGTAATAGAACAGAGAGGAAACTCTCAGCTTCAAGTACACTGTGAGCTGGAGTGGACTCTAGTTAGTCCACTGTTCTGACCCATTTCAGAGCTCTCTACAAAACTTGAGTGGCTCAGCTCTGCTCCCAGAAGACTGCACAGAGGAGGAATATTTGGTTTGGGGATGCAGCCTCACACAGATGGGATCAGTAGATATTCTTTCTGCTGCCCACACCCGTGATCGACCCCAGGCTTAGTGGATAAGCACAGTGAGCTGCACAAAAATCTAGGGATCATTAGAATTTTCCCTAAACACCTCTTATTCTTCCCCAGTTAGTGGACAATGGCTGTTTGCTCACATCTTCACTGGAGAATCTATTCTATCCAAGTTAGAGACACGGGGATTTGTTCCCTTTCTCCTTCCTCTTTACTCAGGACCAGTATAAGCCTGCGATCTAGATAAGTGTGTCTTCTCTGAAGACTGAAACTTTCCCTCAGGTGGGTTGTCTCAAGTTCCAGCCTGGAGAGGGGTAGTTAGCCAGCCCATTCGGTTCTCACACCTCAGCTTTATTAATAATTACATTAGGATTCTCCAGATAAACAGAACCAAGAGATGACCTATCTATCTATCTATCTATCTATCTATCTATCTATCTATAAGAAAGATTGATTTATTATAAGGAATTGGCTCATGTGATTATGGAGGCTGACAAGTCCCCAGATTTGCATTTGGAAAACTGGGGACCCAGAAGAGCTGATGGTGTAATTCCAGTCCAAATGCCAGCAGGTTAGAGACCTAGGAAGAGCCAAGATTTCAATTTGAGTCCAAGAAAGGAAGAAAACCGATGTCCTTGCTTGAAGCTAGTCAAGCAGGAGAAATTGTCTCTCACTTGGAAGAGGGTCAGCCTTTTGTTTTTTGATCAGGCCTTCAACTGATTAGATGAGGCCCACCTACATTAAAGGAAGGCAATCTGCTTTACTCAGTCTATCAATGCAAATGTTAATCTCATCCAAAAACACCCCCACAGATATACCCAGACTAATGTTTGTACAAATGTCTGGGCACCCTATGGCCCAATCAAGTTGACGTATAAAATTTATTATCACAATCATAAAGGTGGTCAACTGGCTCAATATATCTTTTGGTTTGTTTCTCAGTTGGTTCAGAACTCTGACAGGGAAGAGTGGTGTTATTTGGGGGGTGTCCTCAAAGAGGAGAGGTACCTGTCTGGCCTCCCTCACTTTGGTAGTTAAAAGAATGTCAAACCTTTCAAGGGCACACCTGTTTTCTCTTTCTGTTTTGTCCTTTGTTCCTCCTCAAGGTCCGTCTTTCTCTTTGACATCTGGCTGGCCTGTACAAAATCTCCAGATTTAACTCTTTCGACGTCAACTAGCCAACCTTGCTGTCTTTCCCTTCTTCCAGTCTCCTCTGATCAGTACAGCCCCCTCATCAGAGACTAACTCATAAGAAAAGCTACTATTTATTGAAGAATTAATAAATATAAGGCAGCATGCCAGGCATTATTTTAGATATGGAAGCAACCTAGATGTCCATCAACAGATGAATGGAGAAAGAAGATGTGGTACATATACACAATGGAATACTAGTCAGCCATAAAAAAGAATGAAATAATGCCATTTTACAGCAACATGGATGGACCTAGAGATTATCATACTAAGTGAAGAAAGTCAGACAAAGACAAATATCATGTGATATCACTTATACGTGGAATCTAAAAAAGTGATACAAATGAACTTATTTACAAAATAGAAACAGATGCACAGACATAGAAAAGAAACTTTGGTTACCAAAGGGAAAAAGGGGAGAGGGATAAATTAGGAGTTTGGGATTAACATATACACGTAACTATATATAACATAGATAACCAACAAGGACTTATTGTATATCACAGGAAACTATACTCAATACTTTGTAATAAACTATAAGGGAAAACAATCTGAAAAAGAATATATATGTATAACTGAATATATATATTATATAATGTACATATAACTGAATCACTTTGCTGTACACCTGAAACTAACACAACTTTATAAATCAAATACACTTCAATTTAAATTTTTTAAAATAAATTGATAAATAAATTTTAACCATAACAAGAAAAGAGCACACATTAGTAAGTTGGAGCTAGCGTCAAAGTCCATGCTCTTAGCCTCTTCACCCAATGTCCTTGCAGGGTTTCATGGGTCACTAGTCCTGTTTGGAGAGAGACATTTGTGAAGAAGCAGAGAGCAGATGAGAGCTGAAGCCAGAGGCCTGGCTCCTGTATGGCCCTACTGCCCACTATCCAGCCTCTCCAAGCTCTGCTCACCTCACCTGTAAAACAGGAAAATAATATCAGCTGCTTGCCTGGAGTACTTATTGAAAGAGATAATGTTTGTATAAACCCTGTGCAGGTGTTCTCAGAGCAGGTGGCGAGGTACTTGCATTCACTGCAAAGTTTGCATTGCCGTCTGCCTTTATTGGTCCCTACTCCATCATTACAGTGAAGCAGCTGCTGAACTGCCAGAAAGATACTCCAGAAGAAAATAGTGGAAAATAACTTGTTAACCTTTTTAATGTGAAAGGAATGGGATAATTAGGTGGGAGGTGGGAGAATACATATATTAGCATTTCAGGGAATGACCTATGTAATTTGGGTTCTATCTGGTCATTTAGCAGAGAAATAAAAGCAAAGGGGTGATTTTGCTAGACATACTCTCCCAGGTCTCTTGTTGACAAAAGATCATGTCGTTTGCTCACAAGAGGGCTTTGAATAAATTCTAATTCCTTGGGCCAGAGCTCAGCGCATCCTGTAGCTCTAGGTTTTCTGGTACCAGGCTGCTGAAGAGATCAAGGGCTGGGGCGGGGGGTGGGGATGAAAGAGAGAAAATGAGAGCGCTTAGGCTGATGGGTACTTCAGGGCTGTTTCTCCATGCTCCAGCCCTCAGCCTCCCTTCCTGCCTGACCATCGCCATTCTCATCCAGATCTCTCCTGTGATTGTTCCACACCTCTGAACTCACATGTCCACCTGCGTCTCCAAGCGGAGAACCACAGTGCAAACCTGATGGATAAGTCTGGTCCAGAGCTGGCCATGTGGCCATGTCAGTGAGAAGGGGCAGAAGAAGAGATGAAAGAGTAAGGTTGAGAGGAAGGTGTCCCTCACTTACCCTCCTTCCATTTGTCCAGGCTGCTCTCTCTCAGTCAAGGACACTACATTGCCTTGGCAGAAATAGAATACGTTCTGTAGGGGAGGGGAAAGAGGTTCTGTGACCATAACTATGGAGTAATAGGGGTATAGGGAGGGTCAGGGAATGGCTCAGAGGGACCCAGCAGGACCAGGGATTCTAGGGCTGGTGACTCAGGCTTTGAGGGATGGGAGAGATCAGGGGGAGGTCAGTCATCTAATTATCAAATCTTATTATTAGAGGAGAACTTGAAGTTCATCCACTATTAATGCTTTTCTCATGCTTGGGTCCCTTTGCATTATCCTTCTTGAGCCATGATCCAGCCTATGCTGGAATACCTCCAGGGAATTCAGCACCTCATATGGTCTGAAATTACAGAAGGGTGGAGCTGGAAAGAAGCCTTGAGACCAGCAGGTCCTGTGAATGCTGGGGTGGGAAATCCTCATGCTGCCTGACAGCCTTGCACTCTGGAAGTCACCGCCCTGTAAATCTTAACTTTAAGGAGATCCTGCTCCCTGGACTTATTAACCATATTGCCTCCTCCTGGTGTCACCTTCAAATAGCTGGGCCAGCGGAGTATGCCAGTGTGGGAGAACCCCAACTCTCCTCATTGCCATTCATTCATTCATTCATTCACCAAATTTTACTTTGTGCCTGCAACTGAGTCAGGCACTACACTAGGCACTTGGAATACATCAATGAATACAACAGATCAAGACTCTGCCTTCAAGAAGCTGACAATCTAGCAGAGGAAAAGATACTAAACAATAAACATGAAAAATAAGTAACGTGCATAGTAATTTAGAGGGTGGTATGTGCATGGAGGAAGAAGAAGAAGTAGAGCAAAGTAAGGAGAATCAGGAGTGGCCAGGGCAGACTGCAGTTTTAAGTAGGGTGACCATGGAAGTCCTCATTGGGAAGGTGACATAGGAGCAAAGGCGTGATAGGTTCATCGGACGGACAATGGGTCTCTGAAGGAGGAGAGTCCTGGGAAGAGGGCATAGGCTGCAAGGCAGGATCATACCTGACAAGTCTGAGGATAGATGGCAGGGAACAATGGTGGAGGCGGAGAGACCAGTTAGGAGGCTGTGCACGGTCCAGGTGAGAGATGTTGATGGCTCCCACAAGCATGGAGACGGTGGTGGTGGTCAGAAGGGGTAGGATACTGGGGACGTTTTGGACATAGAGTACACAGGATTTCCTGATAGCTTAGATGTGGAATACAAGAAAAAGAAAAGAAATCAATGTGACTCTGAAATGGTTGACCTGAGCAACTAGAAGGATGGCAACTCCATCCTGAGCTGGAGAATGGTGGGAGTGCAACAAGTTTGGGAGAGAAGATGAGGAGTTTAGTTTTGAACAAGTTGCATTTGAGATGTATATTGGACATGCAAGCGGGGATGTCAAGTAGACAGTCAGGGATGGAAGTCTGGGCTTAGAAGAGAGGTCTGGAGACATGCACATGGGAGTCCCTGGCATAAAAGACAGCACAGCATCATCAAGGGAGTGCCCAGTGGCAGAGGGTCCTTCGGGTCCTTCATGACCACTTCAGAAACATGCTTTGGCTGCCATGTTTCAGGATGGTCGAATGGTCAATGAGCACACTAATATACTCCTCTCCCTCTCCAAATCCACCAAATATTAATTTTTATCATTTATTGGTGACTGACCTAACAGTTCCACATGTATTATCTTAGCCCATCCAAAAATAACCAGTGAGGGAGCTGTATTATGCCCATTTTATAGAGGAGGACACAAAGACCCTGCACACACAGTTGTTCAAGACCACAGAATGATAAACGATGAAGCCAGGTTTCAAACTCAGGAGGCCAACTCTTAACTGCTATGTTATATGGGAGTATGTGCTCTAGCGAATCTGTATGTTAGCAATAACAATAAATCCAAAAGAGAAAACGACCCACATCCAAGAAAACGTAGGACTCAGGTGTGCAGTGAAAAACTCCTAAGCTGACAACAGCACAGCAGCCCTAGAAAGTAACTGGTCCAAAGACAGAGGGCTCTGTGAAGATTGTGTTCAGAAAGCAAGCCACTTCTACTATGCAAATTATATGAATAAGAGCTCAAAATATATATCCTAAGCAGGTCGTAGTTAATTCTAAACAATAAGATGAAGATATGTGATTCTCCAATAACAACAAGTAAAATGACAGTTAGAAACCTTGGGGAAAACCCAGTCTAAGGAAGTCATGGTTCAAATTTGGTGCAAACTAAACTGTGGGATAATTGTGAGTAAACAACAGAGTGGAAGGATATAGGACTTCATTCATAGAACATTCTCCTTTGAGTGGCCAAGGTTTAATCACATGTTACTTTCTTTCCTTTTCTGTGGGCCTAATCACAACACTTGCTTCTGCAGTGCGTAGTGTTTACATAATCATAATGCCGTAAATACTATTTAAGGGGTTTCAGTTTTCAGAATCAACCCAAAGCATAGAACACTTAATTATGGTTACTTTAGCCTTTAACTGCTATAAACATGCTCAATATAAAAATGATAGTGTGGCTGACAGAAATCTGGAGGAGGAGAGCAGAGGGACATCTACATGCACTGATTTCCTTGTTTTGCATAGTGGAAAATCAGTAGATTTTGTCTAAAGATGGTACATCAAGAAATAGAGATTTAAGTACACTCTTAAATCGTATATCTAACCGCTGGAAAACCTAGTAACATTACGGATCGAAACCAGGAAGTAGAGGGGGCAGGAAGAAAGGAAGCCCATATAATGCCCTAAATTCTTCACCTTTCCTGCAAGGTAGTTAATAGATACTACCTAAATTTGGTAAATCAAGAATTTACATATATTGCCATGTTATTTACATTTGTGTGCTATTAACCAGATGACTCAGAAATTGTTCATTGCAGTAGTAAATGTGGAACAATAAGGAAGAGAAACTTTAGTTTTTTTAATTGAATGCCTTTATCTACTGTTTGAGTTTTAAACACGAGCATGTATTCTTTACACATGAATATGTCTATTTAGTATGGAGGTTATTACGGCACACTGAAAATTCAAAGTAAAGCCGTAGTTCTAACCAGTGACCACTAGTTATCACTGGTTTCCTGGCTGGTGCCAGGTCTGGGAGCAGAGTCCCCCGTAACAACCTGGGGGAGCTGCCTCCTGTCTCCTCGGGGCCTGGATAGGGAAGGAGGACAGAGGGAGGCAGCAGCTGGAGGTCAGTGGCTCTGCCAGCAGTAGGAGCTGGCATTCTGTGCACAGCCAGTGGTGCCTCAGACATGGGCAGCCTCAGGTTGGAGAGTGGGGAGCACACAACTCCCCTGTGTGATGAGGGTCCTTTCTGGGCCAACGAATTCAGCGCTGCTGATAGGGGAACAGGGATGCAGAGGGACAAGTAGATCTCCTGATTGTTCGCTCTCAACTCCCGCCTAAATACAACCCATGGTCTTTCTGTCCATCCTTAGCCTCTATGCACATTCCGCTCACGCACCCAGACACCCCCTAACACACACACACGCACACACACACACACACACACACACACACCTATCAGTGGCAAATAAGAGCTTCAGCATCAAAAGGTTGGCACAGACTGCTCTTCAGGCAGCTTAGGTCGTAGAATGCTGGTGCCCGTGAAGGAAGATAGACCGCGGGACTTCAATACTCAGACTCGCCACCAGGGGGAGCTTTACTAACATTTAGATGAGTTTGTGCGGAAATGTTTTTAGATAAGTTATTTAAGTCACAAAAAATAATTAGGGTAAAAACAAAAGGTGATTTGGAAATGTTCACAGGTTGATACAAACAATTCAGCAGTAAAGTTATCAAACTTTTAAAGTGCATGGTATTCAACGACTTATTTTTAATGCTGAAAAGATAATTGTGGTGTCAAGGGAACAATTTCACTGTTCTTTTCCAACAGCGACAAAAAAATTTTTAAGTAATTTCTGAATTTTTAAAAATTAAAACCTAAGCCCAATGTAGTGATTTTGTAATTTGGTAATCACTTTGTAGTGATTTGGTAATTACTGTCTTCCACCTTGCAAACGAACTCTGCCCCATCTCCAGCTCCCACTAAAGGTGAAAAAATACACCTGAGACTTTTGGCCATGACCCCCACCCGGTCTCCCCTTTCTTATGTTGGCAGCTACCCCAGGGCTTGCAGCCCATGAGGTTTTCACAAAAACTCTCAGCAGCTATTAAGCCTCAGGTTACACCTGTAGGGGTTATTGAACTTTATACCTTGCCTACTTTCATGTCCCTAGCCTATATCCCCTGAATAAAGACCAGTAAAATCCCGAAAACAAAGAGGCCCAGGAACAGGCAGGCACAAGGGAGCTGGGTCCAAAGTCAGGGTCAAGGGAAGAGAAAAGCTCATTTAAAGTGGCTGGTGAACATTTCAAAGGGAAAGAAAAAAAGTTAGGCCCTGGGCCCTGTGGGAGGGAAGGGATTGGGTCCAGAGTGGTCTGGGATTCCTACAGGAGGGCCAGTGGGACCACCAGACACTCCGTAGACTCTCAATCCACAGAGGGACTGGGAGCCACATTCATGAGGTCACTGGCCTCAAAACAGAAGGAATCTTCAGTTTCCGTCCTTCCTCTAAGGCCCTTGAAAGCCACTAAGCCTGTGTGGTGCACACAAATTGCACAGGCCACCACACAGGGGCGTGGAAATGTAACAGGCGCAGGGCTCAGGTGACCAAAAGTAAGGCGTGTGGCAGCTGTGTGGCCAGTGGGTGAGGCAGGCGGTCAGGCCTCTAGAGGCAGCTTCATCGTCCACAGTGTTTTCTAGAAGAGCCAGTGATGATAAGCAGGTGGTCGAGCATCAGAGCGAGATGTTCCACAACAGGAAGTACTAAATGAAAGATATGAAGCTTGAGAAAAATTCACATCAAGAAAATACATAAAAAATCCAAAGGATCATTTCAAAACTGGGCTCTGGGATCCTGAACCCCTGACAGATGCGGACAGCACCCTTCTCAGAGGTTCCCACCATTCTAGGCCCCCACCTCCGCCCCTTCTGGTAAGAGGCTATTTGTAAAAGAAAAACCAGAAAACGAAACCTAAAACTTAAAACGTGGTAATAAAATATTGTCATGTGGACTTGAAGAAACTGTCAGATATCGCTGCCCCGGCACAGCTGTGTAAGAACGCACAACACAAATTCTCACACGTCCCTTCTGGGGTCAGCTTGCCACTGCCTTGTGGAGATAATAACCATTTTCCCAAGGGGAATGACAACTTTTTGATCATCAATGACCTAATGTCTGAAACCTCAAAAACTCCCCACTTGGATGCAGGAGGCTTTCACAGAAGATTTTCTACATTTTATTCTTTGTGAAAAGCTATTTTCCTAAGACTGACAATCCAAGTAATAAAATGAGTTCTTTCAAACAAACAGAAAAACAAACAAACAAAAAACCCTCAAGACAAATGATGGGAAGCAGCCTCAGTCTCACAAATGAACTCAGGAAAGCCTCGTTTCCTCTGCGCGGGCGTCCGCAGAGGAATATTAAACAATATTTAACAGCATAAGCCTCCTCCCAGTCCAACCAGATGGACCATTTTGGCCCTTGCCTGTAACTGTGGCTACATTGCAGTAACTGTAGCTCACCTCTGCTGAGTTCCCCCATGTGTCTGGCACTGAGCTGGGCACCTCACTGCACTTATTACAGCCAACCCTATGGGGCAGGTGCAACTAACATATTCATAGTTTCATTTTAGAGAAAAAGGAAGCAGAGGCTCAGTGAAGTTCACTACCCTGCCTAAGCTCACCCAGTTAGAAAGTGACAGAGCTGGGCCTGTGTCTGCAGAGCCTACATGGTCACCTGCTTTCAGAGAGCATCTCCAGGTGGTCCAGCACATGTGGGCCCCGCGAAACCTTGCCCCATCCCCAGGCCACACAAACCCCCTCCAATCCTTGTGCAACATCAGACCCACCCACGTCTCCATAGGGACCATTTCTGCCCCTAAAGGGAAACCCTGAGATTGCACTCAATGATGCTACCATGCTGCCAGGGGCTCCCAAGTGAGCCCAACGGTCAGACTCCCTGAAGAAGTCTGATGTGTTACCGAACCAAACTTGGGTCCGCTTGTCCACGCGCAGTAAAGGCAACCTACGAACACTGGGTTGTGGTGAAGGAAAGTGCAGCGTTTATTGTAAGGCGCCAGACAAGGAGTTTGGGGCAGCTAACGCTCCCAAATGGGAACTCCCAGATGGGCTTCAGGGAGGCATTTTTAAAGACCAGCTGAGGGAGGGGAGTCGCAGGGTGTGTGATCAGCTTGTGCACAATTCTCTGATTGGTTGATGGTGAGGGAATAGGGTGGTACCACAGGGTTAACATTATCAGTCCTCAGGCTCCACTAGGTCTGGGGGCTACGTGCTCATGGTCATCAAGTAGTTAACTTCTTCCACTGGTGGGGGTTTTAGCATTTGTAAAACAGCTCAGAAAATGTGCATGAGATACTGTTATCTAGGTACTTCAGAGAAGAACTAAAGCAGAGGACATAGGGTCCTGCTCGGTTATACATGCTCCCTGGGCTCAAGGTCTCAGTGTCACTTGATCCTGAGGAAATTATTGTCAAGTTCAGTCAGGTCACACACATTCTACAGTTGCTTGTTTGTAGGCAGGAAACTAATCATGGAGAGGATGGTTGGGTCACCCAGTGTAACAGTTGGATCTCAGAGCTTAGATCAGGTAGATTTTCCAGGGTGGGCAGCATCTCTCTCAAATAGCACAGATCCAGGGCCTGCAACACAGGGGCTCTGCGGCCAGGTATCCAGTTCCAAGGAAAGTGCTCGGGGCATCACTGAGAAGGACTTTGTAGAAACTCTTTGCATCTGATCTCTCCCCAATTCTGAAGAACCTGAGAACAGCGAGGGCTTCACGCTCCTCTTTTTTTTTTCTATTTTTTTTTAACATCTTTATTGGAGTATAATTGCTTTACAATGGTGTGTTAGTTTCTACTTTATAACAAAGTGAATCAGTTATACATATACATATGTTCCCATATCTCTTCCCTCTTGCGTCTCCCTCCCTTCCACTCTCCCTATCCCACCCCGCCAGGCGGTCACAAAGCACCGAGCTGATCTCCCTGTGCTATGCAGCTGCTTCCCACTAGCTATCTACCTTACGTTTGGTAGTGTATATATGTCCATGCCTCTCTCTCGCTTTGTCACAGCTTACCCTTCCCCCTCCCCATATCCTCAAGTCCATTCTCTAGTAGGTCTGTGTCTTTATTCCTGTCTTACCCCTAGGTTCTTCAGGACATTTGTTTTTCTTAAATTCCATATATATGTGTTAGCATACGGTATTTGTCTTTCTCTTTCTGACTTACTTCACTCTGTATGACAGACTCTAGGTCTATCCACCTCATTACAAATAGCTCAATTTCGTTTCTTTTTATGGCTGAGTAATATTCCATTGTATATATGTGCCACATCTTCTTTATTCATTCACCCGATGATGGGCACTTAGGTTGTTTCCATCTCTGGGCTATTGTAAATAGAGCTGCAATAAACATTTTGGTACATGACTCTTTTTGAATTATGGTTTTCTCAGGGTATATGCTCAGTAGTGGGATTGCTGGGTCATATGGTAGTTCTATTTGTAGTTTTTTAAGGAACCTGCATACTGTTCTCCATAGTGGCTGTACCAATTCAGATTCCCACCAGCAGTGCAAGCGTGTTCCCTTTTCTCCACACCCTCTCCAGCATTTATTGTTTCTCGATTTTTTGATGATGGCCATTCTGACTGGTGTGAGATGATATCTCATTGTAGTTTTGATTTGCATTTCTCTAATGATTAATGATGTTGAGCATTCTTTCATGTGTTTGTTGGCAGTCTGTATATCTTCTTTGGAGAAATGTCTCTTTAGGTCTTCTGCCCATTTTTGGATTGGGTTGGTTTTTTGTTATTGAGCTGCATGAGCTGCTTGTAAGTTTTGGAGATTAATCCTTTGTCAGTTGCTTCATTTGCAAATATTTTCTCCCATTCTGAGGGTTGTCTTTTGGTCTTGTTTATGGTTTCCTTTGCTATACAAAAGCTTTGAAGTTTCATTAGGTCCCATTTGTTTATTTTTGTTTTTATTTCCATTTCTCTAGGAGGTGGGTCAAAAAGGATCTTGCTGTGATTTATGTCATAGAGTGTTCTGCCTATATTTTCCTCTAAGAGTTTGATAGTTTCTGGCCTTACATTTAGGTCTTTAATCCATTTTGAGCTTATTTTTGTGTATGGTGTTAGGGAGTGATCTAATCTCATACTTTTACATGTACCTGTCCAGTTTTCCCAGCACCACTTATTGAAGAGGCTGTCCTTTCTCCACTGTACATTCCTGCCTCCTTTATCAAAGATAAGGTGACCATGTGTGTGTGGGTTTATCTCTGGGCTTTCTATCCTGTTCCATTGATCTATCTTTCTGTTTTTGTGCCAGTACCATACTGTCTTGATTATTGTAGCTTTGTAGTATAGTCTGAAGTCAGAGAGCCTGATTCCTCCAGCTCTGTTTTTCGTTCTCAAGATTGCTTTGGCTATTCGGGGTCTTTTGTGTTTCCATACAAATTGTGAAATTTTTTGTTCTAGTTCTGTGAAAAATGCCAGTGGTAGTTTGATAGGGATTGCATTGAATCTGTAGATTGCTTTGGGTAGTAGAGTCATTTTCACAATGTTGATTCTTCCAATCCAAGAACATGGTATATCTCTCCATCTATTTGTATCATCTTTAATTTCTTTCATCAGTGTCTTATAATTTTCTGCATACAGGTCTTTTGTCTCCTTAGGTAGGTTTATTCCTAGATATTTTATTCTTTTTGTTGCAATGGTAAATGGGAGTGTTTTCTTGATTTCACTTTCAGATTTTTCATCATTAGTGTATAGGAATGCCAGAGATTTCTGTGCATTAATTTTGTATCCTGCAACTTTACCAAATTCATTGATTAGCTCTAGTAGTTTTCTGGTAGCATCTTTAGGATTCTCTATGTATAGTATCATGTCATCTGCAAACAGTGACAGCTTTACTTCTTCTTTTCCGATTTGGATTCTTTTTATTTCCTTTTCTACTCTGATTGCTGTGGCTAAAACTTCCAAAACTATGTTGAGCGCCTACCGTCCTTATTGGGATCACTCTATAAATCTACAGCTCTGACCCCTGCGTCTCCACTGCACACATTGTCACACATTAAGCCCATGGCCACCTTTGATCCTTTCATAGTGACAAAGGCATAATTCTCTCCCTGGTCTGTTCGCAATTTAGAGCACATCAGCTCTTTTCAAAAAGAGCTTTAAGAACCTTCTTAAGGCAAAGTGACTTCTAGGACACCCAGATGTCTTAGAGAGGGCAGTGGCAACATTTTACTCAATTGACCCTAATAAGAACTCAAGTGATGTGGAGATGGTGAAGGTGGAGACTTGAATGGACACTTTTCAGAAGGTCATGGAACAGAGTGGGCTTGGGCCCACGACCTGGATCAATGGGTCCTGCACACCTGCTCTGAGGCAGCCCCTTCTTTCTCAACCTACCTGCATAGAGTCACTGAAATCAGATTCAATTCTGAGCCTAAAGAAACTCAGGGCTGTAATGGGGCCAAGAGGCCTTCTAATCTCTCTTCCCACCAAGTTCAGGAGACCCTTCAGTAGAATCCCTCCCTGATCAAATGGTCATTAGCTGCTTGTTAAACACTTCTGGTGGGGGGGAGCTTATTACCCAGAGGGCATAAGGTCAAGGAATGTTAGAGTCACCACACACAAAAAAAACAAAAACAAAGAGAAGAGAATTTCTAGCCAAATTATGTACATTGTTGGACCACTGTAATTGTTAGAAATGCCTTCCTGAAGACTTCCTCACTCTAAAAGTCACCATTTGTTTCCACGTTCTGTTCCCAGCACATTAAATATAATTCTCTCCTCCATATAGTTGCTCCAAATAGCTGAAGAGCCACAGGGAGAGACCAGGGACTGGTGGTCACCTCATTTCAAGACCAGAGGGACAGTGAAGTTTATCCAAGAGGAGGCTGTTTAAACCATCAATGAAGTTGCAGTTCTGCCTCCCGCCACTAGGTGTCACTGACATCAAGTGTGACAGACGTTACTTGTGCTCAGGCTGAGAATCAGAGATCCCTTTTAAAAGTAAAAACTCACCACGCATATATTGAAATCCAATTTTCGCTAACTTATTTTTATTATTACATTACTCAAAGGTATATAAATACGAAATGTATACACTGTATGCTTATCTAATAACAATAAAAATTTTAAGTATACAATTAGAAAGAGCAATAAAATTCAAGTTAAGGTTAATTTAATGTGGTGGGTAGTGTTCTTTTGCTGGAACTAAGTTGGTGATTTTGAATTTAATCGGATTAATGTGCATTCACATTTTTTTGGTCCACTGGTTATGGACTTGAGTCTATTTACTACAAACATGATGGATCATTATTAGAGTCATTTAAAAATTCCTATTTAAAAATTTACTCATTTTAAACTATCAACCAATTCTTTGATGAGCCAATAATTTGAAAAATGCAATCTCATTAATTCAATTCACTCATACCCCATTTTACACAATCCCTTGCAGTTTTGATTCATTATAATGCTAATTACCTTTGAAATATTCTCCTAAAAGAGTTATATATAAATACAAACCATTGCAGTTACTGGTTACTATCAACATTTTCCTTGTGCTCCTCAGCTAATGACAGCTAGTCAGACCCTGGGCAGCAAAAACTACCAGATCCTCTCCATCCTTCCTGACACCCCCACGAGGTGCAGCCTGAGCTGAGATGCGCAGTTGCGTCACCCCTCCTGGAGGTCCTAGCAGCCTCAAGACCCCACCATAGCTGCCTCCACCAGTTTTTGCTTCAAAGGCCACTGACTCCAGAGCTATGAGCCTCTGCAGCTGGTCTCATCTGTAAGACCGAACATCTGGGTTCCCCTCCTGGCTCAGCTCCGCAGCCTCAGCTCTGAAACTTAGGATGCAGGGTCCAAAAGGGGCTTTGGCAGAAAAGCATCAAATGCTGGGAAAACAACTGGAAAGCTAGGAATCCATGCCAGGACTCTACTCATTCTGAGCCTCTAAAAATTAAAGGATAAGGAGAGGAGCCCCATCAGCTCACCTGAGCTATCAATTCTTTCCCGTGGCACTACTGTACACAAGGAAACACATGAGGATGTGGCCAAGCATCTGTTGAAAAAAATTCCCCAATATTCCACTGTAACTTCAACTTTCTTGCCAATCTTTTGCAATGGGAGCTGGTCTGCATCAACACCGATGAGTGTCTGAAGTGTGAGAAACTGCTTAACTCCAAGTGAACCCAAATATCAGTCCTGTAACAGACAAGATACCCCTGCTATTCTTCTTGCTCCAGTTTTTTAAAAAGTCTTTGTAACTTCTGCAAAGCTCTTCATCCTCATCCAAGAATTTCTCCCAGAAGGGATTTTCAATGAGCAGTGTTTACCAGCATACTGTTTTCTCCAAGCTCAGCTCCTAGAGATAATAATACTAGTAATGATGGTTACTAAAGTGGCTGGGCCATGCGGAAATGGAAACACACACACACACACACACACACACACACATACACACACAAAACTCAAAGGCGTGCTCCTCTCACCATGGAATACAAACAGCTCATAAGCCCAGGGCACTGGCCTGAAGTGCAAGTGTTCTAGCAAATTCAGAGAAAAAACACAGAGACTAAGCTCTCAGAATGGCTTCCCCTAGTCCCTTGTCTAACCCCATCTGTTCCAACAACTGAGTAGCTACGGCGACAACACCTGGCCCTACCAGTTAGGTTCTAAGGGCAAGATCCAAACAGAAAGGGGGCACAGTTTTACTCATAATAATAACTCAGATTATTATATTATATATTATTATATATTATATTATTATTATTATAACTCATAATAACTCAGACCCAAGAGTCCCCACGCCACCCAAGAAGTAAAAACCTGAATGGATCTAATACACAGTTGTAGAAAAGTTAAAACTTTTCTCTAGGAAACACAAGAAAATCTTGTTGTACACTTAAAATCAACAACTTTTACTGTATGTAAATTACAACTCAATAAAAACTAGTCAGCCCCTGAAAAATGAACCTTGCTCCCTCCTACCCCTCCCTTCCTCCCAGCTTTGTCCTACTAGATCTGGTCTCTGGCATCCTTTCCTTTGCCTCTGAAGCATGTATTATTTGTAATCAAGGACAGGTGTGTCTGTTTCTTTACCACATGGCTCTCTCTTTAGGTGTATCCCCATGGGAGATTGCTTGCGCATCACTAATGAGCCCAGTATGCTACCTCTCACCCTGTCCTTGGAAGGTGAAAAGCAGGGACTCTGAACAAATCCTGGTCTGGCATTTGGGTCAGTTCCCAGCAGGGTCTGTATTCTCCTTGAGACTCAGGGCTTCTAAGCCTGTCAAGGGGATTTGACAAACTCTGTTTGCCTTCAAAGGCTGTATTCATTCACACATTTACTCAAATGTACACAGTGAGGTAGCCCATACCACAGTCAATAAACAGATGTTTCCATCACTTCAAAAAAATTCCCTTGTATCCCCTTCCTCTGGATCCCCCTGATCCAGGCCACACTAATCTGCTTTCCCACACTATAATTTTGCCTTTTCTTGAAGTTTATGTAAATGGAATCATACAGTAGTAGTCTTTTGTGTCTGACTTCTTTCATTCAGCATAAAGCCTTGGAGAGTCCCTCATGTTTTTCTGCGTACTGTTTGTTCATTTCTTTGTGTTGCTGTGTAGTATTCCACAGTGTGGAATGGACGTACCACAATGTGATTATCCGTTTACCAACTGATACACATTTGGGCTGCTTCCAGTTTTGGGATATTACCAATAAAGACACTATGAACACACCTGTCTTTGTGTAGACATGTTTTCTCAGGGCTGGGACTAGCGTGAGGCAAGGAAGTCATCGAAGGCTCAAAATTTAAGGAGACACCGACTCTCTGGTCCTACTAGTGCAACCCCGAGAGTTGAATTTTGCTCTCTGGGTTCCTATGTTGCTTCACATAATCTCAGCCTTGTTTTTCACTTCCTTAGGACTGCTGAGTCAATATCTAAGAATAGAACACTGAGTCGTATGGTTAAGTGTACATTTAAAATTACAAGAAATTTCCAAACAAATTCCCAAAGTGGATGTGTCATTTTCACTACCTCCAGCAATGTATGAGAGCTCGAGTTGCTCCAAATCCTCTCCAACAATTGGTATTTTCAGTCTTCTTGTGTTAGCCATGGTAGGGTTGTGTAGTGGTATCTCAGTGTGATTTGCATTTGCATTTCCCTAATGCTAAATGACGTTAAGCACTTTTCCACCTTTCAGGTGCTTCTTTGCAATTTGTCCTTTAGTGAAGTGTCTTTCAAATTATTTGCTCACATTTTTAGAGGTTGTTCATCAATGGTTCCCTTGCCTCTCAGTATTCCCTCATTTTTGCCAGTTGCTCTGTCAGATTTGGACTCTGTTCTTCAAGCCCATCTGGCTTCAGCTTTTTACCAACAAGCTGTACAACGTTGGGGTATGAATTCAGGTTTTTAAAAAAAGATTCACAGCTCTGATTTTTCTGTATCTCTGTCAATAACAGATTTCTCTCTGCCATACACCTACTTTTCTACGAGGTACCTTGGTCCTTCCCTCATATGTATAGTCTAGCTGCCACCCAGGGATTTAGACAATTTATTTTGTGACTTGGATCTCACTCCTAGATTGTCATGCTTCCAGATTTTCCCCCTTGAAACTTCCAGCTGCTTGACAACCCTGAACTCTGATCTCTGGTACCTTTAGCTGGCAAGACGGTGGTTTCTCTTGATGTTGTGTTCCGTAGTCATAGCTGGGGAATGGGGCTGGAGAGGGGTGTTGGCAGTGCCCTTGGGGGCACTTCTCCCCTCCACTCTGATGACAAATTGAAATTATAATAAAGTCATCACAGTTCACACAAAAATGGAGTCAGGAGGCCATTGAGGATCTGGTGTCAGACACGTCTCTGCACCACAGAGAACGTGAACTTTCTTTGAACTGTACCAGACCCAAGGACACCACCAGGGCATTCAGAACAACACGTGCCACCTGCAACCTTCTGGTCTCAAGATTCCCCCTTGTAACCATGCGACCATTTCAGACCCCAACCTGTCCTTGCGTAACCGGCACCCTCACTTCCTGCCGTCTTTGATTGTAATTCTTGAGAACTCATGTAATTAACTGTAACCTTGCAGGTTTTGCCCTCATAAGCCTCCGCCATGTTGTAGTCCCATGGAACACAATTCAAGTACTTCTTGAATCTGTGTGTCCCGGGCTGCAGTTCTAACAAGCCCCAATAAACACCTTTTTATTTCAGTCAGATCTCCGTTTCTAAAGTTTTGGTTAACAACTCTTTCCCAGCTTCTGCATCTACCAGCCCAGGCCCAGCATCTTGGTCTGAGGCTCTGAGAGGTGGAAGCCTTGAGAACGCAGGTTAAGCAGCAGCCGATACAGAAGGGTAAAGTCCCCCGCTTCTCCTCCTGCTGTTGCATCTGATGCCGTGGCCTCATGCAATCAGCACAGAGCCTGGCACAGTGTAGTGCTCAAAAAAGGTTGCCTACTAGTATCATTATTTTGAAGATAAACTTACATGGATGAGTAATACGTGATTATGAAACAGTGTCTTGCATCAAATCCTGGCATCAGTCCTTTTTAGTTGGACTCACGCAGGCAATGTACTTAACCTCCCCGAGCCTCAGTTTCTTCATCTAAAAATAGGGATGACTCTGTCCCCTACCTCACAGGGTCTGCAAGGATAAAATGACATGTTACCTATAAAACACTTAGGAGATGGCCTGGTACCTAACGAGAGCTAATAAATGTTAGCTATTATTACAGTTAATCCTCCCAAATCCTGCAAGGGTTTTTTGTTGTTGAGGAAACAAAGGCTCAGAGGTTAAATAACTTGTCCAAGGCCACTCAGCCAGTCACTGGTGAGCCAGAACTTCATCTCTTCTACTAAGGAAACACAGAAAAGTCCAGACTGTCTTCCTCACGTCCCCAGTGGAAATGCATCTCTCCAACTCCAGGGCTCTCTGTGCTTCCAGTATAAGACTTATTATAGTGCAACTAACACTGCGGTGACGCCCTCGAGGGCAAGGCCGGGACCTTACTCATCTTTTGTGTATCAGCACCTGACACCAGTCAGGCCCTGGCAGGTGATCAAGAATGCTTGCTGACTTGAGATGAAGTGAGGTGACTGGGGTTGGAGCACTGGAAAAGGCAGGGCTGGATGTGAGCCTGTATCTGGGCTGTCAGAGGAAGGAGTCAAGATGACTCCAGGTTTCCAGCCTGGGTGGGTGGGAGAAGGGTGGACCTGTTAACTGAAAACCAGAAGTTGGGAGAGGCTGATGGCTTGGATTTGAGAAAAAAGTGGGGAAAGGGGAGATGCAAAGGTCAGGCTTACGCAGGTTGTGATGGAGAGATGGGGACCCTTTAATTAGGATCCGGGGCTGTGAAAATCCACTGGCGGCTTCCCCACCCCCTCCCCACATGGACTGGCTTGTGACCTGACTTCAAGGTCCCTGCCCTGGACTTGTTACTAATGGGAGACCCGAGACACACCCAGGAAACCACAGGGCTTAGAACACTTACACAGCCACCTATCAGCGCCCAGGAGAGAAAAGGGTGTCTGGCCATTGTGGCCGGATTGAAGAAGAGCCCTGGAATGAGGGGGTGTGGGGAGGTCAGTCTAGGAGAGCTTCCTGGAGGAGGAGGGAGGAGAAGGCTCAGCTTTGGTCAGGAGGGCAGTTAGCTGCAAAGGAGGGAGACAGAATGTGGGATGGGGGTGCTCACTGCAGGGAAAACGAGGCTTCCCGCCCTTGGCTGGGATTCTGGGCCTGGTCCCCTAAGCCGTCAGCAGGGGAACTGGAGGAGGAATACATCACAGCTGTTGTGAGGGGGCCCGAAGGAGATCTCTAGGGAAACAGGACAAGAATAACCATTCTAATGCCCAGCACCACCCCATGCACGCTGCCTTCTCTCCTGCGGGGGCTTCGCTTTCTGCCACGTGGACACCCCTCACTCTCACTCTCTCCTTCCTCCCTTCCCCATCTTCCCACCCCAGCCGACTGTGAGGGGGGGAACGGCGGGACCACCAATCCCAGCGCTTGGGGGAGAGTGGGCCTTGCCAGCTGTCTCCTCCCTCCCCTTAGCCCATCACGATCCCTTCCTCCCGGTTCTGACAGAAATATCGGGCACCCGCCCCTCCCTGTCTCCAAGCCCCCTCCCCCTCCCTCCACTGTCTGGTCAGCCCTCAGCCCCTCCCCTGAGCGGGATGTGAGTGATGCAACCCCAAACCCAGAAGTGAAGGGGTGAACGAGGTCCCCTCTCCCTCCCTCTTCGGCCTCTGACCCTGCTCCCTGACGTCCCCCCAGCCCCTCTCTCACCCTGTCCCGCCCTCGCCCCTCCCCCCGCGCCCTCAGCCCCTCCCCCCGCCCCCGCTCTGCCGTGGGAGGGCCCAGCAGCTCCCTGCCCTGGCCTGGCGGGTGTGAGTCCCTGGAGGGCAGGGGAAGCTAGGCTTCTGGGATTTCCCCGGCCTCTGGCCAGCAGGAAGTCTTCCTCTGGAGAGGGGAAACCTTGCTCCTGGCCTCGGGCCAGCTGCTGAGCAAGACCAAGGTTCAGGGGAGGAGCCTGTTTCCCTGGTCAGCTGGGGACTCCCGCTGACCTCTGCTCCTCAGGTTTGGGGGTTTAGGCCTCAGAGGCCCAGAGAGCGAGGTCAGGGTGGGGGAAGAGGACGAAGGAGACGCTGGGGACAGTGGGGCAGAGAGACTGGGCGCCGACCCCCACCTGCATCAGCCGTCCTGGCTTTCCCTCCCATCCCCGGCCTGTGGAGCGGTGGGGTAGGGGCTCTCTGGACGTTTCTCCTCTCCCCGCTGGGTGTGTGTGCCAGGCGGGTGTGGCCTGGGCACAGGGCGTTGATAAGGGGCCGCGGCAGCACCGCCCGCCGCAGCCCTGCAGGACTCAGGGTGGCCTAGAGCAGAGCGCTGTGCGGGCACAGTCCACCCCGGCCTCGTCCTGACACATCCGGGAACCGGGGGCAGGGAAGGAGGGTGCCTGGAAGTCTTTCTCTGGTGCCTCGGTCTCCGCCTCTCCGAGGCTGTGGAAGGTGATAAGCCCTGCGAGTGGGGCTGGGCGGGGAGCGGCCTCCTTTCCCAGGGGCTCTGGCGGGCAGAGGCCCCCGCTCTCCTCTCCGAATCTCGCCTCTGCCCTTACTCCCCGGTTGCCCTGTTCCCGGGCTCCAAATGAGCCCCTGGGGACCCCTCAGCAGCAAACACAACAGGGAGAGAGCAAGAGCCAGCCCCCGGGGAGCAGGGCAGACAGCACTCGTGACTGTGCACATTCCACCCCGCCCTGCCCCGCCCTCAGCCACCCCTCCCCATCTCCCACTCCTCCGCCCCTCAAAACCCAGGCGGGGTCCCCTTCTCAGAGCTCTTCTTGGGCCTGGTCCCCCCCCCCCCCGGTAGCTTGGGAAGAGGGGGGAGGGGAGGGGGAGAAGGAGAGGCAGGGAGGTTGGTTGAGACAAAGGGGGCAAGCCTGGGTGGGAAGGAGCCGCTGCGTGGGCTGGAGTTGGGGACAGAGCCAGGTGGCGACAGCCCTGCGGAGCCGAGATCAGGGAGTTTCCGGGGATGAAGGGAGAAGCTGCGCGCTGGGCCAGCGCCCCCTGGTGGACAGTGCTGCAGCGGCAGCCACCCAGTCTCCCTGCCCTGCTGCTGTGGCCAGTGGGGTGGTCTCTCCTGGACACGTGGACAGAGTGGAGAGCACAGCCCTGCACAGGACCCAGGCAAGGTCCTCACTAGCAAGACCTGGCTTTGAGAAGCTGTACAGGAACCAGGTTCTATTCCAGTGCCCATCGACCCTGTCCACCTCATTTTCTCACCTGACCAGCAAGTGGTAGGTTATCATGCAGTCTTTGAGGCCCCTTCTGGCATGGGCCTCCCGAGATTCCAGGTCAAGATGGATCTGATCTGGCTCCTCGTTACCTGTCTGATCTCAGGATCTCCTTCCCCTCTTGCCTGCACTCACATTTGCTCCAGCCACGCTGGCCTCCTGTTGCTGGAACACACCAGGCACGGTCCCCCCTGAGGGCCATTACAAGGGTTGTCACCTCCACCAAGGAAGCTATTCCTTGAGATGTCCACTCCGTCACCGCCTCCCAGTCTTTTCTCAAAAGTCTTTCCTTGGATGAAGCCTGTTCTGACCTTCTGATGTAAAATTAAAACCACTCTCCCAGGTCTGGATCCTCCCTACCCTGCTTTTCCCAGCGCCCTTATCAGCGTCTAACACACTATACCACTTCCTTATTTATCATGACTGTGGTGTAGTGTCTTTCTCCTTCTAATGGAATGATGAGGGTAGAGGGTTTTGCTGGATTCATTCATGGATGTATTCTAAGCACCTGGAGCAGTGACTGGCACACAGTAGGAGCTCATTAATATTTGTGGAAGGAACGAGTATGCCATTGAAGAGGGTCTGGGCTGGGGGCAGACAGGTCTACCTCAAATAGCTCATGGTTAGTGCAGAGATGTGGTTGTGCTACTGACAATAAAATGGGGTTTCGTTGTAAGGAGGACACTGCTGATGAGCTACCATAGGTGGGGAGATGGAGAAGAAGGTGAGGGCTTGTGGGGAGAACAGAGCATAGCTTGGCTCCTGCACTCACTGCATCACATATGTGACCGTGGGATTCCAAGTTCCTTCTTATTTTTTCAACCAAAGCCCTCCTGAGCCTCTGCTAAATTAGTGTCTGAATCGTCATATGTTTTGGGAAATGCCAGCTTACAAAATAAAGCTTAACTCTGAGCATGGCCTCCAGGGCCTTCGTGGTCTCTTCCCGTCTCTCCAGACTAGTCTCAAACATGCCCGATGTTTCACCCATTCCACTCAGTTCTCTATTTGCTCACAGTTCTTTCAGCTTCCCCTACGCCCCCACCACCCCCTCTTCAAACTCCTTCCCGCTCAAACACCACTTTCCCCACCCTGCCAGTGTGTATTGTCTACCCTCCATCACTGTGTGTGTCCCATCCAGCCCTGTGTCTCAGTTTCCTTGTTTTGTTTTGTCTTGTCTGCTGCCCCTGTGGACCTGCTCTTCTCAGGCAGGTATGAAGTCTGCTCACTGCATCCCCAGGGCCTGTCCCATGAGCTGCTTCAGGGGACACAGGATGTGTGGAGACAAACAGAAAGGATTCTCACAGCTCTGCGTCTGCAGCCTGGGGAAGGGACACCAGCTGCTCCCTCCAGTTCCCCCCACCCCTTTGGTATCTTTAGTACCTTCCTCTCCATGGTCACCTCTCTGCCCTCAAAATGCTCTGGAGTCGGCATCCCAAGCATGACTGGATCTCACGAATGGATTATATTCAAAGATATGAATAAATAACTCACAAAATAGAAAATAAAACCAGCTAAGAAACATTTGAGAACATGTTGTAATTTACTTGTAGTCATAGAAATTCAAATTAAGCAGTGACATCCCATAGGGTCTGTAATGTGCATCAGGAAATGTAAAATATGTCATCTGCCTCATTACCCACATCCGCGATGAATCCTAACAGAAACCCCCAAATATTGGAAGTACTTTATGCTCCAAAGGTGGTCACAGAACTTTTTGTTAAAGACCTTCTTAGTTGTGAAAAAACAATACAGAAAGAACATAACAATAAATGTATAGCTTAATGAATTATTATAAGGAAACACCCAATATAAGCACCACGGGTCATGAGATGGCACACCCCGGCACCCCAAGAGTCTCTGTGTGCCCCTTACAAATCACAAGGACCCCCTCACCAGATATAATTACTTCCTTACTTTTCTCCATAATTTGACCACCTCTGTAGGCATCCACAAACATGGTGATTTACTTGGCCTGTTTGGGCGGTTCACACAAGAGAAGATACAGAGTTTGTGTCCTCTCTCTCCGACTTCTTTCACTCGACCTTACAGGAGCCTTTTTCTTGCGTCCCCTGGAGGCAGGTGCATGCATTTCTGTAGACCAGGTAGTTAGGGGCTGAGCTGTAAGGATTATTTGGGAAAACGTATATAAGCTCCTAGCACAGTGCCCTGAACGTGGTGGGCACTTAATACAGTTTCATTCTCCACCCCCCTCTATGACATGAGCCCTGCTCCATTTCTGAAGCAGGATTCTCTCTGCTCCCATCCCCAGTACTAAGCTGCTTCCCGTCCTGCTACTACCACTTCTTACCAGCACCCTGAATCTAGATTCTCTCCCCCTGGCCACCAGGGACAGTGCAGTCTCAGCACCAGGGTTTTATTCTCTCTGCTCCACACAGAAAGAACCCCCACTCCCGTGAGGGCTCCTTAGGATTTTCTTCCAGCAACAAGACAAAGCCAGTCCAGGTGGAGCCCACACCTCTGTCTCCCACCCCTCATTCTTCACTAAGACCCTTTATTCACAAGACGGTGCTGATTCACATTTCAGAAGATGGATCGTTACATTACAAATGGGAATGATTTAACCTGTATTTCAGAGGAAGAGAATACTCAGGCTTTGGGGACATTTTTTCAAAGAAGTTGAGGCAAGAGAAAAAAATCTGGAAAGTGGAATGTGTAGGGATGGGAGACAGGGATGGTGGGGAAACAGGGAAACTGCCTGGCTGGGGAGGGGCACTGGTGGGCAGGGTGGAGCCTGGAGAAACAGCCCTGGTGCCTTTGATTCTCTGTCCTTTAACAAAATCACCGTTGTGTCCCACTGCTCAGTTCCAGAGTCTTGTGCCATTTTGCAAGGCGGGTCTTTTCGCTATTGCCACAACCGCATATCAGGTCCCAGGAAGAATTCCTGAAAATTCATATGATTAAGGAACAGACTTTATCAGGAAAACTTTTGCCAAGAGAAGAGGAGAGGAAGTGACCCCGGCTCTCTCATCATCCCATGGAAATCAGTGGCTGGGCCTCAGTGATTTGCTGGACACACAGATTGGGGCTGTGCTCCAGAGGAAGGACCCTGCTCCCTTCTTACAGGGCAAGGGGTGAGAGCAGCCTTGACAGTGAGGGGACAGGCAGTAAGAGTTAGGTGCCAGCGATTTATAATAGTTTTCTGGGAGTGCAGGCAGCCCAGCGCCAGGGACCTGCGGGACGTGGGACATTTGTAAGCCCTCTGTCCCGGGGATAGAGCTAAGGACCTCATGGGACGTTGAGGGTGGGTGCAGACTCTCCCAGGAGGAGGATGAACCCCCAATACCAGTTGGGATGGTGTCCAGGAAAACCAGAGTATTCAGTTCTGCTTCTGGCTTTCTAGGAGACCTGGGCAACAGGCAACCAGTGTTCACTGAATCCGTGGATGAAGTCCTGTGTTCAGGTTTAAGGGAAACACCAGGCTCTTAGCCCGCAGTCACTGTCCCCAGGACTGAGCCTGCACTGCTCCTGGGTCTGGGCCGTGCTGGGGCAGGGGTGAAGCTGGTGCTCAAGGGGTTAGGCCAGGAGAAGTGGGGCGAGGCAGCCTGGCTGTTAGGACCTCTGGGAACTGGGTGGTTGGCAGGCCGAGCAGCAGAGTTCAAAGCAGGCAGGCGCCTCTGAGCACTGACTGGAGTCAGGAATTCCTTCGGGGGAAAGGCTAGCTCAGAGGCCAAGGGGCCTTTATCTTCAGTGATACCTGGTGCAAGAATTCTTTGGTGGTTTCAGGTGGAAGCTGCATCATCCTCACATCCAGGAAGCATTTATTCGGCACCCGCTACCTGAAGGGCCTGTGGGAGGCCTGAGGACACAAGTGGAAAAGGCTGTCCTGGCCTCAGGGCTCCCTTTCCCATGGAGGCCACAGACCCCGCCTGCAGCTGGACCGGGACCAAAGTTTTCTTGCTGGAAGGTATTAGGCTTGCTGCTCTCCTGTGTTTTCATCACGTGGATGTGGCTGTGACACTGGGCTCTGTCCACATTCCCTGGATCCCGCTGGCCCTGCTCTCCTGGCCTCAGCCCCAGTCTGCTTGGCCCGGCTCTGCTGCCCTGCTTGAGGGGCTTCTCCACACCCCTCCACGTGGCTGGTAGAGTCTTGATTTGAGTGGTGGGTTTACCGGGAACTCACTGCTGCTGGTTTTGCTCATTACCCTTGCCTTGACCCCTGCCGTGAAAGTCCATCCTCTTAGGGCCTGGCCACGCGACCCACCATCCCCCGCATTCACATCAGCCCTCTGCACACTGAGTTGTATGGCTGGAAGGGGCCGTGGAGGGAGTCATTTCTCCCCCACCCGGTACCGTTTGCTTCTCTCCCCAATGCTGAGACCCCCAACCTTACCTGAACCTTACGAGTGAGGAGGGATCTGGGGAAAACCTAGGCAGGCAATAGGCTCACTTACTCCCCTTTTGTCCTTTCCCCCTCAGACTGTCATGCTCCTGGTAAATTTTGATGCATGAGAAGCTGATTTTTTTTCTTTTTAAATTAACTTTAAGTCCATTGCTTTGGTCATTTCTAACATCCCTAGAGCACAACATGTTGGACCAGTCTCCTCCAGTTTACACCTGCCTTGGCCTCTGTCAGGAACGGAGACCCTGGGCCACAGGACCCCCAAGCTACACCTCTTTCCATTCCTGCAGCCCCTTCCCCTCCTGGTGGCTGTGTGTGCTCCACCTGATTCCTGCAGGTCATCTTGCATTCTTCCTCCAAGAGGCCTTCCTGCTTTATTTCAGTTTTCACATGGTCTGTTTTGTTCTCCTTGATGAAAGAAAATGCTTCTTAAGAGCCTCTGTACTGTAGCATATACAACCTGCACTGAAATGATTTCTGCTTCTATCTCCCCCGCTAGAGTTTGGACTCCTCTAGTAAAGTGACTTTGCCTCCTGTCTTTGTATCCCAGTGGTGCTGCACACAGTTGACACTTACTACATGTTTGCTGAATGTTGACCTGATGTTGGAAGACACCCTTTCAGGAAACCGCTAGGACAGTTTCATCTTCAGCCGCCAGGTGGCACTAACGCCCAGGTGCTACGGGTGGGCCGGGAAGGAGGATGCTTTGAGGGAGGCTTAGGGGCTGGTTGCAGGTGGTGCTGGTGGGTCATGGAGTCTTTTCCTTTTCTCCTCCAGACTGTCTTGGTCTTCTTAGAGTTTTATTACAAAGCGCCATAGACTAGATGGCTTAAACAACAGAAATGTATTTTCTTATAATTCCAGAGCCTGTGAAGTCCAAGATCAAGGTGCTGGTTGATGCCCTTCCTGGTGAGGGCCCTCTTCCTGGCTTGCTGTCTCCTTGCTGTTTCTTTACACGGTGAAGAGGGAAAGCTTTGCTATCTCTTCCTCTTCTTATGAGGGCACTAATCTCTGTATTGTATCTCACAGCTTCTACCTGCATATTCGACTGTTTCTGGCAACACTGAACACATCCACTGCTGAAGGAATAGCACACTGCAGCCAGCATCTGGCCCTGGGTAAGTCAAAATGCTGACTATTAAAAGCACTTTAAAGAGCATCACGTACAAAAGCAGGGAATGACTGCACAGGAGTTGCAAGCTGCTGTGCCATGTCTGTGCAGCTCCTTTATTCTGCAGAAACCTCAATTATTTGTCTCAGATTTTAAGAAAAGATTGCCTTAATGCTACAGGAGAGAAGCAAGGAAATAGACTGCTTTAAAGGAGAAACCAGCACAGAGTGAAAGCCAAATTTTTCTTTCTTTTTTATTTATTGAAGTCTAGTTGAATTATAATATTATGTTAGTTTCAGATGTACAACACAGTGATTTGATATTTTTATAGATTATACTCCAAACAAAGTCATTGTAAGTATTGATTATATTCCCTATGCTATACCTTACATCCTTGTAACTTATTTATTTTACGCCTAGTAGTTCGTGCCTTTTAATCCCCTTCCCCATTTTGTCCTTCTCCCTACCCCCTTCCCTCTTGTAACCACTAGTCTGTTCTCTACGTCTGTGAGTCTGCTTCTGTTTTATTATATTTGTTCATTGCGGGGCTTTTTTTAGAGTGAACAGATGATATTTCAGATAGCCACTCTTCAAGATGAGTCCATTTCCTTGAAAATCGAATCCATATAGATTCATATGCTGTGCTGGCAGGAAGACTGACTGAAACAGCCAAAACCCAAGAGCTAATATTCTTTTGGCCAGAATAATGGAATTATTATTTTCCTAGCTATCAATCTAAACAAACAGAGCCATCTGTCAGGCAAAGCAAACACACACACCTTAATAATAGAAAGTGCAGTTGCCTTGACAGAACTTGGATTATACTACTAACCAGGGCTGTAAGATGTGTTTTGACCTAGTATATAACGGATGCTTTTGAGGCATTCCCTAATTAGCATTTACTTGCTTAAACTAATTACTCCGATTTCTTCTTCACTAGCTTATTAAACTTTGTTGGATATCATGCACAAAACGGTTGAATGTGGGCATTGCAGAACAACAAACAGTGGCGTCTCCAGTTCGATACAGTGTTGACACGGTGACACATCAGTTTCAAAATTGGATATTCTTGATACTAGGTCCCAAACAGATTAAGACAAGGCTGAAACTCTGTTAAAGGCTATTACAAAATCGGAGATTTCAATGAGATACAAGAATTCTAATACTGAGTTGACAATAGCCCAGTTTCTATCGTTTGATTTGCTAAAGTCCACATGAAATAGATCTACTCTATATGTGACAGCCAGCAGCTTCAATATTCTTCAAGGAGGAGTAAGTGGACTTGGATTTGGGTTCTCAACAGTGAGTCGTCATATTGGTCACTGTTCCTCATCCTCCCTCCACCTTCCTCAAATGCCAAATATCTCTATTATTCACCAATGCCTTTGCTGATTTGGCTATTAACCAGCAAACTCACTAACAGCCAAAAGGTTCCAGCTGCTCTGGACTCCCCCTTAGAGTAGCGCCAGCTCCCAGAAGCAACAAGTCTGGGGTAGATCCTGCTTAAGAGGGGACAGACAAATCTTATCTCCATCTTTAGCTCCAAGGGACAAGGTAGGTTATCCAACTTGGCAAATCATCACACAAATATAAAATCCCTCTCACTATGGGAATTCCCTAGCTGTCCGGTGGTTAGGACTCAGCGCCGTCACTGCTGTGGGCCCTGGTTCAATCCCTGGTTGGGGAGCTAAGATCCCGCAAGCTGTGTGATGTGGCCAATAAAAAAATCCCTCTCACTGAAGCTGTGTTTTCCTCATGCCGAACCATTAGAGGAAAAGGGTCAAACTAAGCCAGTCACTTGCAAGAGAGGTAGGTAGATGGAGACTGTTGGAAATGTACAAAATTTTCCTTCTTCATTTAGTGCCAATGCAAAGCCATTCTAGGGACTGCAAAATGTGGCTTCCCAAGTGTGCTTCAAATATGTCAATGGCTGGTGCACTAGGGCTTTCCTTCATTGTGTACCTATAACTTTTACTAATGTGTTGGGTAAGGGGCTTTCCATTCGCAGATTCCACGGAGGGTCCTCCCGGCTCATGAAGGCCCTCATTTTCAGATGGCTAAGTAATTCGAATGACGGAGGCCTTGTCATGCTGGCTAATGGTGGCTTCAGGAAGAGACAACAACTTGACCAATTCACAGAAGTCAAAATGTTCTTTTCCCTGGCGGGGGAGAGCGGCATCTTGGTATTTCTCCTTTCTCAACACTTGTAAATCAGAAAAATAAAATGTGGATCCATGGCCTTGTCTCCTCATGTACCACATGCTTTATTATAGGTGCTATTACGTGTACGCTATGGCTACATGGCAATCCAGTAATCATCTTCACTAAAATTCACAACACCACTAACCATCTCAGTGACAGCCCTCCAATGTAACATCTTGGGGATTTCCTCCCCTTCTTCATCATTTATTTGCCAATATTTCCTTGTTATAAATATCCCCCTAGTGATTTTCCTTGGCAGTCACACCTGTGCTGTCTCCTGTGTGTACCTTGACTATAAATAAGAACAATTCTTTAAAAAGAAAGCCCTTGAAATAATTCCTATAGTTAGAAGGAAAGCCTTGCTATGGGATGAATTCCCGGTCGTATTCGGTAAGTATTGGCTGCGCTGGAAGTGACCCAAGAGGCTCCTAAGCCGACCTTGTTAGGGTCTTGACATCTCTTATTATGCAAACTTTTGAGAAGCTGATGATTTAGGAACCCCTTTCTAGAAAAATGCATCCACCTAAAAAAAGCAATAAAGAAAGAAACTATCTCAAAATGAGAAAGTTCTCTTAGAAATAGAGATAAGAACTCAAAGCAGACTCTAGGTCCATCCACCTCACTACAAATAACTCAATTTCATTTCTTTTTATGGCTGAGTAATATTCCATTGTATATAAGTGCCACATCTTCTTTATCCATTCATCTGTTGATGGACAATTAGGTCTGTCATACAGAGTGAAGTAAGTCAGAAAGAGAAAAACAAATACCGTATGCTACACATATATATGGAATCTAAGAAAAAAAGAAAAGGTTGTGAAGAACCTAGGGGTAAGGTGGGAATAAAGACACAGACCTACTAGAGAATAGACTTGAGGATATGGGGAGGGAGAAGGGTAAGCTGGGACAAAGTGAGAGAGTGGTATGGACATATATACACTACCAAACGTAAAATAGATAGCTAGTGGGAAGCAGCCGCATAGCACAGGGAGATCAGCTAGTGACCACCTAGGGAGATGGGATTGGGAAGGTGGGAGGGAGGGAGAGGCAAGAGGGAAGAGATATGGGAACATATGCATATGTATAACTGATTCACTTTGTTGTAAAGCAGAAACTAACACACCATTGTAAAGCAATTATACTCCAATAAAGATGTTAAAAGAAAAAAAAGAACTCAAAGCAGGAATAAAAAATTACTGAAAGGCATTACCCAGGACAGATATCAAGGTCAACATCGCCAGTGAGGTCATGTTGACAGTATGCACTCCTGACATGATATAATAAGAAGGGCATGTTACCTCAGTTGTCTTCCTCTAAAAGCCTGTAACCTCAGAAACATCACACAAATCCCAATGGAGGGACAATGTACAAAGTACTTGACCAATACTCCTTAAAACTGTCAACGTCAAAAATAAGGGAATTCTGAGAAACTGTCACAGCTAAGGGAGTTGAAGGAGACATGACAACTAAATGTAATGTGTTGTCCTGGATGGGATCCTAGAACACAAAAGGGGCATAAGGGAAATACTAAGGATATCTGAATAATGTGTGGACCTATCAATAATAGTTCCTTGATTGTAACGGATTACCATACTAATGTAAGATGTTGATGATAGGGGAAATGGTGTGTAAGGGGATGTGAGAACTTTATTATCTTCATTATTTTTCTGTAAATATAAAACCCTTCTAGAAAATGTCTATTAAAAATTAATTAAAGTTTGAAAACATAAAATTGAAAGAAAAAGCTTCCACAAAATGAAAGAAGAAGAAAAAGAAACTGGATCTGGAGGTGAGTGGGTGGGACACTGGGCAGCAGGGGTTTCATGCCCTTTGGCTCTTCCTGGGCAGAGATGGTCAGAGCTGGCAGGAACCAGCCTGTGGGGTGGACCCACTCAGTGTCCTTAGGTGTATTCAGCCTGGAGGAAGTTGAAAGCAAAACAAGGGAGACATATGTGGAGATAAGTAACTTCCTTTTGGGTCTCCTGACTCTCTCCTGGCTCCCCTGACTGACGTGAGCTGTTTTCTCAAAAGTGTTTCCCAAATACTGGCCTGTGCTAAAGGCAGCTGGGGGAAAATCCATGGGGTTGGGTCTGTGAGGCAGAAGGTGGCCCTGAGGCAGGTGCACAGATGCCAGGAACCCACATGGCCCCAGTGGCCTTTCTAGGTCCCCTTCCCATCCCCTCTCCAAGAAGAATCTGCCCCTGGACCTAGGTGCTGGGTAATCTGACCTCTGGTGGAGGGTGTGCATGGGCACGTATGGGGGGGCGGGGGCATTTTCTGGTCTCTTTTGCATCCTTAGATCTCTGATGAAGAGTGAGTTCCTCTAGGGCCTGACTCCACCAGGAGTCCTTCCTCCCACCCCTCCCCCCAGTTTATAGGCTGGGAGCTCTGGACAGTGGGGAGTGGGGAGAGGCCCTCTGGGAGATGGGGGACTTTGACCCCAGACTCCCAAGCTTCTCCTTACTCCAGGTGGTCTCAGCAGTGCTGAAAACCCCTGCTGAAGACTTCTCAGGAGCTTCAAGGGTAGAGGTGGAGGCCTGTTCAGGATTCCCTGGGCTGATGGGCCCTGACAGATCACCAGAGGCCCTGCCCCTGTGACTTCCTGCTGCTGCAAACTAGATGTTCCTTTTTCACTTTTAATATAATTTAAAAAAAGTTTATTGAGGTGTAATTGACATACATCATTATATTAGTTTATAACATAATGATTCAATATTTACATATATTGCAAAATGATTAAGTCAATAAATCTAGTTAATATCTGTCACCATACATAGTTACAGAATTTTTTTTCTTGTAGTGAGAACTTTTAGATGTAGTCTCGGCATCTTTCAAATATGCAGTACGGTATTTTTAACTATAGTCTCCATGCTGTACATTACATCGCTAAAACTTATTTATTTTATAACTGGAAGTCTGTACCATTTGATCTCCTTCCCCATTTCGCCCACCTCCCCCCCTCCCCCCCCCCCCCTTCGGCAACCACCAACCTGTCTTCTGTATCTATGAGCTTGTTTGGTTTTTTTTTAAGATTCCACATACAAGTGAAATCAAACGGTACTGGTATTTCTCTGTCTGACTTACTTCACTTAGCGTGATGCCCTCAAAGTCTATCCATTTTGTAGCAAATGGCAAGATTTCATTCTTTTTATGGCTGAATAATATTCCACTGTGTATGTATATATATTACATTTTCTTTATCCATTCATCCACTGATGGACACTTAGGTTTTAGGTTGTTTCCATTTCTTGGTTACCGTAAATAATGCTGAAATGAGCATGGGAGTGCATGTATATTTTTTCAAGTCAGTGTTTTCATTCTCTTCAAATAAATACCCCATAGTGGAATTGGTGAATCATATGGTGGTTCTATTTTTAATTTTTGAGGAACCTCCCTAGCGCCTGCATCAATTTACTTTCCCAAAAACAATGTACAAGGGTTCCCTTTTCTCCACATCCTCGTCAACATTTGTTATTTCTTGTCTTTTTGATAATAGGCATTCTAACAGGTGTCAGGTGATATCTCGTAGTAGTTTAAACTTATATTTCTCTGAGGCTGCTTATCTTGAGCATGGTTTCATGTACTTGTTGCCCATCTGTATGTTGGGGAAAATGTCTAGTCAGATCTTCTGCCCATTTTTAAATGGGATTGTTTGTGTTTTTACTGTTGAGTTGTATGAGTTCTTTACATAGTTTAGATCTTAACCCCTTTTCAGATATAAGATGTGAAAATATTTTCTCTCATTCAGTAAATTGCCTTTTCCTTTTGTTGATGATTTCCTTTACTGCACAGAAGCTTTTTAGTTTGACGTAGGCTCACTTGTTGCTTTTTGCATTGTTTTAGTTTCATGTGTACAGCAAAGTGATTCTGTTATACATATACGTGTATCTGGTCTTTTTCAAATCATTTTCCCATTTAGGTTGTTACATAACATTGAGCAGAGCTCCCTGTGCTACACAGTAGGTCCTTGTTGGTTATCCATTTCAAATATAGCAGTGTGTACATGATAGTCCCTAACTATCCCTCCCCCAAACCATTCCCCTCGGGTAACCATAAGTTCGTTCTGTAAGTCTGTGTATCTGTCTCTGTCTTGTAAATTTTAGTTCATTTGTATCATTTTTTTTTTAGATTCTGCATGTAAGCAATATCATATGATATTTGTCCTTCTCTGTCTGACTTACTTCACTCAGTATGACAATCTCTAGGTCCATCCATGTGGCTGCAAATGGCACTATTTCATTCTTTTTAATGGCTAAGCAACACCCCAATGTTCATTGCAGCACTGTTTACAATAGCCAAGACATGGAAGCAACCTACATGTCCATCAACAGATGAATGGATAAAGAAGATGTGGTACATATATACAATGGAATATTTCTCAGCCATTTTCATTCTTTTGCATATGGTTATCCAGTTTTCCCAACACCATTTATTGAAGAGACTGTTCTTTCCCCACTGGCTTCTTTGTCATAAATTAATTGACCATATATGTGTTGGTTTATTTCCATGTTCTTTATTTTGTTCCATTGACCTATGTGGGGTTTTTTTAACATGTTTACTGGAGTATAACTGCTTTACAATGTTGTGTTAGTTTCTGCTGTATAACAAAGTGAATCAGCTATATGTATACATATATCCCCATATCCCCTCCCTCTTGTATCTCTCTCCCACCCTCCCTATCCCACCCCTCTAGGTGGTCACCAAGCACCGAGCTGATCTCCCTGTGCTATGCAGCTGCTTCCCACTAGCTATCTATTTTACATTTGATAGTGTATATGTGTCAATGCTACTCTCTCACTTTGTCCCAGCTTACCCTTCCCCCTCCCTGTGTCTTCAGGTCCATTCTCTACATCTGCGTCTTTATTCCTGTCCTGCCCCTAAGTTCATCAGAACCTTTTTTTTTTTTAGATTCCATATATATGTGTTAGCATACGGTATTTGTTTTTCTCTTTCTGACTTACTTCACTCTGTATGACAGGCTCTAGGTCCATCCACCTCACTACAAATAACTCAATTTCGTTTCTTTTTATGGCTGAGTAATATTCCATTGTATACATGTGCCACATCTTCTTTATCCATTCATCTGTCGATGGACACCTAGGTTGCTTCCACGTCCTGGCTATTGTAAACAGTGCTGCAATGAACATTGTGGTACATGACTCTTTTTGAATTATGGCTTTCTCAGGGTATATGCCCAGTAGTAGAATTATTCTACTACTATGCCAATAGTAGAATTTAGCTTTCAGACTTGAATTTCTGAGGATAACACTGCAGACTTTAAGATTTTCCTTCTGAGGGGTGGATGTTCTTGGGGTGAATTAGCACCCCTGAAACAGGTCTGGGAAGATATAGCCATGGAGGAGCTCACCTTCGTTTTCCCACAGAACACGGCAACTGGGTCCTCGGGGACCAAGTGTCTATCAGAAGGGGAGGTGCTGGGTGAGGTCACGCTGCCCCTGAAGCCACCTCAGGGCTCAATGACCGCAGCAGATGGTGACCTGGACAGGAAATGAGAGCCCTGGCTGTGCCGAGGCACTGGCGTGCTCAGTAAATATTTGCTGAGTGGAAACCAGCCATGGCTGCCATGTGCAGCTTAGCTGAAAGCTGCCTGTCGTGTTCAAGAGCATATGTGACACCGCAGAGTCCTTACAGGAGGGCTGGGACCAGGGTGAGTCAACGGGACACCCACTCTCAGGTGCCGACCTTGAACTGGCACCAGCCTGAGAGTGGGGTCTCCTTGCCTCCCTGTTCACGGGGCCTGGGGCCTGCATCAGAAGAGGGGGACAAGAGCCTGTGACCCGGTCACATCACAAATAATCAACAACTAGCTGAAGTGCTGTGGGAGCCCAGCACAGAGAACACCTAATTCATCTGGGGCAGATGGGGCAGGCTCCCAGGGGGCCATCTGAGCTGCATCTGGAAGGGTCTTCGGGCATTGGGCGGGAGGCAAGGTCTTACTCCAGGGAGTGGGAGCTTGTGTGCAGGCTGGGGGCTGATGGGGGTTCTTTCTTAGGCCCATAAGGGATGGGGAGTGACCCCGAAAGTGGGGAGGTTTTCCCAGTTATCTGTTCCTGCTGGGGCTCTCCCTCCCCTCTGTGCTCCCAATGGGAGGGTCTCAAAGGTCTGTGGGCACCTTCTCAGGGACTGTGTGTGGGGATCTGCAGAGCCCACTCACCTCCCTATGGGGTAGAGTAATGTGGTCTGAATGCCTGGGGTGGGTAGAAGGATGTGCTGTGGTGTGGTCTGTCCTCCCCTGCTGGACAGAAGAGAGATGTTGACAACCAGTCCAGCCAAGAATCTCTAGGGAAATCTAGTGATAAAGGAGCCCAGCAGAAAGAAGCCGAAAGATGTGGCTGGGGTAAGAGTCACGGACAAACAGGAGCTCTCTCAGGAGCTGGGAACAAGCTCAGGCTGAGAGCAGTCTCTCCACTGGGGAGGGGGGGGCCTTCTCCAGGTTTAAAAGGTAATGTCGTTGGTGTGACAGATGGGATGGATGTTAAGACTAAGGTGAAAAGACCCTGTGAAAGCTGGACCGTGAGACTCCCTAGGAGGACACGTCACTGCCCTGGGAAGGAGTGCAGGTCCACCAGCCTGCAGCTCACAGACAGTGAGGGTCCCCGGGCCCTGTTGAGAGACCAGCTGAGGTTTCTCAGGCCAGCAGCCTTTGCAGGTCTGGCTGGGCTGGAGGCACAGACCGTTTGTGATGTATTGAGTGCAGAAGGAGGAGCTGGGGTTGAACAAAGGCCACCTTGATCTCAGAGGCTTCTGAGATGCAGCCACAGACCTTAGTTTTCCTGCCTGGAATGGTGCTAGGGAGGAGAGAGGCTGCCCTGGGACAGGCCTGGCCTCCCCCTTTCATGTGGCTTCTCAAGGTCTGAAACCATCTTGTGTGGGAGATTCACTGCACTGAGAGGGACTTGGATCTGGAAAGACCATTGGTATGAAAGGACAGGGACCTGGTCCCAGGCCAGGCTCTACTACATATTGGGTTTATTCATTAACCTCTTTGGATCCTCAGTTTCTACATCTGTAAAATGGGAAGATAATTGTAATAATATCTATCTGTCTCTCATAGATGAAAATGCTTTGTCAATTTGAAAGAGGTAGACAGGCTGGAGGTGTTGATGATGATTTACGTTTGCAGCTGCACAAGGTGGCTGAGATGCTGCCTTAAGAGATTTCCCTGGTGGCGCAGTGGTTGAGAGTCCACCTGCCGATGCAGGGGACACGAGTTCGTGACCCGGTCCGGGAAGATCTCACATGTCCGGGAAGATCTCACATGCCGCGGAGCGGCTGGGCCCGTGAGCCGTGGCCGCTGGGCCTGCGAGTCCAGAGCCTGTGCTCTGCAACAAGAGAGGCCACAACAGTGAGAGGCCCACATATTGCAAAAAAAAAACAAAAACAAAATGTCCCTGGTGTTCTGCCAGCATGGAATGTTTACTGTCTGTCTCTCTTCCAGTGCCCCTGGCCTGTAGCTGCATTGCTGTTTCCCTCTCTCTAGGCTCCTCCTCCCTCCCCAAATCCTGAGCAGATGGTTTACAGACCCAAACACAAGAGGACTAACACAAGAGGACTTATAGGACATGGGAGAGCGAAAATATGAAACTTGCTCCCCATCACTCTGAGAGTGACCAGTGGGTGAGTTGCCTGGATTTTGAGCCCAGACAAGAAGTTTCTGACCACAGGACTCATTACCTTTTGCAGTAATTTCCCCATTACTAGAGGAGGTTGGAGGGAATAAGCCAGCGTTGGATATTCTCTTGTCTGGGATTCAGCAGAGCAATTTAAGGAGCACAGAATGGACTCAGGTGACTTGCTTAAGGCCACACAGTGGGATGGGACAGTGGCTGTGTTGTTGGGGGTTTTTTTCTAGAGTTTGTTGTCGAGAGCCCAGACCCTACGCTTGATTCACCGTATGACCTTTTGCAGATTACACTGCCTCGCTTGGTCTCAGTTTTCACATCCATAAAATGGGTTTAATATACAGTGCCATGACTATGTTGAGTGCATGGTCATGGGGCCAGTCCTGCATGGGGCTCCTCAGCCTTGGGGCAGCGGAGGGGGAAGTCTCAGTGGGGATGAGAAGGAGGCACTGCCCAGGAGTTAGGCACATGGTGCTGGTACCCTACGGTGTGGGCCCAAGAGTTCTCCGATGTTGTGGGGTATTCAGTCTGGTGAGAAGAGGCCAGAGCCCGAGCCTCAGTAGGTGGGAGTGGGTCTGAGGCAGCTGAGGCTGTGGCCAGGAGGGGTGTGTAGATATCTATTCCTGCCCCTCTGTGATAGCAGGAGCAGGCCTGGCAGAGGCTTAAAGGGAAATGGTAGGAAGGAGGCAGACAAGAGCCTATCAGATACCGTGGGGTCTGGCTTTGCCCTGTGTGTAGGGAGAAAAAGTAACACTAGGGGCAGCTGGAAAGCCAGAAGGGTGCAAGCAGTAAATGCCAATATTTGCATTTGTGATATGGGGAGTTGACACTTCCCCCAAAGAGCTTTGTTCTTACTTAAGAGCTTTGCTTCTTACTTAAGCAACTGACATTTGAAGTTTATGGAAAACCAAACTCATTAAACAGTGTAAAGACGGAGGAGACAGCACCCAAGGCAGCAGAGGCCCAGCCTACCCTGGCTGAAATAGCATGACTTCTGTGCTCAATCATAGGCAGACACTGATGAGCGGCTCAGCCTAACCCCAGGGAAACAGGTAAGGGAGTTATAGTGAGTGCTAGTGTGGGGAGTGTGAGACGAACAAGCTGGTGTGACCACAGGGATGGGGCGTCTCCAGTAGTGAAGTTGTTTGTGCATTCATTCTGCCCTTGTTTATTGAGGTCCTACTGTAAGTGCTGGGGATAGTAATAGGAAACATCTGAGTGGCTTACTACAGGCTGGTGGGCTGTCAACCCAGAGCATAATCATGCTAGCCCCGCCCTAGGGGTGGGGAAGAGCCTAAGTGTCCCTCTGAGTGACGCTTCCCTTCTCTCCTGCCCCTCCTCCTAGACCTTTCTTCCACAGCTGCACAGGCGGGCAGGCAGCCTGTGATGGGGCCCTGCTCAGAAGACCCCCATCTCTGCTGGGCCTCCCGGCTCCTGGGATTCACCAGCCTACTCCTCAGTGAGTGGCCCGGGCTGCTGGGAGGGAGGGCCTTTGGGGGGAGCAGGGAGGCAATGTCCCCTGTCCACGTCTGAAGTCTTTGGTGAACAAAAAGACAAAACAGCTCTGTAATTATTTAGCAAATACAGTGCCTTTGGTTTAGAGCCCTGGGGTGAACAGAAAAACAAAATGGCCTTTTGGTTGTGGCGAGCCTGGGACCCCTGTGCTCAGGCAGCCTTGGCTGCATTACGGGAAACATTTCCAGGGAGGTGAGGCTGCTTCTGTGCAATAACAGAGAGGCTGGGAGAGCACGGAGCTGCCTGGGAAGAGGGAGGGAGACAAAGAAACCCGCTCCTTGGCGTGGAAGGGCTGGGGCATGAAGCTCCCCTGGTCTGGACTCAGAGGGGAACTGGCAGCCTGTACAGTTGTCCTATGGGGGAGGGGGGCAACCAGAACCCTGTGTCTGAGATGGAGGAAGCAACTCTAGTCTGGGTTTCTTGAGCAAGATGAAAGATGTTGAATACAGTGCAATTCTGCTTTGATAAAAGGAACAGCAGCCTCTAAAATTTAAGGGTTTCTGTATACCCACTTGTAGAAAGAACATGGAGAAACTACAGAAGGAACAGTAGACTGGTAATGCGGGCTCCAGAAGGGAGTGGACTTCGGGAGAAGAGAAATGGAAGTAGAAACAATAGGGAGTTAAGTGAAAATGAAATGAAGACTGGACAACACCGTAATCACATACAGGACTTCCTGGGAGATTATATGATTATGTAGAAGGAAATTAAGTAAAAACGAATGAGGAAATACTAATACGCAGTGAATTATGAATTCTGGAGAAAGTTGGAAAGCTTTTATTGTTTTAATTTTTTGTTTTAGTAACCCAGCCACTGAATAAACTTGCAGGAGTTATATGAAATTTAATGAATTAGAGAACTTTTATAAACAGATGTCTTGAAATAAGAATGAGCTTTGTAAAACATGACCTCTTTTTTAACAAGTTAAATTTATGTCTACAGTAAAATGTAGGCCTCCTCTTCAATTTTACATAACTGGAAAATATGTTGTTATTTAGAGTTTTCTCCGTAGGCTCTGGGGTTGGAAGATTATATAAGAGAGAGAGAGAGAGGGAGAGAGAGAGGAGGGAAATGGACAAAATTTTAAGTTGATTTGTAAGTGTTAAATTTTGTATTATTTACATAAACTTTTATTCTGTCTTGTTTGTAACCACACCCCCCGGCTTTATTTTCTTCTTCAGGATTAGATCTTTTGTAGATCACAGCTCTTGCCGCCTTCCTCTTTCTACGTCTCCTTCCATCTTCCGCGCAGCTGGGCTCACCATTCCCTTCTGGGTGGGTCCTCCCTGCAGCCTGAAGGCTGAGCCCTTTCTCTCCCTGGTTCCCTCCTTTCCAGCAAGTGGGGAGTCTGGTTAGGCTGCTGTCTAACCCTCTCAGCCGGCCAGAAGTCCTTGCCCTGCTAAACCCCTCTAAGTACTTGCTTCCCCTTTCCTAGGAGAGGCAAGTTGGAGGATGACCCTCCAGGAACTGCTCTGATCCTGGTGATGAGAGAGCAGTGCTGGCAGGGGAGCTCCTGGGGAGGACAGGGACAGAGTGGGGGAGGTGATGGGCGCTCCTGCAGGGGAGAAGCACTGGGCTGGGAGACAGGAGCCCTGGCTCCAGGTGTGGCTCTGCCCTGTGTGACCCAGGACAAGTTCTCCCCCTGGGGCACCTCCTTCTCTGTGACAGGAGGGGCCTGGGGAGATCCCCCCTAAGACCTGACCTGGAGGAGATGCCTGGTTAAGTGACTTAGTGATTAAATAAATACAAAGAAATATCTGAAATACTTGTGCATATGAACGCTGGCACGAGCAATTCTCTGCTTCCATTGAGAGCCAGGAATGGGAATAAGTACAGCAGGAGGGAGGCAGGCCTGAAATAATGAGGATTTATTGAATTGGAGAGAGGATTGGGACGTTGGAAACCAGAGGCCAACCCAGGCAGATGGATCCTGACCTGGTGGAAGAAGCAGATTGATCATCTTTTCAGGATAAGACACTTTCCCTGGTCCTGTTCTGTCCTACCTTGGTCCCCAGGAAGGAAAGAGGGTATTGGGTCCCTGCGGTCTGTGTCTGAAGCGGGAGGGTGGGCTCTGGAGGAGGTGGCCCTGAGGCGAATGTGCCCACTGGTCACAGTTCTACAGGAAAATGACCAAGGAAGGCCTAATGCGGCCTCTTGGGGCCTGGATGGGAAGTGCTGTCTTGGTGGCAGGGACAGCAGAGCTCACTAAATGATCATGCTTCCCCTCATGTTCTCGTCCCTGGCAGTTAGCCAGAGCCTTGTGACAAATGCTGGCCACAAAGCAAGAGCAGGGATCATGCTCCTTCTGGACAGATGCAGTGAAACCCCCTGTGTGATTCTCCTGTCTCCCCTCCCTGCACAACTCAGTACCTAAAACACCACCAGGCACAGTCTCACAGTTTCTGTGGGTCCAAACGGAGGAGCTGTTCAGCTGGGTCCTCTGGCTCAGGGTCTCCCAGACTGAAATCAAGGTCTTGGCTGGGGCTGCATCAGCTCAGGGTCAGCTGGGCAGAATGTGCTTCCAAGCCTACTCATGTGATTGCCGATGGGAGGCAGTTCCTGTGGCTGCTGGACTGAGGGTCCCTGTTCCTCCCTGGATGTTGGCCAGAGGCTCCCTCGGTTCCTTGTCATGTGGGCCTCTCCTTAGGACAGCTGACAACACGGCAGCTGGGTTTCTCAGAGCGAGCAAGAGAGGGAGTGAAGGAGAGAGAGAGCAAGAGGGAAGTCACAGTCTCCTATAACCTAGTATCACTGAGTGACATTCATCAAGTCTGCTGTGGTCCATTCCTTAGAAGCCAGTCACTAGGTGCAGCCCACACTCTATGGGAGGGCATTACACAAGGATGTGAATGTGAGGAGACACTTAAGAAGCTCCTCCTACAGTTATGAATTTGGTTTGACAGAAACTCTGCTAGGTGCTTTTTTTTTTTGATAAATTTATTTATTTTATTTTTGGCTGTGTTGGGTCTTCGTTGCTGCGCGTGGGCTTTCTCTAGTTGCAGCGAGGGGGGGCTACTCTTCCTTGCGGTGCACGGGCTTCTCATTGCGGTGGCTTCTCTTGTTGCGGATCCCGGGCTCTAGGCATGCGGGCTTCAGTAGTTGTGGCACACAGACTCAGTAGTTGTGGCTCACGGGCTCTAGAGCGCAGGCTCAGTAGTTGCGGCACACGGGCTTAGTTGCTCCGCGGCATGTGAGATCTTCCCGGACCAGGGCTCGAACCCATGTCCCCTGCATTGGCAGGCAGATTCTTAACAACTGCACCACCAGGGAAGCCCCTGCCAGGTGCTTTTGATCCATGATCTCATTCAGTTTATACTGTCATTATGAAGCAGGTGAGGAAACTGCAGGTTAGCAAGTTTAAGTAACCTGTTCAAGGTTACAATTCACTAGAGCCAGGACTTAATTCTAGAATTGCTTCAGATTCATTTTACTAGGCTTCCTTCTAAGAATCAAGGGAGTATATTGGATGAATTTCATTTAAAAGATGGGTTTCGTGGTTTTCTCCTTTATTGTTACTGAAAAAAAAAATACATTTCCTGTTTCCAATGCCCTAGGCGTCTGCTGCCCTGGGGTCAAGAGTTCTGGGACACATGGTTCTGGAGTTCAGGATTCTGGAGTCCATGTTCCTCTGCACAGGGTCCGAGGAGGTTCTGTATCGTTTAACGTGACCAGGAAGCAAGAAGCTCACCTGGAGGAGGTCACATGGGGCTTTGGCCCTGACTCAAATTACAGAGTCCTGCTGCGAGTCGGTGCTGAAGCAGACGCTCCCACTTGGGTCAGCCTCCAGGACAAGTATCAGCAGAGGGTCCATGTGCCCAGCATCTTGTCCCTGAAGATTGAGAACCTGACCTCTGAGGACAGTGGACTGTACCGGGCTCGAGCCAGCTTCACTGGAGGAATAGAACGTAACCAAGTTTTCCCCCTTACCGTCTATGGTAAGTGACAGCATCTGACCCCATGCCATGGCTTACCTCCTTCTTTTGTGCTACGAGTTTCACACAGGTCCCATTTTTCAAGATTCCTTCCAGACACCAGCCTTCAGATTCTATTTTCTCCTCTGCAATGAGGGTAAGTGGGTTTACTGCAAATGGTGAGCAGAGCTGAGATTCACAGCAGGGATAAACCACTTCAGTATTTTGGGAGAGGAGAATGGAAATTTGGGGAAATGATATTGCCGAAACAGTTGTTGTACTTTATAGGTCTAGATTTACTTCATTTGTGTATTGGTTGTCTACTGCTGCTAGAACAAATTGCTATAATTTAGATGCTTAATAAAACACAAATTTAGGATCTCACTGTGCTGTAGGTCAGAAGTCAAATACGGGTCTCACTGGGCCCATGTCGAGGTGCTGGCAGGGCTGTGTTCCTTTCTAGAGTTTCCAGGAGATTCATTTATTTGTCTTTTCTACCTTCTAGTGGTTGCTTACATTACCTGGCAATAGTGGGACCAATTCTTCTCACATTCTTATCCCTCTAACCTCCTTCCTCTTCTTCCTTCTTCCACGTTCAGGGACGCTTGTGATTACATTGGTCCCATCCAGGTAGTCAGAACAATCTCCTTATTTTAAAGTCAACTGATAAGCAACCTAAATTCTACCTGTTACCTTAACTCCATTTTACCACGTAACCTAACATATTCACAAGTTCTGAGGATCGACGTGGACGTATTTGGGGTCCATTATTCACCCACCACAATTCATAAACCCACGTAGTTAGTGCCTCCTCTCCTTTCACTCAGCAGCCCAAGGCCAGCCTCACTCGCAGACTCCACAAATCCAGCTCTAGAAGCCTCGATAGGCGTGGGAGAAAGGTTATACTGCAACACTTCCAAAGAACCTCACTTAGCCAACACTTTCTTTCCCTAAAGTCCCTGTCTGCATAGGAAAATACCTGCTGTGAGAGAGTGGCTGTTATAGCTTTAGGTCCCCGTGTGATTTCTAAGACCAAGTTATCAATATGTCACTTCTCAAGCTCAGCGGCATATTCTAACCAGACTCAGACTCGTCATTCCTAGTTGCTACCACCGCATCTTCCGCAAATGTCTCCACTGTTGGGAGCACAGGGCCTTTCTCTGGGCTCCCATTGCTGGCCAGATGTCCTCCTTCTCTACGGGCTATGCAAACCCAGGCATTATCTGAGCAGAAGAGGGCAAGTCCTGATCTGGGACTAGCCTTTCTGTCCCAGACTTCTTCCCCTTCCAGAGGAAACCCCATTTTCTTAGAAATAATGTGCCTTGGGTAGGTGGTATCCAGGTTTTATTTTCTTGTTGGAGATTTTTAAGGCTTGCTCAATCTAGTGAAATATCATAGGACTTAACTCAGTGTCTCCCTTCTTTATTGTCACTTGCTATGTAGTAAGTATTGAGCAAATTGTGTTTTACTTGTAAAATGCATTCACCATCATTAAAGGGAGGATGCCAGGGTTTCAATGAGATGATGGATGAGAATGTGCAGACTGTATTGTTCTCCACTCATGTGAGGCTCCATTCTTTTGTCCCTCTTACCCTAGAGCCGGTGCCCCTTCCCCAGATCCTGTTCAAGTTACTGTCCATCGCACCAGGCTGGTGCAATGTCACCCTGGAGTGCAGAGCCTCAGGGGCCACAGAGGACCTGAAGGTGACCTGGCAGAGCAAGGGCCTCCCCAGGGAGCTGGAGCAGAGCGTGACACTGGGACCAGCCCCCAACTCCTGGACCCTGCCTGTGAACCTGCCCCTGAGGCAGCCCAGTGCCAGCTTCACCTGTGTGGTCAGCAACCAGGTGGACCAGAAAACTGCCACCTTAGACCTTGGGGAAGTCTGTGTCCATGGTGAGTGTACCTGCCAGAGGGGAGGGGCATTCTCGGAGCTCAGCTGCACTGGGGTGAGGGTTCTGGGCTTTTCTCCCCACTATGTTATGAGCACCACTTTCCATCGGGTCACCCCATACAGGAGTCTGGGAGGTACAGAAAACTCATCTCTGCTTTTAATTGTCACATCCATGCCCTCCTCTCCACCCCCTTTTTTTTCCCCTAAGAAACAAGGGATTTGTTTTTTTGTGTTTTGGGGTTTTTTTTTTTTTTTTTGCGGTACGCGGGCCTCTCACTGTTGCGGCCTCTCCCGTTGCGGAGCACAGGCTCCGGACGCGCAGGCTCAGCGGCCATGGCTCACGGGCCCAGCCGCTCCGCGGCATGTGAGATCTTCCCGGACCGGGTCACGAACTCGTGTCCCCTGCATCGGCAGGTGAACTCTCAACCACTGCGCCACCAGGGAAGCCCAGGGATTTGTTTTTGATGCAAATCTTGTCCACCCAGCTCCAGATGAGCAGCTCCCAGTCCCAGCTGGTCCTGGAGGGAAAGCAGGGGTGGGATGGGGGAGGTGAGGAGAACTAGGGCTGCAGCCCGCAGAGGTGTTCCCTAGAGATGTATTTCCCTGAGGGCCCACACCTCCCCTGACCCATGCTCCCTGCTGCCTGTGCCTATCTGCCTGCCTGCTGGGCATCTCTTTCCTTCCCATACGCTGTAGTGCAGTGTCAGACCTGGTCCAGGGCAATAGCTTTCCAGTACTTCCCCCACCTCATCCATTATCCATAGTGCGTCCACTGTAATCTTTTGAAAAGAAATTGGATTTTGAAATTGATCTGTGTCATCTGTAGGAGTATGACCCACTGGGTCCCTGTAGGATTCAGGGCTCAGATGCTCCTCTGCCCATGTTTCTTACCTCATACACTTCGCACGGAATTGTTTGCTTGGAGCTCCTGAATGTGTTCTGCTATTATAAGCTTCTGAGCCTCTGGAAATGCTGTTTCCTCTACCATCAGCCATCCCAAGTCAAGAGTCCTTCACTTCCGGGCTTCCCTGGTGGCGCTGTGGTTGGGAGTCCGCCTGCCGATGCAGAGGACGCGGGTTCGTGCCCCAGTCCGGGAAGATCCCACGTGCCACGGAGCAGCTGGGCCCGTGAGCCATGGCCGCTGAGCCTGCGCGTCCGGAGCCTGTGCTCCTCAACGGGAGAGGCCACAGCAGTGAGAGGCCCGCGTACTGCAAAAAAAAGAAAAAAAGAGTCCTTCACTTCCTTGCTTATTCCTGTTCAAGGATTTCCCTCAGGTCATGGGCGTGCGACCAGCACAGTAACACAGGTTCCTGTGGTTGGTTATAGTTCTGATATTAATAAAGTTTGAACAAGGGTGTCTCAATCTCATGTGGCACAGGGCCCTGCAGGTGCTATAACTGTCCTGCCCTCAAGCATCATCCCCTTTAAGGAGCAGTCCGTAGCCACCCCACACTAAATAGCAATGCTGTTTATGGGTTTGTCTCCGCTGTAGCCTGGAACACCTTGAGGGCAGAGGTCATGTCTTGTTCTCCTTTGAATTCATGTACCAAGCAAAGCTCCTGGCACTGTTTGCTCACAGTTCAGGATTTCATTGAATGAATGAGTGACCCGGTATCCTGAGTGTAGTCTTGCCCCTCTCATCCATCCCCCATGAGCTGCTGGGAGGAACTGATGTGTCAGCATCACTTAAAATCCCACATTACCCTCCCCTCAGCCCCATCCTGGAGTCTCAGATAAAGTTCAGTGCTCAGCATGACCCACAAAACCCTCTGGAGGGCTTCCCTGGTGGCGCAGTGGTTGGGAGTCCGCCTGCCGATGCAGGGGACACGGGTTCGTGCCCCAGTCCGGGAAGATTCCACGTGCCACGGAGCGGCTGGGCCCGTGAGCCATGGCCGCTGAGCCTGCGCGTCCGGAGCCTGTGCTCCACAACGGGAGAGGCCACAACAGTGAGAGGCCCGCGTACCGCAAAAAAAAAAAAAAAAAAAACCCTCTGGAAAGAGACTCTTCTCCCTCTGATCCTCCTCACCTGGCTCCTCCCTGCTGCAGTGGGATGATGGCAGCTCCCAGGGCTGGCGATTTGGCACAGTCATTCCTCAAATGTGGTGCCCCTCCTTCCTGGAATTCTGTGCCCATGCTGAATATCTAGTTAACTCCTATTCCTCCCTCAAGACTCAGTTTATGCATCACCTCCTCTGGGAGGCCCTCCCTGAAGACATGTGTACAAGGTGTAAACCTCTATTGCACTGCAGTCCCTCTAGCTGGCAGACTTTGGTATTTTCTCAGTCTTCCCCCCCTGGGTGACCCCATCTTGCTCATCGCAGTACCCCTGGCACCAAGCAGGAGCTCAGGACCTGGTTGAATGGATGAACCTGACATGCTCCACCCTCTTCAGCTTCTGAACCTGGATCCTTCAGAGCTCTTCACCTGCTCTCTCTCTATCTCCCCTTGGCAATGGGTATTTTAGGTTCTGTCTTGCCTTAACTTTCTTCATTGTCTCTGTGTGAGGGAAACAGATTCACAAGGACAGGTCATTGCTGACCCCCTGCCAGGCATCCTAGGGGCTGTCGTGGCTGTGCTGTTGATCCTTGGAGGAGGACTGTACCTTTGGAAGACACGTGGGAAGAAGAAGAAAATGGAGACTGGAAGAGGCAGGTTGCACTTCTTCCTCCTGCCCTGATACCTCCCCTCCCCCACTGGACCCTTGGCTCCTTTCCTTCTGCATGTTGCTCCTCAAGGAATCTCTCTGCAGAGGGAATGGTGGGTGTGGCCTTGGCCTTGGGGTTCATAACAGTGGGGGAGCGTAAGGGTTTTCAAGGCCCAGGTTCAAGCTCCACTCTGTGTATGACTCAGGTACAGAACTGCAGGAGGACCACAGGGACAATGATAGTGGCATCCAGTACGCAGAGCTGAGCCAGCAGGAGTCTCGAAAGGGCACACGCAAGGTGAGAGCTGGGAGCTGTGCCCAGTCTGGGCTCTCCTGGGTCTGTCCTCACCTGGGTCTGGGCCCGTCAACCCAGTCATCTGCCTTTCCTGGCCCTGCTGTCTCTTTAACTCTTTCCAGGTGGTCAGTGGTATTTACTGAGAAAATTTATAACTGGGGCCAGTGCAGTGCTGGGCGCTTTGGGGGAATTCACATGCAACTCATGTCAGCAGCATTGGTTCCATGTGGGTCCCTCTGGGGCTTCTCTCAGCTGTTCTAGGAACTCTCTGTCTTGCATTCCTAGGGTATTGGTGAGCGACATTTAGAAGAAAAGGAGCCTGTTAATACTGTCTACAGTGAGGTCCATAAGCCAGAAAGTGAAGCCATGAAGATAATTTAATTGGAGGAGGTAGGAGAACTGGAACTCCTAGGGCACCTCCACTCGGAGCTTGATCCTTGCAGACACCTGCATCTCTCAGCCCTGGTCCAGCTCCAGCTGCCCTGGTCTGTGTTACTTTGACCCTCCTGCCCTCAACTCCCTGGGCATACGTGGCCTTGTCGTATCCCCTGTCACCTCTCCAAGCTGCCTTCCCACTCAGGATCCTCACCCTGCAAGATGAGGGCTCTTTTTCCATCATTAACTCATATCCTGACCACTCCCCTCCTGAAGCTTCCCAAAGAGAACCTTCCTGCACATGATAATTCCCACAGCCTCTGCTGTATGGCTGGTATATGTCTTTCTGAGAACACAGCCCAGGCATGGGGACTGCGTAGAAGATATTGACCATGCCGCAGAGGAAGGGGTTAGGACCTTGATGCTGGAAACTGAGTTGGGGGTCTGTGGAGGCAGCATGGGTAGGTGGGATCCCACAGAGGGCTGGCCTGAGGCTTCCTTTGCACCCTGTATAGGGCAAAAGGTTTGTGTCGAGCGGTGTGTTTGTGTGTGTGTCTGTGTGTATGTTGGGGGAGTATCCAGTGTATATTATACATTGGGCCACAGCCCTTTTCTCTGACCACTAGTACTAACCTCAGCTTCAGCTCGTAGACCTCAAATCCACCTCTTGCAGAGTGGGAAAAGGAATTTGTACTGTTTCTGGACCTTCTGAGACTTCTGTTTCTCAGAGAGGGACCCAAGTTGGGACTTGTGTTCTTAGGAAAGCAGCCTCAGCCCTTCCTTGTCTGGGGTAGGGGAACTTGGTCATTAGAATGGAAGTGCAGTGTGCCTCTCCCACCTCCCCTTGATGAGGCTGCTATGAGGGGTGAGGGGTGAGGCTTGTAGGAAGGTCTGAGCCAACCCTCTCCTGCCTCCTCTACTGACCCTCAGCACCCCACGGCCCCGCTGGCCTCAGATCCTAGGTCAGCCTCCTCTTTGCTCACTCACATCCCTCTGCCTGAAATGGCGGCTCCCTTTCCCTATCCCTTCCTCCCATCGCTGTGTGTTGGAATCCTACCATTCCAGCCCAAAACCCCCTTCCAAGTCACATGTTCTACATGTTCCCATAGGTTTGAAAATAGTCTCTTCTCCCACATCTGTCCTTTTCAGACAACTTGGACATAATCAAGGCCCCTGCCGTAGGTTTGCTTTGGGTTGGTCATGAGTCTTCCCTGCTAGCCTCACCTGGGGCTCCCTCAGGAGGGCGTTGGGGCTTTAGGGGGCTGGTGCCAAGGAGACAAGCACCTCTCTCTGTGAAGTGTCTGAGCTACCCTTACTCCCAACTCCCACAGAGAGTTGGGAGCAGACAAGACCCAGAGCACAGAGGCTGCTGAAGGTCTTTCTGGTAGTGACTCCACAAGGAAGCAAAGAGGACATGATGAACTCCAATGACACTGCCTGGTTTCCCCAACCCACATCCAGCTTCACGTTGCCTGAGGACCTAATATAGCCTGCACTGTATTGTGGGAAGCTTCTCCTCTCCCTGGGGGTCCTCACCTCCTCAAAGCCTCCGCCTTCTGCCTTGAGTCCCAGCTCTTGAATCAGAAATGGACTCACTCTGATACTATGATCTGTGGTTCTTTGTCTGCTGGCCTAGATTCATGGGTCTCTTGGTTCCCCTCCCAGCTCAGCAAGCTCAGCTGCTTCACTTCTGACCTCAGAAAGCCAAGTTCTGGGCTAAAGGACTGAACGTTATGCTAGGATCCCGCTAGATGGTGCATGAATAAGAGAGGAGCAGAGTTTCCATAATAAGGCTCTTTCTAACCTCTTTCTGCTCAGGCTGAACAGAAGGCTGAGAAGGAAAAAGATGACATCTCTCACTGGCATCCCAGGTGACCGGTCATGGCTGGGTATCAGTGCCCATCAGTCCAGAAGCACTGTAAGATGTGACCACCCATTGACCCCTCCCCCCCACCTAAAGCAGAAGAGGAAAAAAAATGAAAGAGGAAGGGAACTTGACTTTCCAAGTCTATCATGAACCAGGTTTTGTCCCAGGCATTTTATAAAGATCATTTCTTCTTACTCTTATAAGAACTCTCTAGGGTAGGTATTACTTATCCCCATTTTGCAGGACAAGTAACCAATGTCCCAAAATAGTTGGTGGCAGAGCAAAGCCTTAAATCCAACACTGGACAATTCCAGCATTCATATCTTATCCTTTGCCACATGGTCACTGAAGACCTCGTAATCCTGGAGTATTCGGAGGAGAATATCCTCCATTTGTTCCTCTTCCAAGGATCCCGGTCTTCTGACTCAGGTGCCCCAACTTGGAATGAGTTCATCCTGATGATGGATGGAGCAGTTGGTGGTTGAAAGAGAAACTGTCCCTTAAGTGGACAGTGGGGTAGGAGATATGGGTGGGAGACATGGACTGAGAGACCCTGCCCTCTGGCTCAGATGAGACATTCAAAGCAGAGATGCTTTGGGGCTTCCCTGGTGGCACAGTGGTTGAGAGTCCACCTGCCGATGCAGGGGACACGGGTTCGTGCCCCGGTCCAGAAGGATCCCACATGCTGCAGAGCAACTGGGTCTGTGAGCCTGCACGTCCGGAACCTGTGCTCCGCAACGGAAGAGGCCACAACAGTGAGAGGCCAGCGTATTGCAAAAAAAAAAACAAAAAACAGAGATCCTTCTTCCTCTTGGGTCTTGTGAGAGTTACTTCCTCTCATTCAATGTGTATTGTGGATTTCAGCATCCCTGTTCTCAAGCCAACTTCCTTTTCCATTGTTATTCATAACTTCATTCAACAATTATGTGAGGCAGATATCCTCAATGTACAAATGGAAAATTAAAATCCAGAGATGTTAAGTACCCTACAGAAGTTCTCCCAAGTGTAAGTGATGTAGGCATATCAGGGGATAATAATTTCACACACTGTGATTCCTTTCTCTCTATCATCCCAGATATCCAACAAGTTACCGTCTTCCATTGGGTTATCCTTCATAAAGCTTCTTGTACTCCATTCTCCTCTTATTCTTTCATTCCCATCTTACACCTGCAGCTGCACCATTTTTACATTTCCACCAGCAATGTATGAGAATTTCTCCACATCATCTCCAACTCTTGTTATTTTTTGATTGTTGCCATCCTAGTGCTGGTGAAGTGGTATCTCATTGTGGTTATGAATTGCATGTCTCAAATGATTCATGATGAACATGTTTTCATGAGCATATTGACCATTTGTATACTTTATTTGAAGAAATTTCTTTCTCTCTTGAATTGTCTCTTGTCATCCATTGCCCCTACCTCTTTGTTGAGTCTGCTTTTGTCCAGTCACCAGGGAACTTCATGTTGTTAAATCCAGTGGTCAATTCTCAATCCTCATTTCCCATAACTTCTCAGCCGCAGTGGACCTATATTTTCTGGAAACACTGTTTTCACTTTGCATTCATTATTCACATTATTTTCCTCCTACTGGGTGGTTGCTCCTTAATTTCCTTTATCAGTATCTTTCCGATATCTCCAACTTCTAAATTTTGGAATAACCCAGGGTTCATACCCAGACCACCCAGACCACATCTCTTCACTGTCTACACTCATTTCTTTTTGATGTTATGGCCATGCAGTAATCCCATGACTACATGACCTTATGTGGCAAAAGGGACTTAAAGATGTGATCTCTCCCCTGGACTCCACATTGTAAATATCCAACTGTTTACTTGACATCTCCACTTGCGTGTATAACAAGCATCTCCATCTTGACATATCTAAATTCAAACTCCCCAAACATGCTTCCTATACAATTTCTGATCCCTCCAAATGTCACCTCAATCCTTCCATTTTTTCTGGCCACAAAACCTTGGTGTCATTCTTGACTTCATTATTTTTCTCACACCCCACCCTCTATCTCTCTTAGAAAATACTGATATCTTTTCATTCTATATATATTCAAATACTTATTTTCATATACCTATATGAAAAAATTATACTTATAATAAAATACCTCTCACCACCTCCCTAGTCCAATAGGGTCATCATTTCTCACCTGGATTACTGCAGTAGCCTCCGAGTCTCCTACTTTTGTCTTTAATCCTTTAATGTCTATTTTCACAATATCACCCAGATTTATCTTTTCAGAACCTAAGTTGTGTCACATTACTCGTTAGCTCAGAACTACCCCATGGGCCCACTTTATCTGGAAGGCCCTGTATCAGCTGACCTCATCTCCCATGCTCCCCTCCTTCCTAATCCCCTCTAGGACACTGGGCTCCTTGCCATTCCTTCAATACTACATGCATGCTCCTTCCTCAAGGCCTTTGCTCTCTAGAATTCTCTCCCTCTAGATATCCACATGTCTCGTCCCCTCACCTCCTTCAGGTCTCTGTACAGATGTTAACTCTTCAGCAAGACCCACCCTGACCTCCCTATATAAAACCGCAAACACTTCCTGGTGCTCTCCTCTCTCCTCCATGGTGTATTTTTCTCCATAGTACTTTCACAAGGCTGTGTGACAGGGTACATTTATTCTGGGCTGTAGTTTAAAGACAGGTGGGTATTGAGGCCTCAAAGTATAAACTGCAGTCCTATTATGCAAATACCATTATTATTCCCAGGAAACTGCAACACTGATAAATTAATGAACTTACTCAAGGTCACATAACTAATAGGTGGCAGAGCTGGAATTGAAATCTTGGAGTTCGATTCTAAAGCTCTTGACCACTGTATACCAATTAAATAAAGTATACTCTCTCCACATGAGGGAATACTATTTATGTAATAAGGAGAATAAGTTACAAATTACATCTTTATATATTTGAATGGAAAGTTGCCCATGAAATATTAAATGAGTTATGGAACATGCATAGTGTTATCCTATATTGTAAATATATATAAATATGTTTATGTGGGCATAAAATAGTCTAAAAGCTAGTAGGTTAAGAAGTTAACAATGGTTATCTTCTGCGGTCTCTTTTTCTGTATCATCAGTTTCTTTATAACACTAATCAAAAAAATTACCTATTAAAAATTTTTAGCAGGACAGTGACATGATCAGAGCTGTGCTTCAGATAGATAAAGCCACATATACACCAACAGGAAGTTTATCATCTAAACCAGTTAACGTACTTATGCTTATTTTTCATTTTCTTTTGTATTGATTGATGCCTTCAGGATCTTTATTGAAATAACCCCAAATATGTGTAGATCTGTCTATATAGTACAGGCAAAGTGGTCTGATTGATCCAAATGGATACTCCCCGTGAATGGCTTACAATCTGGGCTGTTCATTAGATCAACTGGAGAGCTTTCAGGAACAGATACTTGGACTCTATCCTGAAACTGGGCACCATCTATATTTTTTAAAAACTCAATAGATGATTCTGATTCATGATCAGGCTTGAGAACTGAAACCTTGGGCCTACATGAACTCTTCATAAAATCCAAATGGGAACGCACATGGCAAAGAAAGGCTGTGAATTTGTCTTCCAAGATGTTTCTCAGTGTGTGCTAGTATGTTATGTAGTCCAGTAAATGTTGATTGAGTGAAGGAATGAGTGAATGACAAAGCCCTACAGTTTGGCATTACAGTTGACTCTTGAACAACATAGGGGGCTCCCACCCCCTGAGCAGTCAAAAATTCACATATAAGATCAATGGAACAGGATACAAAGCCCAGAGATAAACCCATGCACATATGGACACCTTATCTTTGATAAAGGTGGCAGTAATGTACAATGGAGAAAGGACAGCCTCTTCAATAAGTGGTGCTGGGAAAACTGGACAGGTACATGTAAAAGTATGAGATTAGATCACTCCCTAACACCATACACAAAAATAAGCTCAAAATGGATTAAAGACCTAAATGTAAGGCCAGAAACTATCAAACTCTTAGAGGAAAACATAGGCAGAACACTCTATGACATAAATCAAAGCAAGATCCTTTCTGACCCACCTCCTAGAGTAATGGACATAACAACAAAAATAAACAAATGGGACCTAATGAAACTTCAAAGCTTTTGCACAGCAAAGGAAACCATAAACAAGACCAAAAGACAACCCTCAGAATGGGAGAAAATATTTGCAAATGAAGCAACCGACAAAGGATTAATCTCCAAAATTTACAAGCAGCTCATGCAGCTCAATAACAAGAAAACAAACAACCCAATCCAAAAATGGGCAGAAGACCTAAATAGACATTTCTCCAAAGAACATATACAGACTGCCAACAAACACATTAAAGAATGCTCAACATCATTAATCATTAGAGAAATGCAAATCAAAACTACAATGAGATATCTTCTCACACCAGTCAGAATGGCCATCATCAAAAAATCTAGAAACAATAAATGCTGGAGAGGGTGTGGAGAAAAGGGAACACGCTTGCACTGCTGGTGGGAATGTGAATTGGTTCAGCCACTATGGAGAACAGTATGGAGGTTCCTTAAAAAACTACAAATAGAACTACCATATGACCCAGCAATCCCACTACTGGGCATATACCCTGAGAAAACCAAAATTCAAAAAGAGTCATGTACCAAAATGTTCATTGCAGCTCTATTTACAATAGCCCGGAGATGGAAACAACCTAAGTGCCTGTCATCGGATGAATGGATAAAGAAGATGTGGCACATATATACAATGGAATATTACTCAGCCATAAAAAGAAACGAAATTGAGCTATTTGTAATGAGGTGGATAGACCTAGAGTCTGTCATACAGAGTGAAGTAAGTCAGAAAGAAAAAGACAAATACCGTATGCTAACACATATATATGGAATTTAAGAAAAAAATGTCATGAAGAACCTAGGGGTAAAGCAGGAATAAAGACGCAGACCTCTTAGAGAACGGACTTGAGGTTATGGGGAGGGGGAAGGGTGAGCTGTGACAGGGCGAGAGAGAGTCATGGGCATATACACACTAACAAACGCAGTAAGGTAGATAGCTAGTGGGAAGCAGCCGCATGGCACAGGGATATTGGCTCGGTGCTTTGTGACAGCCTGGAGGGGTGGGATGGGGAGGGTGGGAGGGAGGGAGATGCAACAGGGAAGACATATGGGAACATATGTTTATGTATGACTGATTCACTTTGTTATAAAGCAGAAACTAACACACCATTGTAAAGCAATTATACCCCAATAAAGATGTTAAAAAAAAAAAAATTCACATATAACTTTACAATCAGCCCCCTGTATTCATAGTTCCACCTCCACGGGTTCAAACATCCATGGATCATACAGTACTGTTGTACACGTCTGTTGAAGAAAATCAGCATATATGTGGACCTGCGCAGTTCAAACTCATCTGGTTCAAGGGTCAACTGTACTTTGATGTGTTCACCATGTGTTCAGAGTCTGACATGTAGATTCTTAGCCAAAACCCAGAATCTCCATTTCATCCATTGCCCTTTTGCCTTGGGGATGCAAAATCTTGATAATAAATGTTAAAAGACACTGGTAAACAAAACCAGAATGCTTATTTATTAATTTACAGTGAGAAGTACACTTGCTAACTGGGCTAGATATCCCTGTTAGCTTGACCAGGGCATCCTCTTCCCAAAGATAGGCCACATTGGAAGCCGAGTTACCACTGGACCACATGGGAAGCCCTGAGTCAGGGCAGGTAAGCAGATGCTGCCGGAATGGATCCCAGTGGCCTTCTCATCTGAGCTCTCCATATCCGTGGTAGGACTTACCTGCCCGGGGCATGGGATTCTCCTGCCAGCCTGTTGGAGCACTTCCTTTGCCTCTGTCACTCATCTCCCTTTACGCCACATTTCTTATTAACCATCCTTCTGATTGACATTCTTTCTTTGGTCACGTGCATATGTGAGATTAAGACTTGCCTTGATCTCAACTGGAATTACTATATCTCTCCCGTGATCCAGATATATAGTGTTTTATTTAATCTCCAAAAGTAAAAAAAAAATCCCTCCAAAACATCTACCCTTATTTCTGTCATTTCCAAATTGTAGTAGAGGATGTGGAGGGTGAAGACACTCCCTCAATACACCACCTGCCACCAGGTGAGCCACCAAATAGCTTTTGCAAATAGACTAAAAGAGAAAAGCTATAAACTGGTTAATGGAATTCTGTGGCTCTCAGGGCTGGAAACATCACCTAATTTATCACTTACCCTTTCAGCAAGATCCTCTCATATTTAAAACAGCCAAACAACAATAATAACAAGAAAAACTCTTAAGAGAATATAGTGCATAATTAATGTCTATTCCATTTTAAATCTTTATTAAATGGACAATTTCTAGAAAAATATGATTTGATAAAATTGATCTACATGTGTGTATAAACTTTAAAAATGAACATAGAAAATATTATAAAACTTACATAAGTGTTTTCTCCTTTGATGACATAAAAGGCAAAGCCTATTCACAAAGCCTAATGTGAATTCCTCACATCTTTAAAGAATAGATAATTTTTGTGCTAGCAATTTTTTTTTTAACTTGGCAGAAGATAGAAAGCATTCATTTATGATTCAGAAAACTTGACAAAGCATGAAAAAGGAAATAAAGTCCCAACCTAGTTGTCCAGCCTGCTTGGACACTTGTAATTTCCCTTCTTCTGCTGGAGATTTTCCTTGGTGAGCTCCATTTCCAGCTTCCCAAGGAGGCTGAGGAACAGAAGAGCTTTTGCCAGTATCGTCCACAATAATGGAAATAAGAATAGAGTTGTAGTCTCTGTTGGGTCAGAAACAGAGAGGGCGTGAGAAGCTTCGGGGTGATGGATCCTGGGCTGGCCATGCTCCCTGTGGTGTATCACCTCAACAGAAGGCACTCTACTCCAGCTGATGGTTCTGGAGAAACTGGGACTTTAGGGCTCAAAATAATCTGATTTTGCCAAGAAGTTTTCCTAGAATCTAAGAATGTCCATGTTGGAAGAAAACTCATTAGGGAGTCTGACCCCATTCTGAGCTTTATAACTACCCACCAAGTGATTTTACCTGTAGTTACACTCCACCAGTGACATGAGGTCACTGTGCCCCAAAGCATCTATTCCAGTTTTGGATGACTGACTATAGAAAACTCTCCTCTAATATCATGAGTCAAAACCTACCTCTCCTTATTTGCTCATTACAAATATGATTCCTTGTCTACTCAGTGGCCCTTCAAGTGGGATTTAGAGCAGAGCAGAGGTAAACATCAGTGCCTGGTACAGCCGTCGTACCTCCTCCCATAATTTCCTGGGTCATATGCCAACCTTTATTATCTCTGATTCCCATCTCATCTGGTACTGTCCCAAGGGCTGGGGAGGTTGGAATCATACTACTTGACAATGATGAGCACCAACCTACCATACCCCCAATCTCCTGGGAAATGAATGTCCACAGAGGTGGGCACACTCACTTTGCCAGGCACGCTCTTAATCCCAAGAGAGTTCCCCAAGGTCTAAGGTGGTAGTTTTCTGGTCCACATGGTTGTTGACCACACAGGTGAGGCTGGAGTCAGTCTGGCTTAGGGGCAGGCTCAGAGCTTGGTCCCAGTGTTCCTCTGTTCTAGCTCCCTGGGGAGGCCCTTGCTTACCCAGGTCACCTTCAGGTCCTCTGTGGCCCTGCACTCCAGGGTGACATTGCACCATCCTGGTGTGATGGATACTTAGTCGGCCAGGATCTAGGAAAGGGGCACAGGCTCTGGGGCAGGAGGGAAAAAAAGCTTATTATTGTATTTGTAGAGCATGTTACTCACCCACTATCATGTAGTTTCTGAGCAGTCAGCTGGGAAGGCAGGGCATTTCACAGCCAAAGAAACTGAGGCCTAGAGACGTGAAATAGTTTGCAAAATTATATAATCAGAAAGTGATACTGAATCTCAGTTTTAGAGAAGGGAAGGCAGCCAGTCTATCAACTCTCTTCACTACCCGTACCCCCAACTGTTACCACACACGGCTGAAATCACACCTGCTTGCCCTCCACATGCATTACCAGAACCTTCACAATCTCCATAGCACAGAGGGTATAATGAAACTTCTTGGGCAAATACTTCCCATGGGTAGAATTTTTAAAGAAGGTTCTGAAAACTGATTTGAGAGTCTTAACCCTCTCTCACCCAAACTGAAGACATACAAAGTTTAGGATTTGGAGATAAGCAGAAAGAGATTTTATTTGGAGAGAGCTGTGTGGCTTTGAGTCCCTTTCTAACCTGATGGGTGCCTACCTCTCACCTCAACATGGTGATAGGGGCTTCAGTGAGACGATTCTGAGAACTTGATGTGTGTCCTCTGCAGCTTGGGGATGCACTGGACAAGTGTCTCACTTATACCTGAGAAACTGAAGGGATAAAATGCTTCAGAAACAGCCTATAGTAGTAAAATATTGGCTGCCAATAGGGAAGACATTGCAAAGGCATTGATGAGTGAAATGAACATGATTTTTATCAACTAGAAGTAGGGCCTTAAAAGAACTTTGACAAGAAGGGCATCTGGAGAGGCAACAGATTCCCAACAAAGAGAATCTTGGCTGGTCCATGTGGAAATGGACCAGCCAAAACCAGCAACCATAGAGAAAAATATAGGTGGTCATTCTGAGAGTGTCACCTGTGACAGGGTGGGTGAGATCCCCAGCATGGGAGAGGAGAGGTATCCAAGGAAACTATGAAAATGCCCCGTGAGAAAAAGAACCAGTAGCCTAAATGCTACCATACCCAGAGAACCCAAGTGCTAGATCTCCACAACAGGATGAGTCAAGGAAGGTCCTTCCTGTTGCCTCCACCTTCCATCTTCCCTACTGCTCCTTCTTCACTCCCTGTCCCTGTAGAGTGGGGAAGAGAGCTCAGTTTATTTTGCTGTTCTCTGTGATCCTTGTGGGCCTTTGCCAAGGAAATCTGCCCTGGTCTTTTGGTCTCACTCTCTACCTTCTGCTGCATCTGCTGCTGATGTGTCTGTTCCTGCTTGTCTTGGGCTAGTGTGGGCGACACTGGTGACGTCCTTGGTCCCTGCCACGGCCTCCTCTGTAGTGAGGTCGCTGCACTCTGACCTTTCTTATTTCTGAACTCAGGCACCTTCTGGCCCATGGCCCCTCTCAGCACCTCATGTCCCCTATAGGAGCCCACGAGAACGTCTGAACCTCCCCAACATGGAACACAAGCTAAGGGGAACTTGTAGCACTTCTCGAGGCCCTTTAAAGCCCAAACACACAAACACACATGGCCCAGTTTACTAAACATGACTCCCTAGGAGGCGGTACTACCCTCCCAAAGAAGAAGGAAGTAGGACCGAAGCTGCTTCTGGTTTTGCATTCCGGCTCATCTTATCTGGAATTCCTATCACCTGGCTGGTTCCTCACCCCTGCCACATAGCCTCTTCTGTTGAGCCCCGAGGGAATGGCATGTCACATTCTGTTTAAGTTTTAATTACAGTCTCATCCTTTATGCATTTTGTTTTAAATAAATTTATTTATTTTATTTTTGGCTGCATTGGGTCTTCATTGCTGCATGCAGGCTATCTCTAGTTGCGGCGAGCAGGGGCTACTCTTCGTTGCGGTGCGTGGGCTTCTCATCACGGTGGCTTCTCTTGTTGTGGAGCACGGGCTCTAGGCATGCAGGCTTCAGCAGTTGTGGCTCGCGGGCTCAGTAGTTGTGGCTCGTGGGCTCTAGAGCACAGACTCAGGAGTTGTGGTGCACGGGCTTAGTTGCTCCATGGCATGTGGGATCTTCCCGGACCAGGGCTCAAACCTGTGTCCCCTGCATTGGCAGACGGATTCTTAACCACTGTACCACCAGGGAAGCCCCCTTTATGCATTTTTAATGATTACTTAATTTCAGAAAGATATATAAAACCGCCCTCATGTCCTACCTGGCATCTTTTTAGTTTGTGACTTGCCAAATGAACTCGCTTCTCTTAGTCTACAATCTTGGTTTGGGAGCACACAAATCTCTTTTGTTCTGTCAATAAAATACGGCTCTTGCCTATTTTGGAAGTCAAAAGATGAACACGGATTTGCACATTCTCAGCGGGGTTCTGGCCTCTGCCTTAAGCATGGCTGTCTCAGCCCCAAGTGTTGGAGGGTGTGGGAGCAATGATTACAGGAGTGGAAAAAATACTTTGGAATCCTCCAGAGGAGAAGGCACATGAACTGACTCAGGAGTTCCTCCTTACAGCCTAACCACACACAAAACTTGATTAAATGTAATTAAAATGTTTTAATTATGCCACTTAAGTTCAGAAACAAAAGGGAACTCAGTGTTGAAGAGCTGAGTGGAATTTGAAGTTCTGGTGTCCCAGTGGGTTATCAGAACCAGAAATATACCTTAGAGGCCAATGTTACACGTCTGTAAGTGGGGGTGAAGTGTAAGCGTGGCCTTGAGCTTGTAGGGATGCTGCAAAAAGATAAGAGGCTGGGTGAATTAGGGTAAGAAAATGTCTGTCTTCTGTCATGGGAAACCAGCATGGAGGTTGCAACCTGCCCTGTTCCATGAGAGGGATGTGAGAAATTGGAATCCAAGCCTTCATTGTGTGTGGGTGTGGATGTGAATTCTAACTACATGCTAGAAATCAGAGCCCAGAAGCTATCTTAAAAACAGGTGGCGCTTATAAAGACCCAAGCTGGGGCAAATACTAAATTGATTCATGGGGAGACTTCCACATCAGGGTACATGTGTGGACTAACTGCTCAAAAGGATTAAGGAAGGAATCAAGCCTATAATGCAAAAATAAACACTTTGAAGAAATAACAGACATAAGGGAGTGGGAAAAAGAAGAAATCTTGAGCAAATAAATAGGTAAAAGATATTTGTAAATCTAATGTCATTAAGAGATATTTAAAAAATAAAATTGGCAAGACTCACTGATGGGTTGGCTGTGGACTTGAGGTAGAAAAAGATGTCAAGGATGATAGCATGGATGCATCATTGACTATAGGGTGGGAGACACTCAAGGAAGACCAGGCTTAGGTGCTCAATGTTGAACCTATTGAGCGTGAGATGACTTGAGATACACAAAGGGAGCTGTCAGTACAGTTGGGTTTAAAAATTTAGAGCTGAAACGTCTCTAGACCTAAAGTTCAAAAGATTCTAGGGAACCATGTCCTAGGGAATCACATTCACATTGATGGGTAGAGACCCAATATGGAGCTGTGTCATCACGAGGCTAAAATGCCCGAAAACTTTATGTAGAAAAAAAAGATAAAATGAAGTTCAGAGGAGGGAGAGGTCACTTCTGGCTGGTGCAATCAGGAAAGACTTCATGAGGGAGGTGTCTTGTGGACTGCTTCCTCAGGCTGAAGCATCCCAGTCCCTTCAGCTCCCCTCGATATGATCTGAAGAGGTCACCTTCAGGACCTACATCAGTGGGGTCAGCATAGTGCCCATTTGTACCTGAGCTATCCAGGTCAGCCTCCTTCCAAATTCAAGGCTCTTCCTTATGTCTGTTCTTGTCCACATCCCACAACTTCCTGCTGCTTGTCCAGTCCAGGAGACAGTTTTATCAGTACTTTCATCATGCTGCCAGGCAGAGCATGCCCTCAGTAAAAGCTGTACACCCTGACATGGGTCCATGGAGATAGACTGAGAAGAGATGGATGAGATTAGCTGAATGGGAATGGTCCCTCCAAACTAGTCATGACACAAATGGCTCAGCTGGTCCAAGGCCCCGGCGCTCACATATCAGTAACAGGAGGGCACAGAAGTCCACACTTACCCTCTCTGAGCTCCAGCTCCCTCCATTATGTATCCACGGGATCCTGAGTATATTAAGGTCACTACTGTCTCGAGGAAGAGGAATTAAAGCTAGCCTGTCCCAGTTGTATGTGTTGACTGAGGTGGGATGTTCTGTCTGCTGAGGGAATCTTTCTGGCGTGCAGAAGCCAGATTAGGTTACAAGTTCTGTTGCAGCCATGAGTGACTCTTGAGTCATGAGTAGCAGTTGCCCTTTCCAAGAGTCACACCCAGGAAGTGCCCTCTCTCCCACGTAAGTCTGGCCAGCGCCCTCCAAGTGAGAGCTCTTTCTGCCCTCACTGCTCCCCAGCCCTTGGCCCATGGCAGACGTGGGAGAGCAGTAGGCTTGAGGCAGAAGAGGTTCTGGCTGTGGTGGGCAGTGTTACAGCAACCCCACGGAGTCACGTGGGTTAGGAGTCTAGGTCTCTCTTCTAAGGACAAAGAGTAGGGAGGTGAAGCAGCAAAGGTGGTCTGAAGGTGCTCATGAATTTCTTGCAGTCTATGGTGGAGGGTAAGGGTGACAAGGCTATCCCTGAAGGCCAAGGCCTGGGCATGGCGGTGAAAGCTGAGGTCCCCGTGCAGCTGCTCCAGAGCCCTTCCCTACAGCGGGAAAAAGCCAAGTCCTTGGACACGCTCACTGGCAACTTCCTAAGAAGTCACTACTACAGTTATTACCAGAGCTCTGAGAAATCACTTTCTGGTCCACGCAGGGCCACTTCCGCGGGCGTGGCACAACCATGGAGGCTGAGCAGGACCCACTCGTGTGCCCACCACCATAGACCAAGACTTTGTCCCACCTCTCAGCAACTAACTTTTGCCTTTTCTCAAGCAGGAGTAAAGTACCTTTCTGATTAGTCTTTCTAAGCCTTGAAGGACCCTGTTGACGCTGCATTTAGCTGCATTTACATGACTCAGGAAGGCTACATACATGACTTTTAGCTGAAGATTTTCTGTCAGAGCTCATACCAAGGAGCAGCCAGAGCCTTCTTTGGGCTAAGAAAGGGCAGGGGGTTTTAACCTTCCCTGTAATAGAGAGTCTGACTCCATTTTTGATGTTTGACTTGCCCCCTCCAGCTTTACTAAGGTATAATTGATATTAAAAACTGTACATAATTAATAAATACAAATAGATGAGTTTGAACATATGTACACACTTGTGTTACCTTCACCACAATCTAGGTAATGTTTATTACCAAACATCACCTCTAAAAGTTTTCTTGTGCCCTTTTAGTGTGTGTGTGTGCGTGTGTGTGTGCGTGTGCGTGTGTGTGTGTGCGTGTGTGTATGCAAGGTAAGAAAGATGAGATCTACCCTCTTAACAAATTTCCAGTACACAATACCTTCTTGTTATCTATAGGCACTCTGTTCTACAGCAGGTCTCTGGAACATACTCATCTTGTGTAAGTCTAACTTTACACCCACTGAATAACAACTCCTCATGTTCTCCTACCCCCAACCCCCGAAAACCAACATTCTATTGTCATCTTCTATACTTTGTGACTGTTTTAGGTACCTTATAAGTGAAATCATGCAGTGTTTGTCATTCTGTGACTGGCTTATTTCACTAAGTATAATGTCTTACAGGTGCATCCATGTTATCACAAATAGTAGGATTTCGTCCTTTTTTAAGGCTGAATAATAGTCCAGTGTATGCATATACCACATTTCCTTTATCCATTTACCTTGATGGACAAGGACACTTGTCCAAGTGTTGATGGACACTTGGGTTGTCTCCATATTTTGGTTATTGTGGAAAATGCTGCGATGAACACAGGAGTGCAGATATCTATTCAAGGTCCTGATACCAATGCTTTTGGATATATACCCAGAAGTGAGATTGCTAAATCATTTGACACACTCATTCAGGACCTACAGATCCTCACAAAGGAGCTCACAAAGAGGTGGACCATTGCCCCACACACATTACAAGACCCTTCCGCTTTTGTTAAGTTTCTAAAAATTATTTGGGAAGTCAAGGGTTGCTCCATCCTTGGCACTATCAAGAAACAACTATTTACCCTTTCAGTACTCATGACATTAAAACAAGCCCAGAATCTTGTAGGCCTTTTGGGGTTCTAGAAGCGATGTATAATGTCTTTACAAATTTTACTTAAGCCCATTTCTTCTGTTACTCACAAATCAGCCCACCTTGAATGTGGCCTCTTACAAGAAACTGCTCTAGAGTCTGTCCAAATTGCGATACAACAGGCAATCCTATTAGTGCCCCCAGACTCTCCTTCACTGTAGACACTTTAGCAAACTTCCCTAAGACCTCTAAGAGTCTCTGGACCTCCCATGCAGCCAAAAGTTGCCTACGAATTTCTGATGCAAATTATCCTCCACTGGCCCCATTCTATACACCATTAGAGCAACATAGAACAATTGCTGGTTGCATCCCCAGGCTCTCCTGGAAATAGAGACTCTCACAGGCCCCAGGCCCATAACTCTTCACACCTAGCTATTCATCAGTTCTTATGTCATGTAAACAGCACCTGCATGTTTGGCATGGCTGCCAAAGCCTCTTTTCTAAAATAAAACTCTTTATAAATCTTTGAGCACAGAGTCTGGTCCAAACAATATTCAATAAATCTATTACTGTTATTATTACTTGACAAAGACCATAGATATAACCGGTGTTCCCAATTCTCCAGCCAGTGCCCTTTCTTCTCCACCAAGCACCCCTCTCAGGGGCTCCTCCCCAGAGACCAGGGGACAGCATCAGATGGAGGGTTCAAATCCAGGGAGCCGTGCATCTGCATATCCTGTTGCACAGGAAGGAGTTGTGGTGCCGTCAGAATCTTTATGTTCAACAAGTTACTGACTTCAAGAAGACATTCGTTGTATTGTGTTGAGAGCAGCTGACCTTCCCAGCCACTGTCAGGTACCAGCTACTTGAGCATATGGGTGCAGCTGCGGGGAGAGTGGCAGAGAGAAGTCGGGAAGGATATTCTGCATGTGTCTGTAGTTCTTGTGTAGAAAAAAATTAAATATTTAATGTAATATAAATACAAATATAAATATAAATCATATATATATATATATATATATTTCTAAATTGGCTCCCAAGACTTCTCACTCTAATCCCCACAACTGTGAACATGATTGATTTTACTTCTTGATTAGATTACGTAGCTTTAAGGAAGGGAGATGATTGGGAGGGCCTAACCTTATCACATGAGCCCTTCAAAAACAAGAGTTTTCTCCAGAGGGTGGAAAAAGAGGAACAGAGAGCTCAAAAGCATGAGAGGTTCTTCATTTGCTCCAATGGAGGGGTCCCTGGGGAAGGACTTGATCATGACCTCTAGGAGCTGAACGTCATCTCTGGCTAACACGTAGCAAGACCTATAACCACAAGGAACTGAATTCTTCCAACAGTAAGAATGAGCTTAGAGAAGGACCCAAAGCTCCAGATGAGAATGCTGTCTGCTGAAACATTGATTTCAGCTTTGGGAGAACTTGCCGAGATGTGTCAAACTTCTCACCTACAGAACTGAGAGATAACAAATGGGGGGGAGGGCTATTTTAATTCACATAGTTTGTGGTAATTTGTTAGGAAACCACTACATGTTTAAGTAAATAACACTTTTTAATGAAAAAATAACTATTTTCCAAAACAAAAAAATTTGGTGTCCTAAACATGCTTTATGAGATATATGATTTATAAGTATTTCTCCAATTTTGTGGCAGCCTGATGGCAGATTTCCGTTCTAAGGTGGAAGCTCATTTCTTCCTTAAATCCTAGATCTGAAGGGAGTCCAGAACCCCACTATAGCTATTTGGGCAGTTTTTTCAGAAAGGCTGAATAACAGAGTGGATTCAGAATTCTGTGTACAGAGCAATTGTTATTCCCCAAAGGCAGGAAAGAAAGGGAGGCACCCTTCCATTTGCCAGCCTTCTGAGAAGATTGCTGCTGGGAAGAGAGTCTTTTGGAAGACAGGGTGGGAATCAGAGTGACTGAGATGAAACATGGTGGGTGCAGTAGTGAGGGATTGTCAGAGTGGATCATATTGTCTCAGCTGTCCACTCTGGCTCAGCTTCCTAGGCCCTGGCAGCTTAAACAGCCTTCCGGATGGTCAGGACCCTGTATCCTGGCTCCACTCAGTTGCCATGCATTCCCAGGGATCCTGAACCACTTACCCTGCAGGAGACAAATGCAGCCCAGAAGCCGGGAGGCCCAGCAGAGGCCTAAGCCCCTGAGCAGGGGCCTCATGTCTGGCTACCTGCTCAGCTGCAGATGACACAGAGAAGAAAAATGCTATCCAGACAGGCCTGGAAATAAGGAAACTGTGACCACATTTGCTGATCATTGGCTAAGAGGTTAGTTCTGGAGAAATGACCCCGGCAGAGAGCCAGGCTGACAGGCCAAAACAAAACCAAAACTCTTTCCAAAGCATGTCAAGGCTCTTTGTCACTTCTGGTAACAGAGACTTCCTCTGCCTTCCTGAACATTCTGAGCTGTTTGCCCTTCTGTGTCTCTGCGTGCTATTTTCCTGCCAGGAGCACATTCTTCAAACTGTTTCTTACTAGCAAACTTGTGGTGACCTGTCAACTGCCTTCACATTCTTTACTTCTGAAAACTTCTCTGAGTGTTCAGGCCAATGGAGGTTGCTTCTACGCTCACAACTGCAATTTCCTTTTTCTAATAGGGTCGTTTGAGTTTCTCCCTGAAAACTGTCAGCCCTTTGAGGGTTGGAATTGAACTTTATCATCTCTGTGCTCCATTATCTTCTTTGCTGAATCATAATAAGCACTGAGCTCCCAGCACCACAGTAGGCACTCAATAATAATTATAGACTAAATGAACAAACAGCATCACTTTAGGACCCGCCTGGCATCGCGTTGGGCAGTCCCCACTCTGTGTTTTCACACACATCATCCACCCACGCTTTGCCGCTTTCCTGGATCAACAGCTCTGCCCCAAATAGCTTTGCTCGTCGATGCCAGCCTGTGGTCAGGCACAGAAGTCGTGCTTGTATAGCAAGGCTGGGCTAGGGCTTCCTGGATATACTGGTTGTCTCCTCTTCCTACCCTCTTCAGTGACTCAAATTTCCTTTCTCATTTTCAATAAATGTCAACTGTCAGTTGCCTAACTAAGAAGCTGCGGGCAAAGAACAAAGCTCTGAGTGAAAAGTGTCAACTCCCCACATCCCCAATGCAAATATTGGTATTTACCTTGTCCTGGGAACCAGTATTCAAGGCCTTATAGCCTGCAGGTTTGACTTCACTCCCACACACTCAAGAAAGTCAGGTCACTGCATACAAAACCATATTACGGATGTGAAACATGAGTCCTAGAGGGATTATGTGACCTATAAAAGGTCATGCAGCTAATTAAGGGACAGAGTCTGGACTCATGAAATGAACTCAGGAATTATCCCCCAACATCACAGCCCCTCTCCCAACCCACCATGTGGCCTCAAGCAAGTCACCTGCAGTCCGGTCTCTTCTCTCCCCAGAACTGCTCTGAAGCACCCCAGGCAAGAGAATATCCAGCATTGGCTTCATTTCCCCTCTGCTCCACATAGTAATGAGGAAATAACTTGCAAAGGCAATCTGTGCAGCCTGTGGTCAGACACTTCTTCTTACGGGGAGTCAAAATCTAAGCAGTTCATCCCCTGGTCTCCTGCATGGTAACGGAGAGCAAGTCCCATCTGCCACCACTCCCTCTCATGTCCCTATACCTCTCCTGAAAGGACTCCTTCTTTGGGAATTATTTGATTATGAAAATGATTTCCGTGCGGGAAAGTGAGGAAGAGGGGCCTGGAGAGGGGAACCAGTAGTGCAGCTGGAGGCCAGGGACATTGGGAAGGAGTCAGCCAATACACGTTCAAGGCCGACTTATTATATGCCAAGGACTTTTTAAAGAAGTCTCATCTTAATGTCCCATCCATCCTGTGTGAAGGCATAACATATAAACAAGCACATGTGTACCAACCACAGAACCTTTGGTAAGAGTTTGCTACACACAATGGTCTTATGCCGATAATATTTGTGGAATTAAAGGAAAGCAGACTTTGATCTGCGGCAGCAGATCATGCATGTGTGTAGGGAGTGGGGTGAGTGGGGGCAGGTGCCATATAGGAGAGAAATATAGAGTTCAGTGAGATGGAGAGTTCAGGAAGAACAAGAGATCTGAGCTGTAAGCCCCTGGGAATTCACAGAAATTGTAGGGGAGTCTCTGGATCTCTATAGCACTTGGGATGCAATGATACCTATTTTATTTGACCATTTCCCCTACCCCCCACCCCCATCTCTGGCCACCTCCAATCTTTTTTGTCTTTCTACAAGTTGTTTTTTTTTTTTAGATTCCACATATGAGTGAAATCCTACAATATTTGTCTTTGTCTGTCTGACTTATTTTGCTTAGTATAAGCCCTCAAGTTTCATCCATATTGTTCCAAATGACAGGATTTCCTCCTTTTTTTATGGCTGCATATATTTCATTGTGATATAAATATATATCACATCTTTATCCATTCATCTGTCAATGGACACTTAGGTTGTTTCCACATCTTGGCTATTGTAAGTAATGCTGCAGTAAAGATGGGGGTGCAGATATCTCTTTGAAATGATTATTTCATTTCCTTAGGATATATACCCAGAAGTGGACTTGATGAATAATATGGTAGTTCTATTTTTAATTTTTGGAGAAACCTCTTTTCTGTTTTTCATAGTGGCTGCACCAATTTACATTCCCACCAACAGTGCACAAAGGTTATCTTTTCTCCACATCTACACCAGCACTTATCTCTTGTCTTTTGATAACAGCCATTCCAACAAGTGTGAGGTGATATCTCATTCTGGTTTGGATTTGAATTTCCCTGATGATTAGTGATTTGAGCAACTTTTCATGTACCTATTAGTCATTTGAATATCTTCTTTGGAAAAATATCTATTCAGGTCCTTTGCACATTTTTTTTTTTTTTTTTTTTTTTTTTTGCAGTACACGGGCCTCTCACTCTTGTGGCCTCTCCCGTTGTGGAGCAACAGGCTCCGGACGCGCAGGCTCAGCGGCCATGGCTCACCGGCCCAGCGGCTCCGCAGCATGTGGGATCTTCCCGGACCGGGGCACGAACCCGAGTCCCCTGCATTGGCAGGCGGACTCTCAACCACTGCGCCACCAGGGAAGCCCCCTTTGCACATTTTCAAATTGTATTATTTGTGTATTTTTGCTATTGAGTTGTATGAGTTCCTTGTATATATTTTGGATATTAACCCCTTATCTGATATATGATTTGCAAATATTCTCTCCCATTCCATAGTTTGCCTATTCATTTTATTGATCATTTCTTTTGCTGAGCAGAAGCTTTTTAGTTTAATGTCACAGTCAGTATGTCTTATGTTATATAATAAGGGGATACGAGATGGAAGAAAACAAAGATATTGGAGATATTATATATGTAATATAAATATATACACACACACACACTACACACACATACACACAACACACACAAATGCACTCATAACAAAATGAGAAAAAAATACTCTTGACAATTACAGTCTTTGCTTCTCGTTTCTGTAACTGGTATATGGTCATAGCTGGTATTTATAACTACTTCCTTCAATAACCCATTTTGTTTTTCCTTTGCTTACAGCATGGTAGTTTGGTGGCCCATTGTTAAGTGTCCGTCTTTACCAAGGCCTAGTAGTGGGTCAAATGCTGTTTCTCAGAAGGAGAGTAATTATCCCCAATGACAGGGCTGTGCTCCAAAATCCTAAGAACCTTCACTGTGATTCACATATAGGGAGCTTCCAAGTCTCCAGTCAGCATCACTATTTGCCACTAACACTTCAGGCACCACTGGATCTGTTGGATCACATGATTCAAGCAGCAAAGAAGCTTGTGCAGCAGCCTGGACCTATCGCACAGCCTTCCCTTGCTCTGGGCCCTACTCAAAACTCGTAGCTTTTTGGGTCATCTGGTAAATGGGCTAGAGTAACATACCCAGATCAGGAACATGCTATTTCGAAAATCCAAAGAGACCCCCCCCCCCCAGGCATAATGCCTAGGTTTTTTGGGTTTTTGGCTTTGGTTGTAGGAGGGAGCAGATGCAGCAACATATCATCCACCTTAGAAAGGATATTTCACCATGCCCCACACCATCAAACCCCTAGAGATTTCACTGAGGTAGAAGGTCCCTGAATTTTTGTTGGATTTATTTCCCACCCTCTAACATACATATGTCTTAACCAGTAAGTCTAGAATAGTTGCAACTACTCGCTCAGTAGGTCAAATCAGCACAATGTCATCAATATAATGAATCAACGTGGTATCTTGTAGACAGAAAAAGTGACCAAGGTCCCTGCAAATTAAGTTATGGCATACAGGTGAGAGTTGGCATACCCCTCAAATAGGACAATGAAAGTGTATTACTGGTCTTGCCAGCTGAAAGAAAACTGCTTCCAGTGATCTTTCTTAAAAGGGATGGAGAAACAAGGATTTGCCAGATCACTAGCAGGGGATGAGTTAATCTGCTCAAGCAATGAAACCACATCTGGTACACCAGCTGCAATTCGAGTCACCACCTGGCTAAGCTTACTGTCCACTGTAAGCAAGCCTAACTCTGAGAATCCACTGTCATTCTCCAAGACCCATCTGTCTTCTGCACAGGTCAAATAGGTGAGTTGACTGGGAATGGGAATCACCACCCCGGCATCTTTCAAGTTCTTGGCACTGATCTATGTAGTTCCTCTGTGAAAGCAGAATTACTCATGGTTTACTATTTTTTTAGGTAGAAGTGGTTCTAGTGGCTTTCACTTTGCCTTTCCTATCAGAATAGCTCTCACTTCACAAGTCAGGAAACCAATGCGGGGATTCTGCCAGTTTCTGAGTATGTCTATTCCAATTATACATTCCTATTATAAATGTATATATTTATTTACTTACCTACTTAAAGCAAAGTAAATATATATATTTACTTTAAGGAATTGGCTCCTGTGATTGTGGAAGATGGGTGCATCCAAAAGCTCATGGGGTAGGTCAGAGGTCTGAAGACTCAGGGAAGACTTGCAGCTTGAATCCAAAAGCAGTCTGTTGGAAGAATTTCTTCTTGCTGAGGGGAAGTCAGTCCTGTTCTAGTAAGACTTTCAACTGAGTAGAAGAGGCCCATCCACATTATAAAGGGTAATAAGCTTTACTCAAACTCCACAGATTTAAATGTTAATCTTATCCAAAAAATACCTTCACAGAGACATCAGGAATAATGTTTGACCAAATAGTTGGGTGCCATGGCCCAGCCAATTTGACATATAAAATTAACCATCACCATCAGTATGGAAATAGAAGATGTGAGCAATACTCTAAACAGAAGCACATAGACTACTTTACCCAACAACAACAGGATATGCTTATTCCCAAGTGTGCATGGACCATTCTCCAGGACCTTGTATTAGGCCACAAAATAAGTCTCAATAAATTTAAGTAGCATAAAATCATATGAAGCATCTTCTCTGACCACCATTGGATGAAGCTAGAAATCAATAACAGAAGGAAGACTAGAAACTTCACCAATTTGTGGAATTTAAATAACACACAATAAAACAACCTGTGGGTCAGAGGTGAACTCACAGGGAAATCAGAAAAGAATATGAGAGGCTTTCAGCCTAAGATGGCTGTGTAGGAAGACCCTGAACTCACCTCCTCTCATAGACACATTGGATATACACACATATAGAACAACTCCTCCTAAAGAACTAAGGGCTGCTTGAACAGCTTCTGTACAACAAATGATAGAGGGACCACCTAACAGTGGGTAGGAAATATGAAGACGTGTTGCAGACAGGAACCCCACCCATGATGTGGCAAACTGCAGTAGGGAGGGATATCACTGAGGACTCCATGCACAGACTAGCCCAACCTGGGGGGCACAATGATAAAACAGTGGTTTAAAAGTCACCTAGACTATACATTAAGGAAATCCATTTACTAACTGTAGCAAATCTTCCAAATGAGTGGGTCACTGCTGTAATTTTCTCCAGAGTTGGAGGCACGAGAGAGTGCCATTTTTGCATTTCCCTTCCCCTTGATAGCACAGGTGGGAACATGGTCTAGGCACTCTAGCTGGCCTGCCAAGGCCACCCCAGCACACCCCAGACACTTGGCCCCCACCATGTACAACTTCCCCCAAAGTTGGCCTAGCACCATGTACTCTGGGTTCCCCCATCTGTGTCTGCCGCAACATCAGCCATCCTTCCAAGGTGGCCCCAGTGTACTGTGCCCCAAGACCATCCCCTCCCCTCAGGCCTTCACCTGTTCCAGCTCTAGCAGTTCCACTGGGATGGCCCCAGCTCAGTGCACCCTGGGATCTCTGGCCTGTGCTCACTCCTGTTACAGCCATCCTGGTGTGGTACACTCTGGGACCCCACCCCCTGATCCATGCCTGCTCCAATTCCAGCCATCCTGCAAGGACAGTACTGGCATGGCACACCTCAAGAACCACCCAGCCTGTGCCCCCTCCAGCCCCAGTCATCCTGCCAGGACAACCCCAATGTGGTACAACCCAGGATATTCCTGCTGGTACCCACTCCAGCTCCAGGCAGCCTGCCAAAGCCTCCAAGCACACACAGTCTACACATGCGACATGCCTTCAAGACCGTCACATGGGACAGTCTACACATGGGACATGTGTACTGTACATGTAGACTACACAGTCTACACATGGGACATGCCTTCAAGACCAGGATAGGTAGCTGCTTGGCCTAATTCATAGACACAAACACAGAAGTCATACTATGTGAAGAGAAAGAAAAATATGTTTTAAATGAAAAAACAAGATAAAACCCCAGGGAAAAAGCCCTAATACAATAGAGATGAGTAATTTACCTAATGAAGAGTTTCAAAATAATGGTTGTAAAGAGGCTAACTGAACTTAGTAGAAGAATGTAGGAACACAGTAGAACTTCACAGAGAGTTAGAAAACATAAGAAAAAAACAATCAGAGCTGAAGAATGCAATAACTGAAATGAAAAATACACTAGAGGCAATCAACAACAGAAGAATGGATGAGTGATCTGGAAGACAGAGTAGTAGGAATGACCTAATCAAACAGCAAGAAAAAAAATAATTTTTAAAAATGAAGATAGTTTAAGGGACTTCTGGGATAATATCAAGTATACTAACATTTGTATTACAGGGGTTCCAGAAGGAGAAGAGAGAGAGAAAGGGACAGAAAAATTATTTGAAGAAATAACGGCTAAAAACTTCCCTAACCTGGGGAAGGAAACACATATCCAGGTCTAGGAATCACAGTGAATTTCAAACAAGATGAACTCAAAGAGATCCACAGCAAGACATATCATAATTAAAATGAAAAATGTGAAAGATAAAGAAAGAATTTTAAAGGCTGTAAGAGAAAAACAACTAGTCGCATACAAGCGGACACCCCCCCCATAAGACAATCAGATGATTTTCAGTAGAAACTTTGTAGGCCAGAAGGGAGTGGAATGATATATTTAAAGTGCTGAAAGGAAAACAACAACAACTTGCAACCAGGAATACTTTGCTTGGCAAGGTTATCAATCAGAATTGAAGGAGAGATAAACAGTTTCTCAGACAAGCAAAAACTAAAGGAGTTTGTCACCACTAAACTGGCCTTAAAGAAATGTTAAAGGGTCTTCTTTAAGCAGAAAAGAAAAGGCCATAACTAGAAATAAGAAAATATATAAAAGAAGAAAATCTCACTGGTAAAGGCAAATATGTAGTAAAGACAGCAGATCAGCCACTTAAAAACTCGTATGAAAGTTAAAAGACAAAAGTACTAAAATCAACTGTAACTTCAAGAAGTATTTAATATGTTTACACAAAATTAAAACATGTAAAATATGCCATCAAAGACATAAAATGTGGAGGAAGAAGAGGAAAAATGTAGTGCTTTTAGAATGCATCTGAACTTAAGTGACTATCAGCTTTAAATAAACTGATATATATATATATATATATATATATATATATATATATATATATATGTATGTATGAACCTTATTGTAACCACAAACCAAAACCTACAGAAGATACAAAAAAATAAAGAGAAAGAAGCCCAAACATAACACTAAAAAAAAATCATCAAACCAGAAGGGAAGAACCAAGAGAAGAAAGGAACAGAGAAGACCAGCTAAACAACCAGAAAACAAGTAACAAAATGTCAATAATTATATACTTATCAATAATCATTTTTAATGTAAATGGACTAAATGCACCAATCAAAAGACATAGGGTGGCTGAATGGATTAAAGAAAAGACAGCAACAACAGAAAAACAAGACCCATCTATATGCTGCCTACAAGAGACAAATGAAAATGAAAAGAAAGCTGGGTTAGCAATACTTGTATCAGACAAAGTAGACGTTTAAAAAAAGACTGTAGCAAAAGATAAAGGAAGGCATTCTTCTAAGATCAGAAACAAGACAAGGATACTCAATCTAGCCACTTTTATTCAACATAGGATTTGAAGTCCTAGCCATGACAATCATAAAAGGAAATTTAAAAATCCAAATTGGAAGGAAATAAATAAAATGTCATTATTTGTAGATTACATGATACTATATATAAGAAACCCTAAAGACTACACCAAAAAATATTAGAACTAATAAATGAATTCAGTAAAGCTGCAGTATAAAAAGTTCATATACAGACATCTATTGCATTTCTATACACTAATAACAAACTATCAGAAAGAGAAATTAGAAAGCAATCCCATTTGAAATTACATCAAAAAGAATAAAATACCCAAGAATAAATTTAACCAAGGAAGGAAAAGACCTATACACTGAAAACTATAGGACACTTATGAAATAAATTGACAATGAACAAATAAATGGAAAGAGAATTCTGTTCTCATGGATTGCAAGAATCAATATTGTTAAAATGTCCATACTACCCAAAACAATCTACAGATTCATTGCAATCTCAACTGAAATTCCAATGGTAATTTTCAAAGAAATAGAACAAATAATCCTAAAATTTTTATGGAATCACACACATGCACACACACACACAAAACAGATATCCAAAGGCAATTTTGAGAAAGAAGAACAAAGCTGGAGACATCACACTCTCTGATTTCAAACAATACTACCATGCTATAGCAATCAAAACAATATGGTACTGGCATAAAAACAGACACATAGGTCAATGGAACAGAATAGAGCCCAGAAATAAACTCCCATTCATAAAGTCAATTAATCTACAACATAAGAGGCAAGAATATACAATGCAGAAAGAGAGCCTCTTCAGTAAATGATTCTGAAAAAACTGGACAGCTGCATGCAAAAGAATGAAACTAGACCACTTCCTTATACCATCTACAAAAATAAACTCAAAATGGGTAAAACAGTTAAACATAAGACCTGAAACCATGAAATTCCTAGAAGAAAACATAGGCAGTATGCTCTTTAACATTATTCTTAGCAATATTTTTTTGTATCTATCTCCTCAGGCAATAGCAATAAAATAAAAAATAAACAAATGGTACTACATGAAACTAAACAGCTTCTGCACAGTGAAGAAAACTGTCAACAAAGTGAAAAGGCAACCTCCTGAATGAGAAAAGATATTTGCAAATGACGTATTCGATAAGGGATTAATATCCAAAATTTGTAAAGAACTCAGACATGTCAATATCAAATAAAAAACCCAAACAATGCAATCAAAAAATGGGAAGGACCCGAACAGAAATTTTTCTGAAGAAGACATATAGAAGGCCAACAGACACATGAGAAGATTTTCAAGTCACTAATCATTAGGGAAAACTAAATCAAAATCCATATGAAATAGTGCCTCATTCCTGCCAGAATGACTATTATCAGAAGACAAATAACAAGTGTTGGCAAGTATGTGGGAAAAGGGAACACTTTTGCACTGTTGGTGGGAATGTAATTTGATGCAGTCACTATGGAGAACAGTATGGAATTTCCTCAAAAACGTAAAAATAGAACTACCATATGATCCAACAATTCCACTTCTCTGTATTTAGCTGAAGAATATGAAAACACTAATTTGAAAAGATACGAGCAGTGTTGTTGCAGCATTATTTACAATAACCAAGATATGGAAGCACCTTAAATGTCCATCAATAAATAAATGGATAATGGGAGATGTAGCTTATATATATAATGGAATATTACTCAGCATAAAAAATAAATAAAATCTTGCCATTTGCAACAACATGAATGGACCTAGAGGGTATTATGCTAAGTTAAATAAATCAAACAAAGACAGACAAATACTTTCTGATTTCACTTATATGTGGCATCTAAAAAACAAAACAAATGAACAAACATAACAAAACAGAAACAGACTCATAGATACAGAGAACAAACTGGTGGTTGCCAGAGGCAGTGTTGGTGGGGCGATGGATGATATAGGTGAAGGGGATTAAAAGGTACATACTTCCAGTTATAAAATAATTAAATCACAGGTATGTAATATACACCATAGGGAATACAGCGAATAATATTGTAATAACATTGTATGGTGACAGATGATAACTAGGGTTATTGTGGTGATCAGTTCATAATATATAAAATTACTATAATATAATGCATCAAATCACTATGTTGTACACCTGCAACTAATATGATATTTTAAGTCAATTATACTTAAATTAAAAAGAGAAAAGAGGGACTTCCCTGGTGGCGCAGTGGTTAAGAATCCGCCTACCAATGCAGGGGATATGGGTTCAAGCCCTCGTCAGGGAAGATCCCACATGTCGCAGAGCAGTTAAACCCATGTGCCACAACTACTGAGCCTGCGTCCGCACGCCTAGAGCCCGTGTTCCGCAACGGAGAGTAGCCCCCACTCGCGGCAACTAAAGAAAGCTTGCGCGCAGCAACAAAGACCCAACGCAGCCAAAAATAAAAATATATATTTAAAAAAAAAAAAAGAGAAAAGAAAACGCTTTGAGATGTAGGAAAATGGAAACAGAACTGCCAAAACATGGGATGCAACAAAGGTAGTACCCAGAGGGAAATTTATGGTAGTAAATACCTATATTTAAAAAGAAAAACTGGTCATTTCCAGTTAATGACCTAACTTTACACCTTAAAGAACTAAAAAGAAGTGCAAACAAAACCCAAAGTTAACAGATAGAAGGAAATAATACAGATTAGAGCTGAGATAAATGAAATAGATAATAGAAAAACAATGGGAAGAATCAACATAACCAAAATTGGTTTTTTGAAAAAAACTCAACAAAATTGACGAACCATTAGTGAGACTGAAAAAGGAAAATTAGATAGAAGACACAAATCATTAATCACAGAAATGAAATTGGGAACATTAATACCAACCTCACAGAAATAACAGGATTGGAAGAGAATATCATGAACAATTATACATCAACAAATTATGTAACATAGGTGAAATGGACAAATTCCTAGAAATACAAATTAACAAAACTGTCTCAAGAAACAACAGAAAATCACAACAAACCTACAGCAAATAAAAAGATTGAGTTACTAACCAAAAAAAACATTCCAACAAAGAAAAGTCCAGGACCAGGTCATTTCACTGATTAATTCTATCAAACATTTAAAGCATTAGTATCAATCATTTTTAATTCTTCTAAAATTAGAATTAGAAGTAGGTAAGAGAACACTTCCTAACTCATTCTATGAGTATAATATTACACTGATACCAAAACCAGACAAGGAAACCACAAGAAAAGAAAATTATAGACCAATATATCATATGAATACAGACAAAAACTCATCAACAAAATACCAGCAAACTGAATCTAATAATGTATTAAAAAGATTATAAATAACCAAAGAGAATCTAATGTTAAAATTTTTGATCTCATGTTTAAATAAAAAATTCTTAGTATAACAATGGACACTAGCCATAAGTGCTCCATTTAATCTGGGCTCAAGAAACAGCCCTTGTTCCAATAAGGGAAATGTGGCAGTTGGTCTTGCTGAGGAACAGTATTTCAGTCTCCAACGTGGTACCTTCCTAAGAGATTTTCACAGGCAATTCTGGCCAAAACAATGTTTGTGTCACTCCCCTTAAGCATTGGTATGAGAGCTCGCCACTTGGGATCAGCAAGGAGGAAGCTAAATTTTCTGCTAAACAAACAGAAACTGAAACACTTTGGCTGGAATTATTAGCTGCTTCTACATGGCACAGTCGTAACATGCTTTCCAGAGTGTGGTTTGCAGACCAAGTTTCCACACACTGTGGGGAAGGAGGTGATGTCCTTCAGCAGGTGGTCTGAGGACACTGAGTCCCAAGACCCCTCCCCAGAGCAGAGGCAGAGAAAACAGAGGTCCAGGTTGGATTCCCAAGGGGAGGCTTGAAGAGGAACATCTCCTCCCTCCTTGAAGGGCTGAGAAGTGACCACAAGAACTGCCAGGGGTCTTCTCTTTGAAGGTTCCCTAAACAGGCTCAAAAGCTGTCAGTCCCTGTCAGGACACAGGAATAGGACAGGACAGGATGAAGAGACAGAGCAGAGGCCTTGAAGTCCCCACAGGAGAGTCCGGTCTGTGTGGAGGCACCGAATCCCAGAATGTCACAACTGGGAGGGGCCTTTGAGGAGACCTGCCCAGACCCCTCCTTCCACGGAGGAGGAGCCTCCCCAGGGGGTGAACTTGTCCTGGGTCACACAGGGCAGAGCCACACCTGGAGCCAGGGCTCCTGTCTCCCAGCCCAGTGCTTCTCCCCTGCAGGAGCCACCCATCACCTCCCCCACTCTGTCCCTGTCCTCCCCAGGAGCTCCCCTGCCAGCACTGCTCTCTCATCACCAGGATCAGAGCAGTTCCTGGAGGCTCATCCTCCAACTTTCCTCTCCTAGGAAAGGGGAAGCAAGTACTTAGAGGGGTTTAGCAGGGCAAGGACTTCTGGCCGGCTGAGAGGGTTAGACAGCAGACTCCCCACTTGCTGGAAAGGAGGGAACCAGGGAGAGAAGGGGCTCAGCCCTCAGGCTGCAGGGAGGACCCACCCAGAAGGGGCTGGTGAGCCCAGCTGCGAGAAAGTTAAAAGAAGACAGGGAAAGAGAAGGAAAGCAAAGTGCTCAGATCTACAAAAGATGCTAATCTTCAAAGAGAAAAAAAATGTACTAGGGGTGGATGTGGTAGTAAACAAGATTGAGTTTAAAATGTATCTAAGTAACATAAAACTAAGAACTTTCATACATGTTAACACAAAATTTTGTTCATTTTTCTTAACCTATCACCACATTGTGCAGTCAGCAGTAGTTCCCTCTGAACTTGTCCTGGGTCACACAGGACATCAGAGGACATCAAATCCAGCCTCCATTTGTTTTTGCTGTTTCCACTGTCTGGAGCCCATAATAGCAGGGACCCTTCCCCACTCCTTGCCAACAGACACAGGGACATTGCAGATTCTAGTGGTTTCTCTGCTAATGCAACAGAAATAGCCTCGCCTCCCTGGTAAATGATTCCCTCAATGCAGCCCACCATGCCTGAGCTCAGGGTTCTCAGGCTTGTCACTACCAAAAGGCCATTTTGTTTTTTTGTTCATCCCAGAGCTCTAAACAAAATACACAATTACCGCATTTACAGATTACAAGACTGTGTTTTTCTCCTTTTGTTCACCAAGGACACCAGAACCTGAACCTAAGGAGCCCTGCTAGTGGTCAACTCCTCCCCTCCTTGCCTCACCGCAGCTCCACACAATTCCCTCCCTTCCCAGGAGCCCAGCCACTCACTGAGGAGGAGGCTGTTATATCCCAGAGCCAAGGAGGCCCAGCAGAGGTGGGGGTCTTCTGAGTAGGGCCCCACTCCCTTCCAGCCTGTTCTGCTGCAGAGGAAACATCAGAATGGGCAGAGGCAAGGGAAAAGTAAAAGCTTGAGCTCTCGGGGCATTTTATACAATTCTTCCAGGGTGGAGCTGTAAGGCCAGTTCTTAGCTGATCTCTGGCCATCAAGTTAGTTCTAAGGAGACAGCCCCACCATGCTAGAGAAAAGTCTTTCATCTCATCTCCAGCACCTATAGTATGGACTGAGTAAATAATTGTAGAATACATGCATAAACAGCCCTGGTCTATGATTTGCCTGGCACTATGTTGGACAGGCCCCATTCCTTACAGTTATGACTGCCTTGGTGTTTTCACACTCCCCAACCTCATATCCACCTCTTACTCTTAGCGGCTTCCTCGGGTTAACAGCTCTGCTCGAGGCAGCCCTGACCACAAGTGGCAACCTGTGGTCAGGCACAGAAGTCATGCTTTACAGAAAGGCTGAATTAGGCTCCTCCTGGATTCTGTCTCTACCCTATTTAATGAGTCAAGTTTCCTTTCTGACTTTCCACAAACTTCAACTGGTTGATTGCCTACTTAAGAAGCTATGAGCAAAGAATAAATTTCTTGTTCAAAGTGTAAACTCCCCACATCCCCAGTGCAAATATTGGCATTTACCTTAGGCTGGGAACCAGTATTCATGGCCCTCTAGCCTCCAGGTTTGACAATATTTACTATTCTCTATGGGTTTACATGCATTATTTTAATTAATCCATAATATACATTGAATTGAAGCCTCAGACTAACCATATTATCTAAGAATTACACACACTTTACTGATAAGCATCTCAGATGTCCATAGGATTAAGTAACTTGTCCAACTTTACACCTTGCCCAGGAAGGGAAGGAGAGTGTTGATTCTGAGAAACTCAAGTCAGGACTGTGAGAGGCCTGGGGAGAAAGAGGATGGCTGTTTCCTGATGTGTGTGGGGGGGGGGGGGGGGGGGGGGGGGGGGCAGGGGGGGAATTGCAACCCAGGAGGATAAGGGGTAGAATAAGGGGAAGACTTGGAGTAGATGCTCTGAGTTACTGTCTTTTTCATGACCAGTGTGCCCTCAGCAGCAGCGGTCTGGGTTAGAAGAACAAACAGCTATAGGAGCAGGCTGACAGTAGGCTGATCTCTGAATGTTAGTTCCTCTTTCCCTCAACCTCTAGACCCAACTATTTGCTGTTAAAAACATTTTTAACTTAAAAACTTAGAACAAAATTTCATAAAATAATAATAGTATGATGGGTGGTTTCAATGGGTCATTAAGGGGGGAATATATAAACACTGAACAACTTTAGCCTTAATAAGAAAAAAGAAGATAGTTCAACATGTATGCTAAAATGTAAAGTGTAGAAAGTGATGGGGTAAAAGCCTTCAGAAATTCTCTCCTCCATAAAAGCAATGAGAAAATCTGTTAACTTTAGAGTACTTTTTCAGAACTCTGAAAATTAACCTTGCAGCAACCCAAGGAGAATTTATTCAAGAGAAACAGCTTAATCTCAATAAGAACAGAGAACTTTGTGGTGTTTTAACTTGCCTCAGTCTCACCCCCTACTCTTTACCTCATTGTAGTTTTGAAAAATAGTCTGAATTCATGGTGAAGCTAGCAGTCTAGCAGCCACTTGCAAGAGCAGAACAGGGCTGGACTTCTTTTTAAAAGTTCATGTGCAAAGAACTGTCATTGTTTGCCTCTCTGGTGGCTTCCTGGAAGACCCCATTTGCAACGATGCCTGTATTTTACCTAACTCAGTGCTCTCCCTTTACTTGAAGGGAGGTGTTTGTTGAAAGCAACTGCAAGCAAGTGTTTAACTTTGTGGCTATATGCAGTAGTGGATAATAGTTGAAGAAAACAATAGGCTCATCAAAAAGCTTTAAAGGAAAAACTGGGGAATGAGATGTCCATAGGGGCTTTTGAAAGCTCTGACGTATTCCCTGGAAGCTAGAAGGCCCTTGCATTCATAGGGCTGTGTGTATCCCCAGTACCATATTGATGTTTGTGAAAAGTCTGAGAAAACCCTAAGCGCTCATCTCTTGCTGACGCTGAGGATCTGCACAGGCAAGCCTTCCTGGCTGACGTACTCTGCGTATTGCTACACATCGATGCCAGGAAGGTAAGGCTATCCTGACTCCATGGTGAGGTGGTACATTTTCTGAACTTTGCCCTGTGTATTTTTCCTTTGGCTAATTTTACTCTGTATCTTTCCCTGTTATAAACTGTAACCTTGAATATAAGAGATTTCAGTGAGAGAAATAGAATTTTTTTTATTTTATTAAAGTATAATTGATTTACAATGCTATGTTCATTTCTGCTGTACAGCAAAATGATTCAGTTATACACAGGTATACATTCTTTTTCATATTCTTTTCCATTAAGGTTTATCACAAGATACTGAGTATAGTTCCCTGTGTAGAAAATTGTATTCAAGCCAAATTGAGGATTATAACCTGGGAACAGCTTCTCATAAAGCTCTGAGAACAGTTCTGCCCATTAGAGCTCAAAGCACAGTTACACAGGTTTTTGAGACAGAGAGCTGTACATTAAATGATGTCAATAATTTGCAAAATCCAGATATGTAAGTACAAAGTGATGGGTCATCATGACCTCTTACAATATCAAGAAGGAATGTCATCTTTTAAGGAGTTGTCTTGGTATTAGGAGAATGTTGCTCCTTACGGCTGAGCAGGTATTTCTGCCAATGGGGAGGTTTGGTCAATGCATAATGCAGATACACAATGCATAGTAGAGGGAAAAGAGGAAGCCAAAGGGCAGATAAAATTTTTTATGTTTAAATTTTTCTTATCTTGCCATAAAATATGGATTTTATTTCACAGTCCTTATAACAAAGGAGTTCTGTGATTACCACAATTTTAAATAAAAAAAAATTTTAAGGAAAAAAAGAGAGTCCTGTGAGTCCTTCTAACAAAGCTATCAAAACTTGAGGGTGGCTGGACTTGCAGTTAGTGTCAGAAGTGTGAGTGTGTAACAGGGAAGAGCAAAATCTGACTCCATGTTGGATCGTTTCTTTGACTTCAACCTTTGCTTTTCATTGCTTTTCTTATTATAATCATACAAAATTGTCTGCCTCAGGGAACCCTGCCCCTCTGCCTGAACGTTAAACTAAAATGCCTTTGTTCAGCTCACAGGGAGACAATCTGACCCTGTCCACAGGTGAATGGCTGTAGAAAAGAAGAAATTACCACATCTTCTCCCCGATGCTGGCCAAGCCAGGCAAAGCTAATGGCCTTTTTTTTGTTGTTTTTTTTGTTTGTTTGCGGTATGCGATCCTCTCACCGTTGTGACCTCTCCCGTTGCGGAGCACAGGCTCCGGACGCGCAGGCCCAGCGGCCACGGCTCACGGGCCCAGCCGCTCCACGGCATGTGGGATCCTCCCAGAACGGGGCATAGAACCCATGTCCCCTGCATCGGCAGACGGACTCTCAACCACTGCACCACCAGGGAAGCCCGCTAATGGCCTTTTTACTTTACTTCCTCACCTCCTCCCCCTCTCTGCTCTATAAAAGAAACTGGCATCCAGACCCCAATAAGATGTTTTTGGGGGGACACTAGTCCACCATCTTCTCGGTCTGCTGGCTTTCTGAATAAAGTCGCTATTCCTTGCCTCAGCCCCTCATGTCCTGATTTATTTGCCTGTCATGTAGCGAGCAGAGCAAGCTTGCACTCGGTAACAAGTGGTCTTGTGTGCACAGTGTCTCCTAACTTTGTAGTGAGCCCAGCTCTTACATTTTGTATCAGAAGAGGGATTCCCTGCAACAATCCCTGCTCACTGAAACATGTGGTTTGAGAAAAATAAGAACAAGAGGCAGAGGATGAGAAATCTTTGATTCCTGTATGTATTCAAGGTCACCCATAGTATGGAATTACAGCTGTGTTGCAGTCAGTTATTAGAGGTTGAAGTTATCAATTAAATTTAGAAATGATGGATCCAATTCCTGAAGAGTTGGTTTGTTACATGCATAAGAAAATTCAGAGTAACAAGAAAGAAGCTAGATACGCAATCCATTGGTAATTGTTATCTGTAATACCTAAAATAAAAGTTATAGAGAATGTTAGGGTGGATACTGATGCTGGGCAAAGCTTGAATTCCAACAACTTCAAACCACAGCTGCTAGCCTCAGGATTGCTACCTAAGAGAAAAGAACAGATAATGAACAGAATTAGACTGATTTACAAGAGATTGGGGAATGGGAAAGGGGAGAATCAAGGGAGTCATCCTAGGAGGTAGAAATCTATAAATGGTTTATAAGAAGTGAGATAAATAAAGCAGACATTAATAGTGTCAAAAATGTCTTAATGCAGCTCTCTTGGAAGTTAGGTGGACCAATGGGAACACTGCTGGTCCCACAACAATCAGGGGTCTCCAAAAATCTGCTTTACTCACTCTAGTTTGGAGAAATTTAAAAATCTAGAGGGCAAAGTTGAGAATGAGATTTTTTTTTTTTTGGTGCGCGGGCCTCTCACTGTTGTGGCCTCTCCCATTGCAGAGCACAGGCTCCGGATGCGCAGGCTCAGCGGCCATGGCTCACGGGCCCAGCCACTCCGCAGCATGTGGGATTTTCCCAGACCAGGGCACACACCCATGTCCCCTGCATCGGCAGGCAGACTCTCAACCACTGCGCCACCAGGGAAGCCCGAGAATGAGAAATTTAACCTCAAATCACCTGGGGCAATAATCCTACAGTCTAGTTAAGAGAAGAACTGACCAAAGGAGACCCATGGGCATGTGCACAGGCATTGGTAAAATGGTCAGGAAGCAGAGAAGAGCTGTTTCTGGGACTTTGACTGGAATTCTCATGAACTGTCTTCCAAAACCTGTTGATGAAGTCCTAACAGGGGCTACAGTTAGATTGGGAGGATATAGGGATGTAACAGGTGATGAGATGAAGGTGAAAGTTTGGATGAAAATTGAAATAGTTGAACAGATTTAATGAAAAGAGGTTTTATCTCCTTTACTTGAATGTATTATGGGGATGAATATTGTGTCTGAGTTGGGAATGATTCCCCTATTAATATTGTAAAATAGAAGACGTGTAAATATACCATTCAGTCAATATTGATAGAACATGCTAACTGAGAAGCAATAAGATTGCCTGAGCCCACAAGTCATTAATTTGAAACAGTATAGAATATCTGGTTGGCAAAAAGAGATTAGCATTTTAATTAACACTATATCGGTATCTAGCTGGGGTGATAGTACAGACGTATTTTATGTACAATAGCCCTATATTGAGGCAAGACTGGGGGCTTATGGAAAAAGTCAGTGGGTACTACCTAGCAGTGACTGCTGATCGCTGGCATTTTGGACCAGAAGTTTGAGAGGAAACTATTTGGGAGACAACAAACTTGCTATTGGATGCTAATTAAGATTAGTCTTATGACTGGAGGATGTAAAATTATACTGAAATACTCAAAATGTCTTGAGTGATGTCAGAGAAATGTTCTAATGGGGAGGACAGTGCCAAGAAGAGTTCCATAATAAAATGGAAATTATTTATATAGGAATATGCTACTGGGGCAGTGCAAGGAGAATTCAGGAGCAGGGGTGCTCTTTTCCCCAGGAGTCAACTTTGGAAATACCTGAGGCGTTGCTAAATCCTACAGCCACTTGGGCCACTTGGGAAGTGGCTTATGAACAACTCTCTATTGACCAATAAAGATTTGCTCACTTTATGGAAGGCAGCTGAACAATGAATAAATGACATCGTGCTTGGAAAGGCAACAGCTTGATTAAGGAAAGTAAAAATAAAATGGTTCATGCTGATTAATGTGAATTGCATGCTGTTTGCCCCATGTTTGAATTTTTATTGACTCATGGGCAGTGGCCATTGGCCTAGCCATATAATCAAGCAGAATTGTAATGGAAACGGTCCTAATGTGATATCTTTATGGAATGTGACCCCAAGGAAATGACTATGGGAATATAAGGAGTGAGTTAAGGAAGGATATTTTTTTTTTCATGTACATCAAAAGAACCCCTTTCCAGCAAGGGTGATTGGAACCAGCAAGTATATATCTTGGTGCAACTTACTTGAGGTGGCCACCTGGGTCCATGAAACTAGTGGATATGGAGTTACTACAGCAATGCAGAGATGAGCTGAATCTAAGCATGTTCTCTTATACCCTCTGAGGCACAGAATGCCAACAAGAACTTTTCCATCTACAAACAAGAAGGATATTCCCCAGGGAGTAGGCCCTTATTTTTCAGGTTGTATATACCACTATACTGAGATATGGTGTAACACTGGTTATTAGTCTGCTAGGACCATCATAAAAAGATACCACAGGGCTTCCCTGGTGGCGCAGTGGTTGAGAGTCCGCCTGCCGATGCAGGAGACATGGGTTCATGCCCCAGTCCGGGAAGATCCCGCGGAGCGGCTGGGCCCGTGAGCCATGGCCGCTGAGCCTGCGCGTCCGGAACCTGTGCTCCGCAGCAGGAGAGGCCACAGCGGTGAGAGGCCCGCGTACTGCAAAAACAACAACAACAACAACAACAAAAATGATACCACAGAATGGGTCACTTAAACAACAGAAATTTTATTTCTCACAGTATTGGAGGCTGAAAGTCCAAGATCAAAGTGTTGGCAGGTTTTGTTTCTCCTGAGACCTCTATTCTTGGCTTTCAGAAGACCACCTTCATGCTGTGTCCTCACATGGTCCTTCTCCTGTACATGCATACATCACTAGTGTGCCTTCCTCTTCTTATAAGGATGCCAGTCATATTGGATTAGGGCTCCATCTTTATCACCTCATTTAACCTTAATTACCTCTTTAAAGGCTCTGTCTCCAAATACAGTCACATTGGAGTGGCTTCAACATATGAATTTTGGGAAGACACAGTTAAGTCCATAACAGCTGGCATTGTTGGTAAGATTATAATACTGATATTGATGGTCAAGTATATTGTCAATATGAGTTAAAGCCTCCTCAGAATAATACTAATGGAAAGTGACCATTATGAGGAAGAATAGATTTATCTAACTATCAGCTAATTTCTGTGCTAAAACATTCTGCACAAATTTATCATAAGACACAACTAGTGGTAGGCCAAGGGGGAAATGAGTAAGTAAATTAGAACACAAATATGTTCCAGTACTATTTAGTCTCACCTACTTGGCAACCCTATATTGGTCCAACTCTCCCCCACCTTTGTACCACACTCAAACTGCCTGGCAGAATCATCAACCTTCCTTGACAAAGCCATTATAAATTCACAATATCTAGCCTCAGCCAATCTTTAACACCACCCAGCAATCAGCTGTTGTGCATGATAGCTATTTAAAGATAATAACATAAATTAATAATAGCTAACACTTATTGAGTGCTTGCCATGTGCCATGTACTCTCTCAATCGTTCTGTTACCAAACGCAAGTCCGTGTGCCCAATGCACAGTGAGGCCAAACAATACCAAAATGGAGTTTGGAACAGAGAAAGGTTTGTTGCAGGGCCATGCAAGGAGACAGGTGGCTCATGCCTTAAAAACCCCAAACATCCTGAAAACTTTCAGCAAAGGAAAATTTTATAGGAAAGGTGAGGGAGGGGAGTGGTTAGTTGTTGCAAATTCTTGGTGTCAGATCCTTTGTTCTTTTTTTTTTAACATCTTTATTGGAGTATAATTGCTTTACAATGGTGTGTTAGTTTCTGCTGTATAACAAAGTGAATCAGCTATACATATACATATATCCCCATATCTCCTCCCTCTTGCGTCTCCCTCCCACCCTCCCTATCCCACCCCTCTAGGTGGACACGAAGCACCGAGCTGATCTCCCAGTGCTGTGTGGCTGCTTCCCACTAGCTATCTATTTTACATTTGGTAGTGTATATAAGTCCATGCCACTCTCTTACTTCATCCCAGCTTACCCTTCCCCCTCCCTGTGTCCTCAAGTCCATTCTCTATGTCTGCGTCATTATTCCTGTCCTGTCCCAAGGTTCTTCAGAACCATTTTTTTTCTTTTTTTTTAGATTCCATATATATGTGTTAGCATATGGTATTTGTTTTTCTCTTTCTGACTTCACTCTGTATGACAGACTCTAGGTCCATCCACCTCACTACAAATAGTTCAATTTTGTTTCCTTTTATGGCTGAGTAATATTCCATTGTATATATGTGCCACATCTTTATCCATTCATCTGTCGATGGACATTTAGGTTGCTTTCATGTCCTGGCTATTATAAATAGAGCTGCAATGAACATTGTGGTCCATGACTCTTTTTTTTTTTTTTTTTTGCGGTACGCAGGCCTCTCACTGTTGTGGCCTCTCCCGTTGCGGAGCACAGATTCCGGATGCGCAGGCTCAGCGGCCATGGCTCACGGGCCTAGCCGCTCCACGGCATGTGGGATCTTCCCAGACCCGGGCACGAACCCATGTCCCCTGCATCGGCAGGTGAACTCTCAACCACTGCGCCACCAGGGAAGCCCCATGACTCTTTTTGAATTATGGTTTTCTCAGGTTATATGCCCAGTGATGGGATTGCTGGGTCATATGGTAGTTCTATTTTTAATACTTTAAGGAACCTCCATACTGTTCTCCATAGTGGCTGTATCAATTTATATTCCCACCAACAGTGCAAGAGTGTTCCCTTTTCTCCACACCCTCTCCAGCATTTATTGTTTGTAGATTTTTGATGATGGCCATTCTGACTGGTGTCAGGTGATACCTCATTGTAGTTTTGATTTGCTTTTCTCTAATGATTAGTGATGTTGAGCATCCTTTCATGTGTTTGTTGGCAATCTGTATATCTTCTTTGGAGAAATGTCTATTTAGGTCTTCTGCTCAGTTTTGGATTGGGTTGGGTTTTTTTTTTTGATTTTGAGCTTCATGAGCTGCTTGTAAATTTTGGAATGAAGCAACTGACCAAAGATCCTTTGTTCTTGAGGTCAGGTCACGATGTTCCTATAAATCTCTACCAGACAAATGTTATTCTCCATTCTGACAAGAAAGGGCAAGGTCCCAAAGGCACAACTTTCACCCTCTGAAGTCCAGGTCCTGGCTAAGAGGAGGGGGTCCCTGCGGAGGTCGGTTACCCTGCCGGGAGTGTTGGTGCAGCACCCAGTCTGGGTCTTACCGCCAGTGCCCAGGCCCGGCTGAAGGGGCAGATCTCAGCTGGCAGCGCCCTCAGGGCCAGGTCCCTAGACCCTGCCCAGCCGTCATCACTGAGGGAACCAGGGGCCCAGGACCCAACTGGCCTTCAAGCTCCTCAGGCCACCCAAACGGCGGGGCCGGGTCTCGTAGACAACGACCCATGCAGACTGCCATTGCCATTAGGTTCAAAGAGGCGGGGTTGGGAGAGAGGGTCACTGTTGCCTCAAGGCCTGGGCCCAGCCAGTGGGCGGCCATGGAGAGGGTGTGAGCTCTGCAGGACACAGCTCCCAGCCTGTCGCTGGGCGCCCAGCTCACCTGCCAGCCCTCCTGTCCCTGGAGGGCCCCCGGGAGAAGGCCACATCTGCCTCTTACCTCACTCTCCGCTGGAGGACCACCACCCCGCCCTTAGCCGAGGGGGCCCTGTCACCACCGCTCTAACCTTCTGGCTCTCATCTGCTGATAATGGTTGCCTGGTAATGGCTCACAGCAACGGGCCACGTGCAAAGGGTTGCGCACTGCCCAGCTCCACCCCAGGATCCCAGGCAGGCTCAGGGGCTCCGGTCTCCCCGTGGCGGGGGCGGGGTGCCTCAGGGCCTCCCGAGCGCCCGCTCTATTACAGTTCTCCACGCTTTAAATTCGCTTAATCCTCATAAACACTCTGTGAGCTAGACATTATTATCCTCATTTCACAGATTAGTAAAAGGAGACACAGAAAGACTAAATCATGTGATCAAGTCGCATAGCTGGGAAGCATCAGAGCCAGGATTCAAATCCAGGTAATTGAGCTCCAGAACCCACCTTTTTGTCACACTGCGGACTTTCTCTCCGAGCCTTCCAAACCTCCGTTCTACCTTATCACCCTTGGGAAATAAAAGAGCCTCCTCTTTCTCAGGAAACAAAAAGAGAAGTCAGAAAGTGATGCCTTCTGCAACCATGTATTTGAAGCAACGAAGGATGAAACTTTGTTCTGTTGGCTTAGGATGTGAAAGATATATGCTTGATCTCTCCATTGAATGATAGAAGGGCTGGATGAGGTGCCACTTCCCAAAACCTCCACTCAGAAGTTTCAATTAATGTTTTATACTCTTGTAAATAACATTTCCCCCAAATTTTAAAGACAGTAAAATAGTTTCTTTTCAAAAAGAAAAACAGAAAGAAAGAAAAAAAGCGATGCCTTCAAGTTCCTGTCACTTAACTTTTAACTGACCTGCATTTATTTACATCTGTTCTAACTTTCTCTTCTGTCCCCACAAAAGACACTGAGCTCCTAGAGTCTAAAGTTGGTGCTTTCACCTATGCTTTAACCCCTCCTTCTCCCCCCTTTTCAGGAACTTTACTGTCTAATGTACTTTCTCTTTCTCTGGCATATTTCGCTGAACCTGCTCCCTCCTTTCCTGTAGCCCTTAATCATTCTCGGTACTCTCCCTCCTTAACATCCCCTTAAACTCAGACCTCCAACTGTTGTCCTATTTCTCCCTCTCCCACATCACAGCCACTACTACACTTGCTCCAAGACACTCAGTCCTCGGCCTCCCTTCACCCTGACTCCTTAGAGCGTCATGAGGGGACCAGCGGCTGCTCCAGCGTTTGACACTGTTGACTTCCTAAAGTCTCTTTTCCCTTGGTGTCCTTGATATTATGCACCCTAGATCTCCTCATTCCCCTCTGCCATCCTCCTCAGGCTCCTTTCCTGCTGCTCTTCCTCTATCTCTAATGCTTTCCTCAAATGTTGGTGCTTCCAGTGGTTTTGTCATAGCCTCCCTTCAACTCATTTTCATTCTCTTTCTAGGACAGCTACCCTGTGGGCTCCAAATAGCATTCATATGCTGCTAATGCCCAAGTCTATATCTCCACCCCACACCCTTTGCTTCCAACTATCGGACCCTGCATCCAACTCTCTACTAGGTATCTCCACTGGGGCTCATGTTCAACACGCCAATGCACCATTCATTGTCTTCAACTTCCAACCTATTGCTGGGTTCCCACTCTCAGCCAATGACCCATTCCAGAAACCTGGGCCTTTTCCTTGGCTTCTTCCTCTCCCATTCCCTAGTGTAGTTGATCACGTGCCTGCCATATGTCAGGTCCTGTGCTAAGGACCTCACATGCAATGATTTTATTTTACTGTTATAACCTTCAGAGGTAAGAAAACAATAATTAAATATTAACTGTTTCTTGTCCTTATTGCTAAGGAAATCAAGGAAGAATTCCCCAAGCCATCACACTTTTTCTCAGCTTCCTACCCCACCCCCTCATTTTTTGAATATCTGGAACAGTGCCCGCACCACCCCATCCCCCCCCAATCCTCACCCCTCTCTCTGGTTTCAGACCAGAGGACATGCTCCTTGTATGTCCTCCAGAGCTCTCTCATCACTCTATATTGCAGTGTGCCAAGTTCCTTTTTTATAACATGAAACTTAGTGAGAAAGAGGATGGATTGTTCTTCTCCCACAGGAAATGAAAGCAGAAGCAATCATTACCTCTGTAATCTGGCAATAAATGTGTGTTTTGTTTCATGGGAAAGGCTAGAGTAATTTCAGCTGGTTTACCTGGGCCTATGAAAAATATTGTAAGGTTATCTTTTCTCATACAACATATTCTCTCTCCTTCTTTTTCCTATTACCATCTTTAGCCTCATAGAAACGAAGCAGGCTCCTATTTGCCCAAATCATTAATTCAAGCAGGACAAAACCGTGTCTCATATGTCACTCCCTTTAAATTTGCCCAGCTTGGCCGGCAAGCTCCACCTGTAGCAGTTAGACTCCCAGAGATCAGAGGAAACTCGCAAAGCTTATCATTACTAAAACCTCAGCTTCTGAAAAGAAACACGCACACACGCACGCACACACACACACACACACACACCAGTATACAGTCAGGCAGTTGTGTGTAAATTATAACAAAGGCTACTCCAAAAACATGCAGATTGCAATTTAAAGGAGGATTCTAAGTATTTGAGAACATCATTATCTTCCAGATGGGAAGGGGAATAGGGTTGTCTCTCCGAATTGTGCAATAACTGTACTGAGCTAAGATCCTTTCCCTACAGGGTCCTAGAAACTCAACCTTGCTGGCAGGCAGGGAGCAGGTAAGAACCATTCCAGGGGACACTGAGATGCATTAACTATAGCAGGTGGTGATATTATTATTAACTACACTACACAAAATCTGTGGGAGAAATGCCTCAAGTTGAATTAAGTATGATTCGTATTTTCAATTTAGACCAAATGCTAAGGGGGATGAATCAGGTACTGCAGGTGAGTACACAGGCCATTATAATACCTACAAAGCCTAACGGGGCTCTATGCACTAGTGCCCTGCCCCACCCTCTAATTCATTTTGTAGAGCTTGACTAGATTAATCTCCATCTCTGAAAATCCCCTTCAAGAACCTCGATGCACTTCCCACAACCTGGTATACAAATTTATTAATCAGGCTTTAGGAAGTGTTCCTCCCTATTGCTCTTATATCTGCAACCTTGGTAAGCTCAGTAGCTCTAGGAATCTGTGTGTGTGTGTGTGTGTGTGTGTGTGTGAGTGTAAATTCCCTGGGATTTTCTATTTAGAAAAACTTACAGACAATGTCTATAATAAACACAGGTCTTTTTCCCACTTTCGAATGTATATACCATTTTATTTCTTTTTCTTGTCATTGCACTGACTAGAACTTACAATAGAATGTTGAACAGGAGTGGTGAGAATGGCCATCCTTGTCTTATTCCCAGTATTAGGGGAAAAATATTCAGTTTTCCACCATTACACATGATATTAACTGCATCATTGTTTTGGGTTTTTTTGTATATATGCTTTATTAGATCTTTTAATTTCACAGATCACTGCTCCTATATTTTTCTTCCTTCCTTCCTTCTGCTTGCTCCAGGTTTACTTTGCTCTTGGTTTACTAGATTCATAAGGTAAAATCTTAAATTATTAATTTGAAACGTTTATTTTTCTGTAATATATGCCTTTATATTGCTGCCTTAGCTTCCTCTAACAAATGTTGATATCTGTATTTTCATTTTCATTTGATTTGTGTATTTTCTAATTTCTCTTAAGACTTCCTCTTTGACCTGTGAATTATTAAGTGTTTTGTTTAATTTCTGTTAGGAGATTTTTCTGTTATCTTTATGTTATTAAATTCTACTCTAATTCTGTTATAGTCAGAGAATATACTTTATATTATTTCAAATCTTTTAAATTTGTTGAGATTTGTTTTATGACCCAGGATAGGATATATTTTGATAAATTTTCCATGTACACTTCAAAACTGTGTAGTCTGGAGCTTCCCTGGTGGTGCAGTGGTTAAGAATCCACCTGCCAATTCAGGGGACATGGGTTTGAGCCCTGGTCTAGGAAGATCCCACGTGCCACGGAGTAACTAAGCCCATTGCGCCACAACTGCTGAGCCTGAGCTCTAGAGCCCGAGTGCCACAACTACTGAGTCCACGCACCACATCTACTGAAGCCCGTGTGCCTAGAACCCATGCTCCACAACAAGAGAAGCCACTGCAATGAGAAGCCTGCACGCCGCAACGAAGAGTAGCCCCTGCTCCCCTCAACTAGACAAAGCCCATGCACGGCAACGAAGACCCAACGCAGCCAAAAATAAATTAATTAAATAAATTTTTTAAATTTGGGGGTTGAATGCTCTATAAGTATCAATTAGGTCAAATTTTTTCAAGATCATGTTCATTTCCTCTATATTCTTGCTGATTTTCTAGCTACCAGTTCCACTACTGGGAGAGGAATTTAACAGTCTCTTATTGTAATAGTGGATTTGTCTGTTTCTCCTTTCAGTTCTGTCAGTTTTTGCTTCATTTATTTTGGTGCTCTGTTGTTAAGTGCATACATATTTAAGATTCTTATCTCTTCTTGGTGAATTGACCCTCCGTCATTACGTAACATCCCTGATAATTTGCTTTGCTCTGAAGTCTACTTTCTCTGATATAATTGCTTGGAAAGCCATTATAGCTTTCTCTGGATTAGCATTTGCATGGTGTGTGTTAATGTTACGAATATCAGCATATCCCCTCAAAGTTAAAAGCAAATTTTTTTACCTTAATGCCCTGTCATGAGGAAAGAGACACCATGCTTTCTAGGCCTTTTTGTATTTGGAGGCAAATGCGTTACAACTGGGTGTACTATGTTAGTACATTTACCAAGTAATCCATAAGGCAACCACCTTTGAATGGGCCCAGAGAAAGAGAGGATTCTCTAGCTGGTACAAGCTACAATGTAAGCAGCTCTGCCATTGACCACTGTGTGAAGTGATCTTGAGTCATCTAATTATTCTCTGGGGCCTGTGGAAGACCATGACAGCAGAAAGCTAAGGGAGGGTCCTCTGATATTAAGCAGAACCACATCTTCTTTGGAAAGTAAATCTCCTCTCATACAGCTTTAGACTTGATATTAAGACTCTCATAGTCTTAATACCGGACCATGGGGCACCACAAATGACCATGCAACCTGAGCTGACCATCCCTAACTGGATGGATGGATTTTCAATCCATGTAATCATACAATCAGGCATGTCCACTAGCATTTCATTATCAAGTGGAAGTTATATACAAGAGTAGGCTCAAGCAGGACCTGAAGACAAAATTACATTGCATCAGCAGTTCCCTTACAATCCCAGCGCACCTCTTCCTGCTGCCAAGACCATCTCTAGCATTTGTGGAACCTGGGACAAGAGGATAAGTGAACATGCACACAGCATATGTCTACATATGGTTAATGTTAAATAAGATATGTTTGATTCTCCCACCTTGAAATATTGTCCTGTGAGCATAAATGAATGAGTAAATCCTAACAAATTACTCTGGAAGCTGGAAGCTGGAAGTTAATGTTAACCCAATGGAACCACAGTTCCTTAAGAAACTAGAAACTTTCCTGGAAGGGAAAGGAGGTTTGTGGCCAACACTGGGCTAACATGGGCTTCCTACCTGTTTCAGTTGATGGAACAGAGTTTCCTGAAGACTGACTCTTGCAGCTAAGGGAACAGCCATCAGGTAGGCTGTTACCAGAAATAAGAAACATTAGCAAGAAGTGCAGTGCCTATGACTGAAGGCATGCCACAGTGTGGCTTTGGAGGCAGAGAACTGACAGAGATTAGAGAAAGTTTGCAATATCTAGTATTATATACCATATCTGGGTTTAAACCTGCCAAGTTCTCTTTCTCTGTGAAATCAATACCTGACAGGATTTTCACCAGGTGTTTGGTAATGCTGACAGTCAGAGAGACTTGCATGTTAGGTTTCTGACCACACATCCCTCAAAAGGAAGAAGAGGCCTCTACACATGTGTTGAGGTTAGAGAGATTTATTCAGTGAGACAACACAAGTGAGGAGGGCGTTGATTGCTAGACCATGGCATTGCCGGAGAACCTATAATGAAACCTTACACACGAGGCCTGGACTTCACCAGATGGGCCTCCAAATTATTGTTCTGGGAGAAGCAATTTGAGGAGGGAGAAGAGATAGTGGCAATATTGCCAAATATAACAAAAGACTGGGTTGGATGGGAGACATCGGTTCAGCTTTAGGGGATCCAGAGACAAGTGGAAGGTATCTTGAGTCCCTAAAGTTAGATTTCTACAAAGCAACCTTCTGGGTAGGAGACTAAAGAGGCTCCCACCTCTAGCCACACAAGAGACCTCAGACCAAATGTGTAAGAAGCATTGTCATATATAGTGTCCACGAATTAGTTTTCATGTGTGTGGTATGGTGGCAAGGAACTATCATACGTATGACCACCTGCCCTTAGTACCTAGCAGCCCTAGTGTATGTGGTGCAGATCAGGTAAATGGAAGCACTGCCTGGATCCTGGGAGGCAGAAAATCCTGCCCACTTGTTTCAGCTAAGGCAGGAAGTGGTATTTTGTTGCAGACTGCACCAGAAGCAAACCCTACCCTGGGAGTCCAGAAATTAAGATCAAGAAATGAAAGGAATCAGAGTGATGTGTAGTTTTAGATCTACAGCTGAAACATCTTGGTAGATAAAGTATTCTGCTCCTCCTGTAAGAAGGAGGACATCCACCAAAGGACGCTCTCTTCCAGTGAGTAGATACCAGGCTGGTCCCTGACTCTGAACAGGCAGGATATGTGGCAGATCATCTCTAAACCTGAATGTTGTCAGACTTGATCAAACAACAGTTGCATATTTGCCAGTATGAACCCCCTAAAACATCCTAATGATGCAGTGGGACCCGTGCCTGGGTTGGATAGAGAAAGCCAGATTGGATGATCTCATGTACCCAAGGAAAGGGCCAGATCCATAAAAGACCATAAAGTTCCAAATCGTTAAAAGCACCCACAGAAGAGTTCTTCCACAACCATTATAAAAAGTAAGGAGTGTGATATTACACATGATGGAAGAGCTCAGTCCCACAAGTAACTGTTGTGATTTGTTTTCTCCTTCCCACCTTGTAGGAGAAAATTTGCAAGGAGCTATGAATGTTTTTTCTGAAAAACTGTAATGAGATGGAGAAAATTTTATTCACCACAATTCCAGGGGTTGAGGAAGGCAGCATGAGGAAGACTTGAGACAAGCAATTGGAGTGAAGAGGCTGGAACCCCCTCCGAGGGAAGAGCCACTTGTCAGGAGAATCTGACTTTGAAAGGAGACAGACAGTGAGGGGAGTGCCAACAAGAGTGTAGCTCCTTGTTGACAACCTCCAGATGTTCAGTGAAGTTATTAGGCCAATAAGATGACTAGCTCAAGTGGATAGTTTCAGCGGAATGCAAACAGGGCAGATCTGAAAACTCAGGAGGGATTTAGTAATGGAGAAGGCCCTGGGAGGGGGCTATGAGGATGTAGAGGTCAAATATTACTGAAGACCAAGGAGGGCTTTTGATAGTTCAAGGGTGTAAAAGTGAATTTCAGGCCATGTTTAATCAAGTTGACATCTGAGTTATGTAAATGTTCATTCCAAGAGATGCTGGACCAGATGAACTTTGTATCGTTGGGTTATTCAGTGACAAGGGTGTCATTAATCAGTGGTGCATGTGGGGTTTCTATGTTGGGTAGAAGATCAAAAGGAGATCAAAAGTGTCTCCCTATTCAGGCTGGATGAGTCTGTAACACCATGAGTCAACCAAGCCTTTGGTAGGGACTGAGCTGATGTTCTTCCTCCTCTCAGACATGGCCACTCCTCCCGCCACGGGAGTAACCCCGGACAGAGACTCTCATTATGAGCCAAGTATGGGAATCGAATCAACAGCTTCCCAGAACATCCCAAACAACCACTTCTCTGTCTCTCTCCTCATCCAGACCTCATGACTCTGATTAGCAAGCATCTCCCTTGGCCTTTTCTTCCTCGTTAGAATTTTACTGTGTCCAGAAAGAAAACTCAATTTCTCCTTCAGATGCCATGTGGCAGAACTTATCTGTACTGGCTCAATTAACTTTCTACACATCCCTAGTTCTGAACACTCTTTAGAAGCCTAGTCTTGTTTTGGGTAGTTACGAGGAGGGGGTGAAAGATGGCATGGATGGAAGAGTATTTTCTGTGGACAAACCCCTATTTGTAAAAGCCAATAAGTTAACTTGTAAAAAGATGCTCAAATTCACCAGTTATCAGGGAAATAAAAAGTGAAACAAGATACCATTTTTCATATATCAAATTGACAATCAAGATAATAATAGCCAGTATTGGCAAGGCTATGGGAAAATGGGAACTCTCACACACTGTTTGTGGGAATGTAAACAAGCACAGCCTTTTGGGGAAGAAATTTGACAGTATATGAGTACTGTAAATGCACAGTGCACTTTGATCTCGAAATTCTACTTCTAGGGAAAAATCTTAACAGGAGCAAAGCTCAAAGCATCATGTTTAAGGGTGTTACGGATGAAACAGCTAGCTGCCTACCTATTCGCTATCCTTTCTAACTATATACTCGGTGGTAGTGATGTGCTAACTAAAAATTGACACTTCAGAGACTCCTTTGTAAGACAGAGAAAGGCAATGAAATGTAAGCAGAAGTAATTGGATGGGACTTGAGGAAAAACCTTCTCAGATTTCTCCTCTTTTCTTCTTTCTAGTGTCTGGAACTTGGACATAATGGTTAGAGTTGAGCAGACATTCTGTGACCTTAAGGATGGAAGCCACACACCAAGGAACAGAAAAATATAAGAAGCCTGGGAATTTGATGCTTCATAGAATTACCACTGCTGCTCTGCAGTGCTTCCTACAGATTTTTCCTGAACACAGGAGAAAAACAAGCCCACAATTTATTTACCATTATTTACCATTACTATTCACCATGATTAGATCTCTCTCACTAGCAGCTAAATGTATTTCTAACACATAAGTTTGCTGTAACACTGTTTTAAAACAGAGGGAATAATGTAAGCAGTAGAAATGCCCCTCGCTTCCACTTTCCTGGTTTTCTAGATCGAATTCCAGTCTCAGTATATGAGAATACTGACACTGAACCTCTTTTATTCTTAAAGCAACTTGAGCTTGGCTGCACTTCAAGCTGCTAGAGAACGAAACTTGTAATGCAAATATTTTTAAATTTGTGGAAAAGAAGACATAAAGTAAACAAGATTCAATAGCTATATAAACTGTATATAAAACCCCAAATTATATCAGAAAAACTAAGAATTGGGAGAAAGAGAGGAAACATACTCAATTTTCATTGAAAATGGGAAAGGAAATAACATTCCATGCATATCATTGATGATAAGAGGAAAACTAGGTTCAAACTCATTTTTATCCATTTATAGAAAACCACTAGCAAAATTGAAAACAAGATGTTTATCATCAAAATCATTAGAAAGCAGAGAAGGTAAAGAAATAGAGTCTAGGGACTTCCCTGGTGGTCCAGTGGTTAGGACTCTGCGCTTCTACGCAGGGAACACAGTTCAATCCCTGGGCAGGGAAGTTCTGCATGCCACACGGTGTGGCCAAAAAAAAGAAAAAAGAAATAGAGTCTATATTGTGGTCTACAAACTTTATGGTAGGGTTGTGAAAAATAAGTTAAAAGCTTGTAAACAGGCAATCCCACCATATGTGTGTGTATATATATATATATATATATATATATATATACATTTTTTTTTTTTTTCAGTATGTGGGCCTCTCACCGTTGCAGAGCACAGGCTCCAGACGCGCAGGCTCAGAGGCCATGGCTCACAGGCCCAGCCGCTCCACCGCATGTGGGATCTTCCCGGACCGGGGCACGAACCCATGTCCCCTGCATCGGCAGGCGGACTCTCAACCACTGCACCACCAGGGAAGCCCTGTATATTTATTAATTGTGAATTGCATTTTTAAAATCAGACACCAAAAATTAAAATCTATAAAAATATGAGATATCCATATCCATGAAGTAAACAGTATTTTAATACTGGCTGCTCATGATGGTTCAGACAACATTAGCTGATACCTCAAGGCTCAATACGCATTTAGAGTAAGGTTTATCATTAACAGTAGTGGAGGCAAATCCATATTTCATACGGTATTCTTGATTTTTTTGTGAGTTTGAATTTTTAACTCAAAAATTAAAGCTAGGGACATTTAGACTACTTACATTATTCTTCTAGTTTAAAGCAATGTGACAACAAACATTTGTGTCTGTTAGAAATACACTGGGCAGCTAGTAAGAGAGATCTAATCATGGTGACCTAAACAACTTTGAATTTCGGGTGAGTCTCTTGTCCGGTTTAATTGGGTCATCAGTTTTGCCTCATAAATGTGCTGACAAAGAACTTAATCAGGTGTAGGAGAGGGTCAGTTCTGTCTTTTTCTTGTTCTTTGCCTTATATGTGTTCTCTCCGGAGAACTTTTTAAACAACTTGACCACTCTGTGCTGGTTAATTCAGTGATGCCTATGCTGCCTAGAGAGCGATCATCTGAAACTGACCCAACAAATGAGAGTGCCACTCTCAACCTTGGCCTTGGGACTTCACACTTTCTCTTGGGGTGATTCATCACACGGAACTGACAAACAGGCCAAGACGGGGTGCCAGGGAAATTTTATTACACGTTATGCGTGGGACATTTTTTCTTATCTTAAAAAAAATATAGACATTCTTCTTATACTTCAGTGGATCATCTCATGTAGCACACTTTGAAGACCACTACTTTATCTAAAAAGTTAACCTTTTTTTCATTTTATTTTAAAATGCACAGAAAAACATACCCAGAGGAACTATACAAAAGTGCTTATGATTGGGGCTTCCCTCATGGCGCAGTGGTTGAGAGTCCGCCTGCCGACGCAGGAGACACGGGTTCGTGCCCTGGTCCAGGAGGATCCCACGTGCCGTGGAGCGGCTGGGCCCATGAGCCATGGCTGCTGAGCCTGCGCGTCCAGAGCCTGTGCTCCGCAACGGGAGAGGCCACAACAGTGAGAGGCCCGCGTACCGCAAAAAAAAAAAAAAAAAAAAAAAAAAAAAAGTGCTTATGATCAATTAAAAAATGGGCAGAGGAACTGAATACACATTTTCTAAAGAAGACATACAAATGGCCAACAGGTACATGAAAGATGCTCAACATCCTTAATCATCAGGGCAATGTAATCAAAATTACAATGAGATATCATCTCACACCTGTTAGAATGGCTGTTGTCAAAAAGACAAGAGACATGTATTGGTGAGGCCGTGGGGGAAAGGAAACCCTTGTCCACCGCTAGTGAGGATGTAAATTGGTACAGCCGCTATGGAAGTATAGCGGTTCCTCAACATATTTAAAATACAACTACTATATGATCCAGCAATTCCACTTCTGGGTATACATCTGAAGGAAATGAAATCAGGATCTCAAAGACATATCTGACCCCGCACCCCACCCCACTCCATGTTCATTTCAGTCAAGACAAGGAAACGCCTAAGTGTCCATCAGTGGATGAATGGATAAAGAAAATATTCTGCCATAAAAAGAAGGAAGTTTTGCCTTTTGTGACAACACGGATGGAACGTGAGGGCCACACATTAGGGGAAATAAGTCAGACAGAGAAAGGCAAGTACTGCATCATCTCACTTAAACATAGCATCTGAAAAAGCTGAACTCATAGAAATAGAGAGTAGAATGGTCATTTCCAGGGCTGGGAGTTGGGGAGACGTTGGTCAAAAAGTACAAACTTTGGGTGATAGGATGAATAAATTCTGGGGACCTGTTACACAGCAGGGTGACTATAATTAACAATACTGTATTATATACTTGAAACTTGTCAAGAGAATAGATCCTAAATGCTACCAACACACACACACAGAGTCACTATGTGAGGGGAGGGAGCTGTTAACTATCCTCATTGTGGTAATCATTTTGCAATACATACATGTATCAAATCATCATGTCATGCACTTTAAATTTACATATGTTATGTGTCAATAATATCTCAGTAACCTGGAAAAATAGAATGTTTATGGTGGTTAGATTTGTGAGGTGTGATAAGTGACTTTTTATTCTTCTGTACCATTTTCTATGTTTTCCCAGTTTTATAGAGTTAACATGGATTATTCTCATCAGAAAGAAAACCTCTTGTTTTTAAAACTTTGTCCTTTGACTCATCGGGCAAGGAGAGACTCTAGCTGTGCTGAGAGGATTTGAGAGGACAGTGGGCGCTGGGAGGGGCGGGGAGCGGGGCAGAGGATGAGCCCAGGTCTAACGCAGTCACCAGGCAGTCACGGACTGCTTATGCGGACGCTGGTTCCCCAGCCAGACCCCAATGCTCCAAACCAGCCTCGTTCTCGGTGAGTAACAGGACAGGCGGGGCTGCTCCTGGAACGACACAGCTGTGGTAGGAGGCTGGGGAGACAGGTGGGCAGCTGGGGCTCGCATGCTATCAACATCCTGTTCCTCAAGCTTCTTTGAGAGTTGAGGGGGGAGGAAAGAGGGACTAGGGCCTTTCTGAGGTGACTGCAAGTTCCTCAGGACAGGAAAATCACCGTCAAACCCTTACCTCAGAAGGCAGATATTTGCCCAGATTTACTGGGCTGCCGCTGCTGAAATGGTTAGAGCGGTGTCTCACTTTCCAGTTTCCTGTTTGGCAGAAAAACCTCCACAATCTGAGGCCCTTCTCTCCAGCCCCTACCCATCCCCCAGCCTGCTTCCTTCCTCTCCTCCCAGGCTGGGGAGGGCATGTGGGGTGAGGGGGCCGGCAGAGCTTGCCATTGCCCCATCATTCAGGGACAGCTGAGCTGTGGCACCATTCGCAGAGGTGGGGAGGCAGGGGAAGTGGGACCCCGGCCTCTCATCTGCCGGTGACCTTTATGTGTGGTTACGGTTGTTTCCAGCTCCTCATGGGGGGCGGGGGTAATGCTGCAGGTGCTGCCTTGTGTGTGATTGTGAGCTGCCCCCCTGCCTTTGCAAAGAAGGGCTGAGCTCTGCAGTCAGACCCACTGGGTCACAAATTCTGGTCCTGCCTCATATTGGCCATAAAATCTTGGACAAACGTATATACCCTGGGAGAAGTGTCTTTACCTTTCTGAGCTTCAACTTCCTCACGTGTAAAATGGATAGAATAACACTTAACTTGAGGTGTCATTTGGGAGATTAAATGAAACAGAGCACATGCATCCCTATGTCAGAGCAATATCTGACCTAGGGACGCAGAGTACTCATGTACCTAATGTGGTACTTCTCTATCTTGATGAAAGATTTGCAAATAGACACTGTAAAAGACACAAAAAATTATTGTTTCCTTGTTTTATAGTTGACAGTTTTATCATGATCCAACAGTTTATAAAAGAGAAAAGGTTTTCCTCTGGGAATCAAGGGGATTGCAGCAACACAGAGACTGCACACTCTCCTAAACTCCCCATCCACCTCCACCTCCTACACATGGTGAATATTGTGAGAACCTTTAAAAGAAGTCAGTTTCGGGCCTCCCTGGTGGCACAGTGGTTGAGAGTCCGCCTGCCAATGCAGGGGACACGGGTTCGTGCCCCGGTCCGGAAAGATCCCACGTGCCGCGGAGCGGCTGGGCCCGTGAGCCATGGCCGCTGAGCCTGCGCGTCTGGAGCCTGTGCTCCGCAACGGGAGAGGCCACAACAGTGAGAGGGCCGCGTACCGCAAAAAAAGTCAGTTTCCCCTTACCAATCAATAAGAGAAATACTACCGCCGTTGTTGATGAGTGAGCAGAGAGTATGAATAGATGAAGCATAAAGAAAAAATAGATAAGATAAATAAACATGACAGATAACGGTCTTCACAGGTAATCAAACAAATGCAAATTAAGAAGACTGGGTATCATATTTTGCCTATCAAATTAGCACAGGTGTTTTTCTTTAATGAGACTACTCTGATGACAATGGAACAGTGTGACAGGCACTCTCATATATTATCAGCTTCTTAAATAAGTATAAAGCTTCTCTGTAGTCCATCTTATGTGTCAGAAACATTTAAACATTTAAAATGTTCATACCTTTTCCTTGGTAATTTCACTTCTGGGATTTACCCCAAAGAAAAACACCTTCATGCAGAAGAATCTTATGCACAAAGACATTCCTTTTGGCTTACTTATAATAATGAGGAAATTGGAACCAAACAAGAGGGTAAATTACAACATGGGCAAGTTACAACACGAAGGTGGTGACGATGACCGCTATAGGTAGGCAGAGCTGTGTGGGTCAGTGAGAAGATGAAAAGGACTTGGTTAGAAGGAAAGACAAGAATAAATATGTGTTGAGCAGCTACCATAGGATTCCTACCATACTAGGAATATTACATACATTACCTCATTTCAGCCTCACACACTACATGCTTCCTGTGGGGTTTCCTAATGAGGCAGGAAGGGTCAACACGATGGAAGACCCCCTGCTAAACACCAGGCACTGTGACATATGTCGGGAATCTGGCTTTATAATCTGGCCCCATTAAGTAAATGACACTACCTTCGTTTTGCATTTGAGGAAACTAAGGCTCACAGGGGCTAATTAACTTGCCCGAGGTCTCAGAACTAAGAAGCATCACCAGGCATCTAACAGCTCCAGGACCTTTTTGTGCCTCAGACTGCAGAGAGGTGGACACAGGCTGCACTACCCTCACTGTCCTAACCCTCCCCCCACCACTCCCACACACAGAACTCTGACCTCTTAATTAAGGGATAGGGGAACCTCTGCTATTTAAAAGAAATCACTCTTCTCTCGCTACTTCAGACCCTCCCTTCGTACCCCAGCCTCTAAGAAAATTATCCCATTTACATTTCTCCGTAAGGAAACAGCTGCTCCCATAGTGCCTTCCCCCATCTGAATTCCTTTTCCTTTTCCTACTCAACAGTGCTATCATTTCCTGGTTAGGATCATAGAGTCTACTGGGAGCAATTCAGGGAGATCTGCTGGGGGTTTTCTTGAGAGGTAGTTACATCTAGGCTGGCTCCTCTGTGCTCCCAGAGCACTTCTACTCTTCTGCCATTACAGCACTTGTCAACATTCAGAGAGCTGTGTAGGTGACAGGGTGGCAAGGGGTACACAGGAAGCTATCTGCCCATCTGCTCTCTGTTTGTGCACTTGTAGTTGCCTAACAACCACTGAGGGCCGGAAGTCCCCCATAGAAGAGGTAGCTGTTCCTGCCTTGCCCAAGCAGGCGTCAGCCATGCCGAATTATAAGCAGATCGAGAGCAGTCATAACCAGGCTGCATGGAGTCCCACATGACAGGTGAGAGCAGGGAGCTGGATGGGTGCCAGTGGCTCTAGCCACAATGTCCTTTTGATTCCTTAAACAGTGACAAAACAAGAACACTTTCCTCTAAGTGCAGCTTGGATTAAAGCAGATTCAGGCAGTGCTGGGTTCATGATTAACTCATTTCTATTAAGAATTGAAGTTGATTGAACTGGTGAGCTTTGTCCTTTATTTAAAATAATCATTTTAAAACATTTAAAGGAGATGGTATCATATCATCATATTTAATTTCAGTTCCTTAAAAATTTGCAAGGGAAAATTTTTATGGACGTATATTTGCATGTGCCCTCAAGGCAGGGCACACAGGATGTGTTGGTATAGGAGAAATGGAAATGACCTTATTTACACTGCGCTTACCCAGCCTTTCAGTCATTTTTGGATTTGGTCCGTTTTCTGTACGTTCTAATGGGTTCCAGAAGTGCACTAGGAAGAGAATTGGAAATCAGGAACTGGGATCTTGTAAAAATTGTGGCACCGGTTTCTCTCTAGCGATTTTTCTCAGTTTTCTTGTAAATTGAAACTTTATCTCCCTGTTCATAGTAAAGAATCTTTTCTGTAGTCCAAGAGAAATAGCTTAATAAATTTCTTTAAAAATGAAAGAGAGAGAGAACAAACAAGAAAAAAAAAACAAAACCCAAAACCCAGGAATCAGGAAGCTTGCAACCACACACAGATCTAAGTCACAGCTGTATGGAGCTCTTGCAGCTCTCTTCATTATATTGTTCATCTTTGGAAATTCCCTCATTCCTACCTTTTCCAGAACTCTGACCAGTTGCTTTCTCTTTAATAATTTAATTCCCTGTTCAAAAAACCAAACATTGCTTTGTGATCACAAACTGTCTCCTACTCTAGAGTGTTTTGTCTGAAAGAGAGTAAAATACTTGAATCACTGCCACCAGCACACAAGCATGATCTAGTGTCTCCAATCTTTCAAAACCGTCCCTTGAAAATCTAAATACCCAAAAGAAGAAATTAAAAGCAGGAAATAACCACACCTACAAAGGAAGTTAAACAAAAAACTATTTTGCTTAACTTTATACAAATATATTGAAAACTGAGATGCAATGGATCATTTTCTAGAAAAATATAATTTACCAATACTGAGTCCAAAAGAGAAAGAAAATCTAAACAGATAAATTACCTGCTATGGAAACAGACTCTGGTGTTTCTCCCCTACTCTCCCACTACTACCACACTACTTCTGACACCAGATGTATGAGTTCTTTTCCCCACACCAAGCAATTGGTCATTTTCCAGATACCAGCTGGGTGTCCTACAATTTAACTCAATTATAACACTGTCTACCTGCAGCTTATGTCAGATCCCACAGGTTAAGGGTTCAGTCCCTTATTCTCCCCCAACTTCAGACACTAGTTAAAAGTCCAGGTTGTTAGCTGTGCTATAAATCAGAGGTTCCCGTGACCTTCTTGTCAGGTTTGGTTAATTTGCTAGAGCAGTTCACAGAACAACGGGAGATCAGTTTATAGTAGATCACTGGTTTTTTATTTTAAAAATGTAACTCATGAACAGCCAGATGGGCAAGATGCGTAGGGCCAGGTATGTAGGAAGGGGGGCAGAGTTTGCATGCCTTCTCCAGGTGTGCCACCCTCCGAGCACCTACTTGTGTCCACCAACCCAGAAGCTCTCCTAACCCCATCCTTTTGGGTTTTTATGGAGACTTCATTACACAGGCAGAATTGATTAAATCATTGGCCACTGGTGATTAAACTCAGTTGCTAGCCCTTCTCCACTGTCAGGATGACAGAGTGTGGGACTGAAAGTTCCAACCTGCTAACAGGGTTGGTTCCCCTGACAACCAGCTCCCATCCTAAGGAGGTTTCCAAAGTCATCTTATGAACATAAATTTCAGCTGTGGTACAAAGGGGCTTGTTATGAATAACAAAAGATACCCATTTCACATTTATTGCTCTGGAGCTATTTCAGGACCTGGGAAAAATATTAAATATTGTAATGCCCCTGGAGAGCTTATGTAGGAAATTGCAAAGGCTTTAGGAGCTCTGTCCCAGGAGTAGTGGACAAAGACCAAATATATATATATATATATATATATATATATATATATATATATAAAAAATAAATAATAATAACACATTACCTGATTTTAAAAATAGGTTAAATTGTCTAAGACCTATTCTTTAAAAAGAAACTGGCACAGGTAGTTTCATAGATTACTTATAACGAATGTTTATAGTACAGATGATTTTACCTTCACCACTACAATTTAACAGTGTTAGACATCCTGGTTAATACAGTTACACCTGTGTTAAATATGATTAACAAAGGAAACTTAGGTGACACAAACCAACTTTATTTAACACTTCATGAAGTGGGCATCCTCCATTTCCAAGGGTCCAGAGGACTGTAAAATGGGGTGGATGGCAGGAAGCTTTTATAAGATATAGAATAAGGAATAAGGAAGAGGAAAATAGAAAACGAATAAGGAATAAGAAAATAGGTACAGAGCCCAGAATTGGCCTAGTGTTTGGGGATTGGCTGACTGGATATTGCAGTTTCTGGTCAAGTGGAACATTTACAAGAACACAAAAGTCATCTAAGTTTGGGTTTGCTGACATGGCAATCCAGACAGGAGTGACTCAGTCTTGGGCCTAGAAATTTATTTCAACAGACCAGAGAAAGAAATGAGGTATAAAATTTCAAAGAGGAGGGTTCTATTATCATTACTTAGAGATGATTTATTTTTTTACTTGAAAAATCCAAAAGAATCCAGAGAAAAATTATTACAAATAATAGGAGAACTCAGGAAAAGAGTTGTAAACAAAATTAATACAAAGAAATAAATGAACATGTTACATAGTACTAATAACCAGAAAGACATGACATCAGAAAAATAAAACGTCTATGTATAAACATAACAAGAAATGTGTCAAAGATATGTGACAAAAATATAAAATGCTATTGAAGAACACAAAATAATTCCTGAACAAATAGAAAAATGTAGCATATTATCCAATAGGAAAATTAAATTGTAAAAAAATCAGTTATCCTGAAATTAATTTATAAATTAAATGTGATCCTAGTGAAAAAATTACCAACAAAGTTTTTTTTTAATCCAGATTGTTTATATGGAAAATTATGAGGCAAGAACATTCAGAAACATTCTAAAAAATAAGCATAATCGAGGGAATAGGTCTACCAGACATTAAAACTCATCATAAAACAGCAGAATATCAGCACATGAATAGACATGATAAGTCCAGAAAAGACACAATAAATTATTTTGAGACAACTGGCTAGCCATCAGAGAAAGAAAAGGTTGTATTCATACCACATACCTCATATCAAAATAAATTCCACAGGGACCAAAGATTTAAATGCATCTGGAAATTTCCTCTGGAAATAGATGTGATATTGTGAATATACTTAAGTCACTGAACTGTACACTTAAAATGGTTAAAATAGTAAATTTTATGTTATGTATATTTTTACCACAATAAAAAATACATCACATAAAAGATTTAAATAAAAAATGAAAAAAATCATGGGATGATGTATTTAATAACCAAGAGTAAGAAAGGTTTAAGTATGACAAAGACAAGGGCAAAATCAAAAACCTCTGTAAGCAGAAAATGTTGATAGATTTAACCTTATGAAAATTAACATTTCCTCATGGCAGAAATGACTACCCATGATTAGAAAAAATGTCACAAATTAGGAAAAATAGTATAACTCATATATTAAAAGCCAAAAAAAGAGGAAGGTACTTAAATGCTCATCAGTTAGGAAAAAAAAAAGAGGATCAATAATGATTCGGGAGAATTCTATGTGACTATGCAAAAGGTTAAGTCAGTTCTTTATGTGCTGTTATGAAATAATTACTAACCTACATCATCAAGGAAGAAAATAAGCACTGTTCAGAGAAGATTACGTAGTACGTTATCATTTGCGTAAAAAAGAAGGGGAATTATGTATGTGTTTTCTATGCATATGGATGCATATGGGTAGAATATCTCTGAAAAGGTACAGGGAAAAGGAAAAAAGCATGAGAGTCTTTTCACAGTTTATCATTCTATACCTTTTAAATTTTGAGCCTTGTGACTTTACTGGCTATTCAAAAGCTTAATAAAGTTAAAAAAAATAAACTGCCCTGACTCACTATAGACCTAAAGACACAAATATGTTGAAAGGGAAAGAGTAGAAAAAGATCCGCATAAGTCATATTGAAAAGAGAGCTGGGGGTTTCCCTGGTGGCGCAGGGCTTCCCTGGTGGTGCAGTGGTTGAGAATCTGCCTGCTAATGCAGGGGACATGGGTTTGAGCCCTGGTCTGGGAAGATCCCACATGCCGTGGAGCAACTAGGCCCGTGAGCCACAACTACTGAGCCTGCGTGTCTGGAGCCTGTGCTCCGCAACAAGAGAGGCCGCTATAGTGAGAGGCCCACGCACCGCGATGAAGAGTGGCCCCCGCTTGCCACAAATAGAGAAAGCCCTTGCACAGAAACGAAGACGCAATGCAGCAAAAATAAATAAATTAATTAATAAATTCCATAAAGACAGGAACCATATCTATAAAAAAAAGAAAAGAGAGCTGGGGTGACTATTCTAATATCAGAAAAATAGATTTTAAGTTAAGAAAAATGGTATGAGACAAAGTGGGACATTTTATACTGATAAAGGGTCAATTCATCAAGAAGATAGTATGCAATACACATGTCAAACAACAGAGTCTGCAATTTTGAAACAAATATTGACAGAATTGAAGGGGAAAATAGACAGTCCTACAATAATAATTGAAGACTCCAATGCATTATTTTCAATAACAAATAAAACATCTAAACAGAAAATCAGTAAGTCATAGAGAACTTGGGCAATACTATAAACCAACTAGATCTAAAATACATGTACAGAACACTCTACCCAGCAACAGAAGAATGCACATTTTTCTCAATTACACATGAACATTCTCTAAGATAAACCATGTTAGGCCATAAAACAACTCTCCATAAATTATAAAACTTCAGAATTATAGAAACTATCTTCTTGGACCACAATGGAATGAAGGTAGAAATCAGTAACCAAAAGAAAGCTGGAAATTCTGTAATTACATGGATATTAAACAACATACTCTTACACAATCAATGGACCAAAGAAGAAATCACAAAAGAAATTAGAAAATATTTTGTGATGAATTAAATTGAAACAAAACATACAAAAATGTATAAATGTATTAAAAGTACTGCTCAGAGATTACTTTATGGTTATAAATGCCTACATTAACAAATAAAAAAGATCTCAAATCAACAACCTAAATTTATACCTTAAGGAACTATAAAAAGAAGAGCAAACTAAACCCAAAACCAGAAGAAGGAAGGAAATAATAAAGCTTAGTGCAGAAATAAATGAAATAGAAAGTGGAAAAATAATAGAATCAGTGAAATCAGTGAAACCTCAAGTTAGTTTTTTGAAAAGTTCAGCAAAATTGACAAACCTCTACCTAATCTGAGAAAAAAAGTGAGAAGATTGCAGTTAACTAAGGTCAAATATTAAAGCTGAGGTATTACGACCTTTTAAAAATTACAAAGATTATAAGAGAATCTTATGAAGAATTTATGCTAACCAATTAAATAATCTATGTGAAAAGGACAAACTCCTAGAAATACATAAATTATCAAAATTGTCTAAAGAAGAAATAGAAAATCTCAACAGACATATAACAGGAATTGAATTAGTAATCAAAAACTTCCCCAAAACGACAAGATCAGAACTGGATGGCTTCACTGCTGAATTTTACTAAACATTTAAAGAAAAATTAAACCAATCCGACTTAAACTCTTTCAAAAGATAAAAGAGGGGGTAACACTTCTCAATACATTCTTTTTGGTTTTGTTTTTGGCCATGCCACATGGCTTGTGGGTTCTTAGTTCCCCAACCAGCGTTTGAACCCAGACCCTTGGCAGTGAAAGCCCGGAGTCCCACTGGACTGCCAGGAAATTCCCAATGCATTCTTTTTTTTTCTTTCAGTTTTATTGAGATATAATTGACATACAGCACTGTATAAGTTTAAGGTGTACAACATAGAGACTTGACTTACGTATATTGTGAAATGATTACCACAATAAGTTTAGGTAACATCTACCATCTCATATAGATACAAAAAATGTTTTTTTCCTTTTGATGAGAACTGTTAGGATCTACTCTCTTAACAACTTTTAAATATACCATAAAATAGTGTTAACTATAGTTACCCTGTTGTACATTACATTCTATATGTTGTATTACATTCAACACATTCTATGAAGCCAGCAGTACCCTGATACCAAAGCCAGACAAAGATACCACAAAAAATATAGACCAATGAAGATGGATATACATGTAAAATCCACAACAAACTACTAGCAAATAGAATCCAACAGCACATTAAAAGGATTACATACACCATTACAAGTGGGATTAATCCCAGGAATGCAATGGTGGTTTAACATAAGAAAATCAGCCAGTGTAACACATCATACTGATGGATGAAGAAAAAAAAATACATGATCATCTTAATAGATGCAGAAATAGCATTTGATAAAATTTAACACTCTTTCATGACAAAAACTCTCAGCAAAATAGGAATAGAAGGGAACTTCCCTAACATGACAAAGGGCATTTATGAAAAACACACAGTGAACATCATATTCAATGGTGAAAGACTGAAAGCTTTCAGTTGAAGATCTTGAACAAGAAAAAGATGCTTGCTTTCACCAGTGCTATTCAACATTGTACAGGAATTCCTAGCCAGAGCACTGGGGCAAGAAAAAGAAATGAAAGGCATTCAAATTGGAAAGGAAGAAGTAATACTATATCTATTTGCAGCTGACATGGTTCTATATATAGAAAATCCTATAGAATCCACACACACACAAACTACTAGAGCTAATAACTTCAACACAGTTGTAGGGTAAAAAACCAACACACAAAAATCTGTTTTGTTTCTATACACCAGCAATTAAAACTCTGAAATGGGCATTAGGAAAACAGTTCCACTTATGACTGGAAAAAAAATAGGTAGGGATAAATTTAGTTGAGAAGGTGAAAGACTTGTACACTGAAAACTACAAAATAGAGCTGACATAAATTAAAGAATACCTAAATGGATGAAAGACATCCCATGTTCATGGAATATAAGACAATATTGTTAAGATGGCAATACTCCCCAAATAAATTTACAGATTCAATGTAATGCCTACCAAATTCCAATAACCGGTTTTTTTTTCAGAAGTGGAAAAGATGGTCTTCAAATTCGTATGGAGAACACGTTTCCCAATTTGAAAACTTGCTACAAAACTACAGTAATCAAAACAGTATGCTACTGACATAAGGATAGATCTATAGACCAGTGGAATAGAATTAAGAGTCCCTAGGGGCTTCCATGGTGGCACAGTGGTTGAGAGTCCGTCTGCTGATGCAGGGGACACGGGTTCGTGCCCCAGTCTGGGAAGATCCCACATGCCGTGAAGCAGCTGGGCCCGTGAGCCATGGCCGCTAAGCCTGTGCGTCCAGAGCCTGTGCTCCACAACGGGAGAGGCCACAACAGTGAGAAGCCCACGTACCACAAAAAAATTAAAAAAATAAAGAGTCCTTAAATAAACCTAAACATCTATTGCCAATTGATCTTCAGTGAGGATGTCAAGATCATTCAATGAGGGGAAAGAATAGCCTTTTCAACAAACGGTACTGGGATAACTGGATAACCCATGCAAAACAATAAACTTGTACCCCTACTAATATCATATACAAAAATGAACTCAAAATGGGTCAACAACCTATTGAAACTATAAAACTATTAGAAGAAACATTAGGGTAAATCTTCATAACCTCAGATTTGGCAAAGGATTCTTAGATTTGACATCAAATGCATGAACAACAAAAGAAAAATAGATAAAGTGGATTTCATCAAAATTAAATACTTTCGTGCATCAAAATATATTATTAAAAATATGAAAAGACATTCTACAGAATAGGAGAAAATGTTTGCAAAATCATATGTCTGATAAGGATCTGGTATCCAGAATATATAAAGAACTCTTACAACTCAACAGCAAAAAGACAAACAATACAATTTTTAAAAATGGGCAAAGGATTTTTTTTAATACATTGGATCATTTATTTAACTGGTCTAGCTGGGAAAAAAAAAAGTTTAGATAAGTCCCAAGATTGTTTAAAAATGATTTTTTTTCCATTCCAAACAGAATGCATTAAAAAACAATGGGTACATTAAGATATTCATTTACTTGTAAGCAGACACTGCTTTACATAAGGTTTTGTTTGGTTTTTTTACCTTTTTTTAACATCTTTATTGGAATATAATTGCTTTAAAATGGTATGTTAGTTTCTGCTGTATAACAAAGTGAATCAGCTCTACGTATACATATATCCCCATATCCTTCCCTCTTGCGTCTCCCTCCCACCCTCCCTAGCCCACCCCTCTAGGTGGACACAAAACACCGACCTGATCTCCCTGTGTTAAGTGGCTGCTTCCCACTATCTATTTTACATTTGGTAGTGTATATATGTCATTGCCACTCTCTCACTTTGTCCCAGTTTACCCTTCCCCCTCCCCGTGTCCTCAAGTCATTTCTGTACATCTGCATCTTTATTCCTGTCCTGCCCCGAGGTTCTTCAGAATCATTTTTATTTTCAGTTTCCATATGTATGTGTTAGCATACGGTATTTGTTTTACTCTTTCTGACTTACTTCATTCTGTATGACAGACTCTAGGTCCATCCACTTCACTACATATAACTCAATTTCGTTTCTTCTTATGGCTGACTGATATTCCATTGTATATATGTGCCACATCTTCTTTATCCATTCATCTGTCGATGGACACTTAGGTTGCTTTCATGTACTGACTATTGTAAATAGAGCTGCAATGAACATTGTGGTACATGACTCTTTTTGAATTATCATTTTCTCAGGGTATATGCCCTGTAGTAGGATTGCTGGGTCATATGGTAGTTCTATGTTTAGTTTTCTAAGGAACCTCAATACTGTTCTCCATAGTGGCTGTACCAATTCACATTCCCACCAACAGTGCAAGAGGGTTCCCTTTTCTTCACACCCTGTCCAGCATTTATTGTTTGTAGATTTTTTGATGATGGCCATTCTGATTGGTGTGAGGTGATACCTCATTGTAGTTTTGATTTGCGTTTCTCTAATGATTAATGATGTTGAGCATCCTTTCATGTGTTTGTTGGCAATCTGTATATCTTCTTTGGAGAAATGTCTATTTAGGTCTTCTTCCCATTTTTGGATTGGGTTGTTTGTTTTTTTAATATTGAGCTGCATGTGCTGCTTGTAAATTTTGGAGATTAATCCTTTATCAGTTGCTTCATTTGCAAATATTTTCTCTGATTCTGAGGGTAGTCTTTTCGTCTTGTTTATGGTTTTCTTTGCTATGCAAAAGCTTTGGAACTTCATTAGGTCCCATTTGTTTACTTTTGTTTTTACTTCCATTTCTCTAGGAGGTGGGTCAAAAAGGATGTTGCTGTGATTTATGTCATAGAGTGTTCTGCCTATGTTTTCCTCTAAGACTTTTATAGTGTCTGGCCTTACATTTAGGTCTTTAATTCCTTTTGAGTTTATTTTTGTGTATGGTGTTAGGGAGTGTTCTAATTTCATTCTTTTACATGTAGCTATCCAGTTTTCCCAGCACCACTTATCGAAGAGGCTGTCTCTTCTCCATTGTATATTCTTGCCTCCTTTATCAAAGATAAGGTGACCATATGTGCGTGGGTTTATCTCTGGGCTTTCTACCTTGTTCCATTGATCTATATTTCTGTTTTTGTGCCAGTACCATAATGTCTTGATTACTGTAGCTTTGTAGTATAGTCTGAAGTCAGGGAGCCTGATTCCTCCAGCTCCATTTTTCCTTCTCAAGATTGCTTTGGTTATTTGGGGTCTTTTGTGTTTCCATACAAATTGTGAAATTTTTTGTTCTAGTTCTGTGAAAAATGCCAGTGGTAGTTTGATAGGGATTCCATTGAATCTGTAGATTGCTTTGGGTAGTAGAGTCATTTTCACAATGTTGACTCTTCCAATCCAAGAACATGGTATATCTCTCCATCTGTTTGTATCATCTTTAATTTCTTTCACCAGTGTCTTATAGTTTTCTGCATACAGGTCTTCTGTCTCCTTAGGTAGGTTTATTCCTAGGTATTTTATTCTTTTTGTTGCAGTGGTAAATGGGAGTGTTTCCTTAATTTCTCTTTCAGATTTTTCATCAATGAATTTGGTAAAGTAGCAGGATGCAAAATTAATGCACAGAAATCTCTTGCATTCCTATACACTAATGATGGGCAAAAGATTTAAATAGATATTTCTCCAAAGAAGATATATAAATGACCAACAAGTGCAAGAAATGATGTTCAACATCACTGATCATTTAGGAAATGCAAATCAAAACCACAGTGAGATACCACTTTACACCTACTAGGATGGCTTTAAAAGGAAAATAAGAGGTGCTAGTGAAGATGTGGATAAATAGGACCCCATGTGCGTTGTTGGGACTGCAGAATGGTGTAGCAACTGTAGAAAACAGGCATTTCCTCAAAAAATTAAACTTAGAATTACCGTATGACCCAGAAATTCCACTCCTAGCTATATAGCTAAGAGAAAATAAACCATATGTCCACACAGAAACTTGTACACAGATGTTTGTAACAGCATTATTCATAGTATCCAAAAGGTATAAACAGCCCGTGTCCATCAATGAATGCAGGGATAAACAAATTGTGGTATATGTGTACAATGGAATATTCAGCCATAAAAAGGGACAAAATACTGGTACAAACTACAGCTTGGGTGACCCTTGAAAACATTATGTTAAGTACACGAAGCCAGACACAAAAGGTTACATACTGTTTGATTCCTTTTATGTGATATATCCAGAACAGGTAGAAAATAGATTAGTGGTGACCAGGGGGAGAATGATAACTTACTGGGTACCAGGTGTTTTTCTGGGATGATGAAAATGTTTTAAACCTAGAGAGAGGTAGCAGTTGCACATTGGGAATACACAAAATGCCACTGAATTGTATACTTTACAGTGTTAATCGTATGAGAATTTCACCTCAATGAAAAAAAAGACATGCACCTAAGAGTATGCTGGTACAATTTTTGAAATACAACAACAACAACAACAAAACTTAGAAAGCTTCCAAAGGGAAAATACTTTGAAATGAAAAATAATCAGACTTCTTATCTGCAATACAGGAAGCTTGATGACAGTGAAAAGACATCTACGGGCTACTTAAAGGAAAGGATAGCAATCCTTGCTATTCAACTTCAATGCCACTTACTAGCATGGTAAGAAAAGACATTAGCACTTAAGTAAGGGTTCAGAGAATATATCACTCACAGGGCCTATTTAAGGAAAATCCTCAAAAAAGCTGTCCATCAAACAAGCAGTTAATCATAACAGTAGGGAAAGATAAAGAATAAGCAGAGGTAAGCGGAAAACCATACAACAGTTGTAATTAAACTGCCTGGAATTTGTGATTTTAGTGGTAGGTAAAGATTCTTGAAATAGAGTCGTATTGAGCTTCCCTGGTGGCGCAGTGGTTGAGAGTCCGCCTGCCGATGCAGGGGACACGGGTTCGTGCCCTGGTCCGAGAAGATCCCACATGCCGCGTAGCGGCTGGGCCCGTGAGCCATGGCCGCTGAGCCTGTGCGTCCGGAGCCTGCGCTCCGCAACGGGAGAGGCCCGCATACCGCAAAAAAAAAAGAGAGAGAGAGTCGTATTTTCAGAGAAAATCTAATAAATGTCTAGAAATAGAACACTTGACTATGTCAGTGAAACCTCCTAGTTGGAAGGATGTTGCAGGGAGAAGTGTAAGAATATTATAAGGCTGTGTAGTGAGCAGAGAATGTGGGCTAGTGAATGTTCTGCATTTTCATTCTACTTGGGGTGGTGGTGAGCATTGTGGAATAAAGAGCAGGACAGGCATCATTTGAATCTTTTAATATAATAGTGAAGAAATATACATGTTAAGAAGGTGAGTACTAATGGAATGAGAAACACAAAAGAATTTTGGAAGTACTAAGGAGAAAAAGAATAGAATGCAAGGAAGTCTCACCTCACCTCTCAGTAGCGCTGCCCTAGTCATCCAACCCTCCTTTTTTTTTTTTTTTTTTTGTGGTACGCAGGCCTCTCACTGCTGTGGCCTCTCCCGTTGCGGAGCACAGGCTCTGGACGCGCAGGCTCAGCGGCCATGGCTCACGGGCCCAGCCGCTACGCGGCATGTGGGATCTTCCCGGACCGGAGCACGAACCCGTGTCCCCTGCGTCGTCAGGCGGACTCTCAACCACTGCGTCACCAGGGAAGCCCCACCCCTCTTTCTTGAACCACTTTCCTTTTTTAGCTTTTCTGACCCTGCACTCACCGGGTCTTCCCCACTGACTGCTCCTTCTCCACCTCTCTCAATGGAGCTGAATCCTCCGGTGGTCAGTGCTATGCCCTCTTTTCTTCCCCAGCTATAATCACCTAATCCCTAGGTGATTTTAGCTAATCCCTTGGTTGTAAGTAGCATTACTGTGCTGAAGGCCACATTTCCAGCCTTGACATCTCCCCCTGGACCTCAGACCCTTCCCTATGGCCCATTTAACATCCATTCTGGGAAGCCAAAGCTAACATGTCTAAAACTGAATTCTTGTGTTATGCTTATCTTCACCCCAAACCTGCTCCTCCCCAGGCTTTTCTGGTATTTACAGCTCAATAAATGTCACTCCATCTACCCAGTTGCTTAAGCCAAAAACCTAGAAATCATCTCTGATTCTTCTTTTCCTTCTCTCTGACATCCAGTCCATCAGCAACCTCTATCATTCTACCTCCAAATTTTTCCTGAATCTCCCCATTTCTCCTCATCCCCTACCACCATCCTTCTCTCACTTAACCTATTGTAAAAGCTTCTGAACTGGATGGAATCCCTTTTCCTCCTCTTGCCTTCCTATAAACCATTCTGCACACAGTATCTATTCTAAAGTGATCAATAAAAATGTAAATTACCTATTACTCTGCTAAACACCAGCTGGCAGCTTCCTGTTGCGCTCCGAATCCGTCCAACACCCCTACCCACCCTACAAATCCTTGCCTGCCTCGGCTATCTGTTTTCAGCTCTCTTCTTCACTTACTCTGTTCCAGCCATAGCTCTCACTCCATCCCACAGGGAAGCCAAGGTCATCTCTGCACTGGAAACTTTGCACATGCTCTTTCCGCTGCCTGGAATAATTCATTCTGTCCTGTCATCATTCAGGACCCACTTCAGTTGTCACATCCTCTTTGAGGACTTTCTTGATCAACCACCCACACCTCACACTTCCATCAAACCACCAGTATTCTATCACATTATCCTAAGTTCTTGGCTACAAGCAACAGAAATCAACTGACTAGATAAATATGTATACTAAAGGAGAGTAGGTGGCCCACAAAACTTTGAAGGATCCAGGTGACCAGGCTTTGAGATGACTCATCCAGGAACTGGTCCAGTAGAAGCTGGTCTGTCACTCCTGACACAGACACCACAGCTTACATCCCAACACCACTGACTCTGGACCCTTGACTTGCCCCAGAACTGCTGCCTCCATTGCCTTAGGCAATCAGGTGGCTGCTGCCATAACTGCCACTCTCAATAGCACATATACTATTGTCCTCCTCTCATCATGACACTAGCTTCTGTTTGAAAGTCTGGGTAGGTGCATCTGATTGCAGGAGCCCAGGTTATGTACTGTCTCAGCTGCAAAGGTGGCTGGGAAAGTATCAGGCATTTTCACCTTCTATAGCGGGATATGGGCTTGCCTCATAAGATAGAAAATGCCATAAATACGAGAAGGGAGTTCAGATACCAGGACACAGATATGAAATCTGTGTCACATCCTTTTTTTTTTTACAGCGCTTATAATTATCTGAAGTCATTTGTTTTCCCCTGTTTTTCTCAGCAGTCTCTCTCACTAGAATGGAAGTTCCATGAAAGCAGAGACCTGGTCTGCTTGTTCACCACTGTATCTCTGGCAACTTCAATGGTGCCTAGCTCATTAAGCATTTATTGAATGAAGGTGGGTTGAGGGCCCGAAGGAGTAAAAATTTGTATCAAATAAGTAGAGTTTCAAGAAAGAGAGAATAGTCATATGTCAAATGTGACAAGATGGTCCCATAAGACTAGGATTGATGATTGACCAGTGACATATGGATTTGTTAATTTTAGGGAGTTATTAGTAACTCATTCAAGAGCAGTTTCAGAGGAGTGGTGACCAGAAACTGTAATGCAGTGGGTTGAGTGAAAAAATGGTGGCAGCAGGGAAAGCTGAAATGATTTTCTCCTGGTATATACAAACAAATGGGGAAATTGTATTATGATTTATCATCTTCAATAGTTTCAGTTTCTATTTCCTGGAATTAAACCAAAGGCCATGTTGGGTGCAAGCTGCAAGAAAAGGAAAGAGCATGAATCTAGGAAGGTGACAGACATGTGCTTGAATGAAAGCTGCCAGCTTCTAAGTAAGACCAATGCCTAAGCAAGTTACCTCTGCAGCTTTGTTTCCTTGTCTGTAAAAATGGAGATAATTCTCTTTTTATAGATATAAAATTAGTGTGATGTGGAGGCAGACGGTAGATACAGCACAGTGTTTGCTCTGCTTCTTTCTTCCTCCAGTCTTAGCTATTCCTTCACCAGATTCCCAGACAAAGACCCCAGCTCTTCCTGCACATTGAAAAGGATTTTAGGGGGATCTGTCCAGCTGCGACTGAACTCCTCTTTGGGTCCTAACATCCAAGAAACTGAGTGGAATTGGGATTCTGAGGATGATGAGAAACCACCGCTGCTGGTGTCCTGGAGGCCCAATACCCCTAATCCTGATTGGTATGACCTTGAAGAAAACCACAAGCACAGATTCAACGTAACAGAGATGGCTTTCTTGAGCATCAGGAATCTCACTCTGGAAATGAGTGGACTATGTACAGCGAAAATCAAATTCCACTCAGGAAAATCCCAGGAGGAAGTCTTTAGACTCTGTTTATATGGTAAGGTATGAGACCGTGCCCCAAGCAGGCATTTCAACAACCACTTTATCTAAAGTAAGTTAGAAATAAGTTTTTCTTTAAAAAAAACCCTCTTTTTTAGGAGTTTTTACATCTCTTCTCATGCCCTAAAAATAAAACTAAATTTTAAAAGTTACATCTTAGGAAAAACTAGCTACAATTTCTTGATTTCTTACAATTTCTTTTTGTTTGTTTGTTTGTTTAAAAGTATTTATAACAGGAACAAAAAGGGGCTTAAGCTTCATCACCTCCCAGTTAATCCACCCCTAGCAGAACCATGGTAAGGCCTGACCACCACCATCCTCCCATCCTGGCCTGGGCCCTCATCCAAATCCCACTGCCCACTCTCGGGGGCCCACACACAGCTGGCAGAGGGAAGGTACAGGGTACAGGGTGGGTTCCAGAGCTACACATTTCATGAGAGGCAGCACATAAAAGTTGTAAAGCAGAGGGATCACTTGAGAGCCCCCAGCAACCCCGGGAGTATAGAGGCCCACCCACAAATATCAAAACAGCTCTTCTTTCAATTGTAGAATACTACAAAGTTGATTATTAGAAATACACAATTATATCAGAAATATCCTTAACCGGTTGGTTCAAAAACTGATTTAAAAAATTCTTAAGTGACAAAACACTTGGCCAAACCATAACAACAAAACTGGATGAAGAAAAACCACTAAGTAAGAGACTGAATGTTAGAACTCGTCATTAGGTAAAATGCTTTTAAACCAGTTGATCTGAAGTCCAGCTGGAGAGATTAGGACGAAACTGTCCTAGACACAAGTCAGAGATACAGAAAGAGACCCAGCCCCTGTCCCGTTCCATCACCTCTGCTTGGGTTATCACAGCAGCCTCCTAACTGGCTTCCCTGCCTCTGGTCTCTTCTCCCTTCCAAATTATCCTCCATGACGCTAATATCTGGATCTTTTTTAAATGTAGTGTTCTTCCTGTAATTTACCAGCTTGAAACCAAATAGTGTTCCCTGTTCCCATCCCCCACAGGATAAATGGCTCTCAGGAGAAGAAGTTTAACTCCGCACAGGATCAGGTCCTTGGCGGCTTCTACAGCCTTGCTTCCTGACACTTTCCTCCATGTGCCATGCTCCAAATTTTGTACCCTTCACCTTGCCACCCGGCCCCTTCCTTCTTGACATATGGTGGTGGCTCTCCAGGGAATATCCATATCCCACACATTCCCTGCATACTTCACCTCGTGGGAGCAGGGGAGGGGTGAGGGTCTCTAACACAGGAGGTTGGAAAGCTTTTAAGAAGAGGCTGGGTTGACTATCCAAGCTGGGGTTTCCAGTCCATAAAGGATGGAGAACATAGCAGCTGCCTCCCTGGCCTCCAGCTTCTCATTCCTGAACTTGTCTCTCTCTCCTCCTTGGTTGACAAATTCCTGGCATAACTTTCTGAGTAACAGCCTACCAATACAGTCTCACCCTATCTCTTTTGACAGCAAAAAATGGAAGCCTACTCAAATTAGATCAATAAAGAGTGTTTTCATGATAAAGATACACAGGTCTCTAGGAGCAATAAAGGAGTTCCTCTGGCCCTCATGCCCACAGGAACTGGAAAGCTGAAGGGCACTCTCTTCTCTCTGTCAGGGACCATGTACTCTCTCATCTTTTTTTCCATTGTTTCCCTCTCCCTTTCCTGTCAGCTTTATTCTCCTGGGCTTCTCCACGTGGTTGGGAGTGTGGCCTTGTACAGCTGTGGATCCCACTCAGCCAGAGAGCAAAGGGAGTTTCCAAAATTCTAGGGAAGGCACTTTCTGTTTGGGCTTGGGTCCCAAGATAACCCCTAGAGGGGTCACTGGCCAGGGAAATAACATTCTGATTGTCAACGCCTGGGACTTGTGCCCTCCCCTGGAACCAGGGTCAGGGTGATTTGACTAACAAATCATATCAAAACCACGAGGCTGGAGCAAAAGAAGAGCTGCTAGAAAAAGTACAAGTGCTACTAGCTGGTTTCCCTTTGTCTTGCTTTCCATTTTCTGATAATCCACCAGTGTCCATATTAAATCCTCCAGCAATACTTGCTCACACCCCATCGCCTGTAGCACTAAGTACTCATCCCAGCATTAGAGATCCTCCATCAATTGACACCAGTGTTCCAGCCTCGTTTCTAGCCAAACACACTGTTCCTCAAATATAGCCTCTCTCTCTCTGTTACCTCATGGTTTTCAGAACTGCCATGTCCTATAAAGGCTTTTCTGATCCCTGTTGAATGAGTATTTCCATTTTGAAGTCTGAAAGTTCTTTTTCCTAATTCATTTATGGGTAATGTTTCTCTCTGCCTTGGACTACAGTTATGTGCGTGTGGTCTGCTGTCCACTTGAGAGCAGGGTCCATACCCTACTCTTCTTGGCATCTGCCCAGTGTTTTACACAGCTCCCAGGAGGCATTCAGGAAGTATTCCTTTAACCAAATAGATTTAAGCAATTTTTAAAGGCTACCTACAGAAATGCACCTAATTTTTCTAGGATTTTTTAAAAATAAATTTATTTGTTTTATTTCTTTATTTTTGGCTGTGTTGGGTCTTCGTTGCTGTGTGTGGGCTTTCTCTAGTTGCGGCGAGCAGGGGCTACTCTGTTGCAGTGAGCGGGCTTCTCATTGTGGTGGCTTCTCTTGTTGCGGAGCACGGGCTCTAGGTGCACGGGCTTCAGTAGTTGTGGTGTGCAGGCTCAGTAGTTGTGGCTCACAGGCTCTAGAGTACAGGCTCAGTAGTTGTGGCACATTGGGCCTAGTTGCTCCACGGCATGTGAGATCTTCCTGGATCAGGGATTGAACCTGTGTCCCCTGCACTGGCAGGCAGATTCTTAACCACTGCACCACCAGGGAAGTCTGATTTCTAGGAATTTTTATTATTCAAGCCTGATTAATATTCCTTTACCTATTGAAAAGAGCTTAATAAAAATTCATAAAAACCACTTGCTGAGTGAATACTTTAAATGCCTAAGAACATAAACTTCCTAAACACCTGTCTGTGCTTCATGACACTTTGTAATAGACATTCCATTTGGTTTTATATTTAAAGTATCTGTTCATTAAATCAGATCTTTTAAAGAAGTGATGTAAAAATATCATTTTCCCCAGATGCATGTTCAATGAGTTTTGGGAAGGGCCCACAAATTTGCATTTTCAACAACTGCCCCAGATCAAGGGCTGGCAAACTATAGCCACTGGTAAATCCAGCCCAATGTCTGATATTATAAATAAAGTTTTATTGGAACACAGCCACGTCCATTCTTTGACATGTTGTATTCGGCTGCTTTCTGCCCATAATGGCAAAGTTGCGTAGTTGTGACAGAGACCACCTGTCATATTTACCACCTGATCTTTTACCCTTTGCTTACCCCTGCCTTAGGTGACTCTACTGACACAGCTAGTCCATGTAACTTTATAGGGTTATTATGAGGATTAGATGAGTTAATGTAAAGCCTTAGGAGCTATGCCTGGAAATATATACCTGCTCAATAAATGCTAGGTATGGTTTTCTTTTCATCTGCTAGTGGTGTAAATTACATTGATAAATTTCCTAATTATACTATCCTTGCATCCCTATAATAAACCCAACTTGATCATGATGTATTGTGTGATTATATTTGCTAATATTTAATTTAGGAATTTTAAATTCTCTGTTTGTAACTGTCATTAACCCATGGATTTGTGTGTTTTGTCTTGTTTTGGTTTTGGTATTCTTGTCTGACGCGAGTATTATAGTTAAACTATACTTTCAGAATGACCTCAGAAATATTTTGCCTTTTTAAAGTCTGGAACAGTGTATATAACACAGGAGTTTTTTTCTTTGGCCATTTGGTAGCACTCACCCCTAAAACCACATACACTTCATGACCTTTGTAAGGACAGATCTTTGGCCACGTTTCTAATTTCTTCTAAGACTGTGGGTGTATTCAGGTTTGCTGCCAGGAGCACAGGCTCCGGACGCACAGGCTCAGCGGCCATGGCTCACGGGCCCAGCCGCTCCGCGGCATGTGGGATCTTCCCGGACCAGGGCACGAACCCGTGTCCTCCGCATCGGCAGGCGGACTCTCAACCGCTGCGCCACCAGGGAAGCCCTGCTGCCACTTCTTAATAGGATTTTGATCATTTACACTTTCCTAGAAAAACATTATTTCACTTATATTTTCAAATATATTGACATGCAGTTGTACACAGTGTTTTCTTATAATTTTTAATTTCTTCTCATCTGTAGTTATGCCCGATTCTCATTCTTAGTGACATTTACTTATAGCTTTAATTTTTTAGTCAGACATCAATATTTTTTCTTTTGTTTGGCCTTTTTTTTAATCAACTTTGATTTTGCTGATCAAATCTTTTTTATTGTTATCTATGCACATAAGTCAGGGATACGTTTGACAGCGATTAGCATTAAACTTGATTTTTAAAGGCTTAAGCAAATGGGGATCTATTTTTCTCACATAACCAGAAGTCAAGAGAGAGCTTTTGCTGGTACCCATCCATCTGCTCCACACTGTCTCCTGGGAAGGAGGCTCACTCTATCTTCCCGCTCTGCCATCCTTGGGACATGGGCTTCTGTCCTCATGCTTGTTGCCTTTTGGTCCAAGATAGCTGCTGCTCCAGACATCATTCTAGCATAAAGAGCAAAAGAGAGAAAGACAGGGGAAAAAAATCTTTCTTGTGTTGAGGCTTTCTCTTTTCAGGAGTGAAGACCTTTCCTCTCACACAGCAGATTTCCCCTAAGTCACTGGTCAGAACCAATGCAACTGTAAGAAAGACTGAAATTGAGAATTTAGCTTTCTAGATCCTTCAAGAGACGAAGTCAAGGACAGTGAGGGAAGTGGGATTGAGCATATGGTGAGCTACCTACCAGATTGGACACCTGGCCTCTAACATCTGTATTTACCTATATTATGTCCTGTCCTCTAGTCCTTTTAGGTCCATCTGCTGTAGTAAACTCATCTATTGTAGTAATAGTGAATTTGATTTATACATTTCCAAACCATGTTGTTAGGTACATAGTAATCTAAAATATCTCTGTTTGACCTGCTTAATGTTTTTTATCTCAAATTTTATTTAGTCTGTAGTGACTATTGCCACACCTGCAATCATTTTGTTGACATTTTCCACATCAACTGTTTTTCATCTCTTTCTTTTTAATCTTTCTGTTTCATTAGGTAATGTAAATAGCATACATCTGGTTTTGCCTAATCTGGGTCTTGGCTTTTTAATAGGGAGATATAACGCATTCAAATGCATTTTAATTTTTTACATGTATGGACCTACTCCAGACATCCTATTTAATGTTTTTTTATCATCTTTTTCTTTTTTTCTGCCTTTTGTTTAATTAATACAGTTTTCTTTGATCCAAACTTCTCTAGTAGTTAGGAAATTATACAACATTGTACTTTTTTTTTTTTTTTTTTTTTTGCGGTACTCGGGCCTGTCACTGTTGTGGCCTCTCCTGTTGTGGAGCACAGGCTCCGGACGCGCAGGCTCAGCGGCCATGGCTCATGGGCCCAGCCGCTCCGCGGCATGTGGGATCTTCCCGGACCGGGACATGAACCCGTGTCCCCTGCATCGGCAGGCGGACTCTCAACCACTGCACCACCAGGGAAGCCCCAACATTGTACTTTTATCCCACTGATGACTAAACTTACATTTTTACTTCAGCATTTAAAGATAATCAGTATGTTTTTATTCCTTGAACAAAACAAGAACGTTATCATGTTTTTACACTGTATTCTCAATGCCTCGCATGTTTTATTTATTATATATACAATAATATATGGTGACCATATATATTATCATGTATACATATAATTATATAATTATCATATACATCATGATAATTTAGTTATCTAGACTTAACTGAGCATGGAAGGGACTCAACCATCTGGTTGTGGGCTGGGAATCAGAACCTCAGTCCAGGGAGAGTAGGTTCCTTCCCCAGGCCTATAGTTAGAAACCTACACAGGTGCATCACATAGGTGAGAGAGGTGATATACTTGGATGAGTCTCTAACCCCGAAGCTCAGTTCCTCTTCTGTCCCCTCTCACCCCAGAGCACATCCCCAACCCCAGGATCCAGATTCATTCATCATCTAACACATCAGGCTGCTGCAACGTCAGTCTAGAGTGAGGGACCCCAGGAAACACAGGGAACCCGACAGTGAGCTGGCTGAGCCGGGGCCTCCCCAGGGAGCTGGAGCAGAGAGGGACACTGGGGCCAGCCCCCAGCTCCCGGAAGCTGAGCCTGAGCCCGCCCCTCAGCTGCTTCAACAGCTGCATCACCTGTGTGGTCAGCAGCCCTGCGGATGAGAAGAAAGCAGCCTTACGCCTGGAGGACATCTGTCCATGGAGGGGTGATGGCCATCTGCTAGGAAGGTGATGAAAATGGGCCAGCACAGACCAGGGGAGGGCAAGGCTGGGAGGACTTGGGGAAAATGGGGGGACTGAGGGACATTTTAAGGCAGTTTATGTGATGCAAACAAAAAGTCCCCACCTCAGTGAATGGCCATAGTCTCATTGTAGTCTTCAAACCTGCAAGTCCAGAAGTTGGACCAATATATGGAGACTAATGCATCACCCAGAGCATAAATGTGGGACTGGCTTGTGTGCACCCCCTTTCCCAGCATCAAGGAGCCTGGGAGGCTGAATTACACATAAGAATCCAATCGGGGGGGCTTCCCTGGTGGCGCAGTGGTTGAGAGTCCGCCTGCCAATGCAGGGGACACGGGTTCATGCTGCGGTCTGGGAAGATCCCACATGCCGCGGAGCGGCTGCGCCCGTGAGCCATGGCCGCTGAGCCTGCGCGTCCGGAGCCTGTTGCTCCGCAACGGGAGAGGCCACAACAGTGAGAGGCCCCAGTATCGCAAAAAAAAAAAAAAAAAAAAAAAACAAGAATCCAAGCAGGGGAGGAGAAGGATTTGAGGAGTAAGGACTGAGGAACTCAGGGCACCCTACCCCCAGCCCTGGAACGCTCCCGTGCCCCAGACTCTGGCTCCAACCCTGGATGGGCGGCACTTGCATAGCACGTTCAGGCAGATAGATGCCCGTTTTTTGCTGCATACCAGACTTGCCCGTTCAAAGGATGGCTACTACCTCTGCGCACATAAACCACAGTTCAGCCCTCCTCTGAGCAGTGTGAGCACCTGTGGTCACTACACCCAGTTACCACCCTTCCCCCATCAGCCTGGAGCATCACCTCAGCTACATAAAGGGACTGTACTGGGTAGGTTACGGGGGTGGGAACCCTTATGAAAGAACTTCAGGCCCTGGTGTCGTAAAATACCAAATCCCCTACTATCCTGAGGGCTACAGAGCAGGAACAACTGATGTTAAGAAAGAGGTGTAATTACCAGTTCAGCTGCCCCATCCCACCAATGCCTTCCTGACCTCTGCTCGCTCAGGTGGGGCTCTCATCTGAACAATCTTTCTTCTCATTTCTTCACTCACGCAGCATTCAACCCTCACACTGAGTGCCTACTAGGTGCTGGTGATGGGGAAAAGGCTCAGTGAGAAATAAGATAAGCCCCTGCCCTCAAGGAGCTTATTGCAATGGGGGCTTCACCACACACTGGCTGTGTGACCCTGCACAACTTACTAATTTTTGTAGCTTTTCCATAATATGGATAATAATTGTATCTACTTCATAGGGCTGTTGTGATAATGAAAAGAAATAATCTACATAGAGCTATCAACACAGTACATGACACATAATATGTCAGTATTTGAAATAGCTCAAAGAAGGGGAGGAGTAAATTTCTAAACATAAAAGCAGATGTTAAACGCTAAAGTTGGAGCAAATACAAAATATATGGTTTGGGTATGAAAGAAAGAAGGAAGGGAGGGAGGGAGAAAGGATGGAAGGAAGAAAAATGTTAAGTAACTGCTGCCCGAGTTGAGAAAGGCATCGCAGATAAGGGAATACTTGAGATGGGCCTTGAAGGATGAATAGGAGTTTTCTTGTGGCGTAGTGGAAAAGACATGCCAAACAGAGAAAAGGACATACCCTGAGGTCTGGTGACCCCAGAGTTTTTTATCCCTTCCTCCTCTTAGAATGTATTTTTCTTCTGGGAGTCTGAGAAGAGAAAAGAGGCAGGCTGAGGGGATGAGCAACGGCACATGCAGCTAACGGGAGCCTCTGAGTTTCCTGTGCAGAAATGGGACAGAAAGCCTAGTGAAGAAACATTAAAGTAACAGCAGCTAGTGTGTAGAGAGGCTAGAAAGGAGGAAACCTGTCAGGGTTGCATCAAGGATGTACACTTGGGATACAGGCTCTGAGCCAGGGTGGCCCCACCTCCTCCCAATTGCCTACCCAACAGGCCTGACTGAGGCAGATCTGACACTAGCCTTTGACTCCAGGTTCTCTTCAGAGCAAATGGCTTTGGAGAGGCATCCTTCTCATGGTTCTGACGTGAGCCTAGTGGCTGGAGTGTGGATCTGGATGAGAAAGAAGATGCAGACTGGGAGAGGCAGGTGCTGGGTAGACCCTGAGGGGAGCCCTGGGATAGGGGTGGATCTGGGAGAAAGGAGAAGATGGAGACCCCAGGGAAGGTGGCAGGGCAATGATCAGATAGAGGCTCACTGACCTCTCTTGTGAATCATTCCTGGTAGTAGCCTGGGGGAGAGCAATGCTGGAGGTGGGAGCTGTATGCATGCCCAGAAAGGAAGGGTGGAGGAAGGCAGGGACAGGACAGGGCTCTGGGACCTGATCCTATGAACCAGAGGGCAATGGCTGCTCTCACCCAAGGACTGATGAGGGGTCACCTCGAGTTTCATCCATTCTCATTAGCATCTGCTATATATAGGTGGGTCCACTCTCCTGCCAGTGGTGCCAGGCTCAGCAGCTACTCCCCAGGCCCTTCTCGCAGTGGAATCTGCTAACCTTCAGACTGGTGTGGCCAACAGCCATGACCCTCCCTATGAAGAGATCAGCTTCCTGAGACACCCTAAGGTGGGTCTAAGGGAATCAAATTAGGGTCAACTGATATGTGCTCAGAGACAGTGAGTGCTGGGAAGTCCAGAGTATTCTGCTTCCCATCAAGTTCTGGGTCCAGTCCTTGGTTTGGACAATATGGTTGCTGTGCCTGGGTGCCCACAACATGCTGGGAGCTGAGGGGCAAAAGGAGGAAACCACTGATGGGGAACATACTCCACTCATACGTCCACAGCCTCATCAGATCCTTGCTACCACCCAAGGAGGAGGGATGGCAAAGCGAAAGAAGCAAAAGTGTAAATGACCAGGTGTCTGGTAGACCCTGTCATCTATACAAGACCCAAGGAAATAAAAAGTAGGGCACACTAGCAGGGCCTGGATATAGGGCAAACCCAAGAAGCTGAGAAGCATCAGGAAAGGCTCGTTTCCTCCTCTCTCCTTCCTGAAGTCTCTCCCTCCTACTTGCCTGAGATCCTGCCATTAATACCACCTCTTTGCGTAAAGGCTTTGATATATCTGCTGATGAGATGTCCCTAGGAGAGCATCTCATGTGGCTATTTGCCCTTAGTTGGAAATTGGTGCTATGGTCACAGATGGAATGATTTCACTGGGGGAAGACCAGGAGACAGGGCTCGCAGGTGGAGGGGAGGACACCTAAGGGACTTCCCAGAAGCAACGGTTCTCAAATGAGCTCGCTTCGGGAGTACCTGAAGGGCTTGGTAAGATAAAGTTTGCTGGGCCCACTCTCGGAGTTTTTGATTCAGTGGGTCTAAGGCAGACCTGAGAACTTGCATTTCTAACAAGTTCCCAAGTGATGTTGATATTCCTGGTCCCACCCGTTGACAACTACTGGGCTAAAATGATGAGCAGAGGAGAAGCAAGTAGAGCTGCTGTCAGGATGCCCAGGAGTAACCAGTGGCCAGGTCCTCTCCTCTCTCATCCTTGACTTCCCTAAAGAGGGGACGATGCTAGATCATTGCTCCACAAAACATCAGGACCCAGTCCAGTCCCAGCAGGTTATAGTGGGGGAAAGTGAGACACAGAGGGAACACTTGGACTTATCAGAGAACCATGGCAAAGCACAAGACAGGATAGGGATGTCCTCATTCCCAGCCTAGTGTTCCCTGCACTGTCCCCAACTGCCTCAGTGTCTGCCACACTGTGACTTCCCATGTCAGTCCCTCTCAGTTATGTCCCTATCTAACCTGGGCCTCAGGGGGACTCAGGAAATAGGTCATTGTTACCCAAACCCTAATACCCCTACCAGAGACTCACAGGAGGTGAGCAATATGTGGCTTTGGGATAGAGAAACAGATCAGGCAACATCTGACCCAGATACACAACCTTGTCCTGAAGCCCCTGCCACATCAGTCCCTGCCCTTGGGAAGCTCTCAGTCTGATGGAGAAAATGAATTCCCTACAAGGAGACAGGGAGTTAAGTGCAGAAATGGATGTGAGTCCCAGCTCTGACACAGATTTTTTTTTAATTGAAGTATAGTTGATTTACAATGTTGTGTTAGTTTCTGTTATACAGCCAAGTGATTCAGATATAGATAGATATATAGATATGGATGATATAGATATAGATATATAGATATAGACAGAGACAGTGATAGATAGAGATAGTGATAGATTCTTTTTCTGATTCTTTTCTATTATGGTTTATTACAGGATATTGAATATAGTCCCCTGTGCTATACAGTAGGACCTTGTTGTTTATCCATTCTATATATAGTAGTTTGTATCTGTTAATCCCAAATGCCTAATTTATCCCTCCCCCACCCCCTTTTCCCTTTGGTAACCATCAATTTGTTTTCTATGTCTGTGAGTCTGTTTCTATTTCGTAAAATAAGTTTGTGACACAGACTTCTTGATCAACCCTAGAAAATCACTTTCCCCCCTGTGCCTCAGTTTCTTCTTTCATGAAATGAGGATTACAATAATAATAACTTACATTTATCTGATGCTTTTCAGTTTTTCGAAGCACTTTTGCAACGAGAGCAGTCAAGGTGATTTACAAATTTGTTCATCAGTTATTTGTTGAATGTCTACTGTGTTCCCTGAGTTGTTCTGATCTGGGCTACAGAAGTCTACAAAACAAGAAGAGTCCTTGGCCTCACAGAATATACAGTCTAGATTGAGGGAGGGGAGAATGACGAATCAATAAGCAAACTATGAAGTGCTAGACGATGATAAGTGTTATGGGAAAATAAAGCAGACCCTGAAAGAGATGAGGGAGTGAGCAAAGTGGAAGTCTTAGAGTGGGGAGAGAGAGGTAGCATCCTGGGTAGAAGACAGAGCAGTGCAAAGATTCTGCAGTGTTCAAGAGAGAGGTCTGTGCTGAAGCTATATTTTGGGGAGTTATCAGTTTTGAGAGCCAGAATACCTAGTTGAGGACAAGAAGCTCATGAAGAGATGTAGCATGACTGACCCATCTGCCTAATGCTTAGAAATGGACCAAGACCACTCCTAAGCTCTGCTTGAATTGTAGAAAGACAGGGAGAAGGGCACCTGCCATTCACATAGCCCGGAGTGTACTTTGGCCGTCCACACTGTCTACAAGAAGATCCGGAGAAGTCCAGAACCCCAGGGGGACGCCTAGACCACGGTGACACTGGAGCATGGAGGGGCCTTGGCAAGATCTGCCCCACCCCACCCTTTTCCCCTGGGTCCCCACAGATCCCTCATTAAGGTGGAGCTGGGGCTAAAGCCTAGGTCTTCCTGACCAATTTCACCGAGACCCCGGAGCAGCACGAGCTGCTCTCCTGGGTTCTCCATCAAAATTTTCTCACATCACAGATGGTGGGTGGTGACTCTGCTACTCAAATAACCAAATATGAGAAGCAAACCCTTCAGCCTTTGGCCACACTCTGACCTGTGAGCCACTTGACCCCATCAGGGAACACTCATGGCCAGGCAGGACCTGCACAGGGGTGGCTCGGGGAGAGAGATGATTCCTTGGAACGGGGTGGGTCCTGGGGGCCCTGAGAAGGATGGGCCTTGGGTGGAGGACCTTCAGGATTTCACAGCCCAGCTCGCTACATGTGAGTAGAGGGAAGAATGGCCCTTGACTGTGGAAAAAAAGTGACCTGCAGATACAAGATTCAGGGCCAGATGTGTTGTAGAGGAGAGGGGTGGAAAGGGAAGGAAACATTTTTTTGAGCTCTGTCACCTACTAGGCTTAATTCTAAGCACATGAAATGTACTATCTAGGTTCTCAAAATTCAATTAATTCACAGGCTTTTTAATTTTTATTCAATAATACATGCCTGCAGTACAAAAGTCAAAAGGCATGTCTTGTTGAAAATGATAATGCTTCATAATTTTGCTGCTATTAAAATAGGGTCTTAGGGCTTCCCTGGTGGCGCAGTGGTTGAGAGTCTGCCTGCCGATACAGGGGACACGGGTTCGTGCCCCGCTCTGGGAAGATCCCACATGCCGTGGAGCGGCTGGGCCCGTGAGCCATGGCCGCTGAGCCTGCACGTCCGGAGCCTGTGCTCCGCAACGGGAGAGGCCACAGCAGTGAGAGGCCTGCGTATGGAAAAAAAAAAAAAAAAGAAAGAAAGAAAAAAGTGTTTTACCAAGAGTAAAATGGTCAATTTTATTGTTTCCTTTTTAACATCTGTGAACATAGCATATGTTTTTCTTTTTTATCTACTAATAATACATTAATAGATGTCTTAATATGGAACTATTCTTCCATTATTTGGATAAATCTCAGTTGGTATATTATTCTTTAAATGTACTACTGTTTGATAATATTTTTACTTGGGATTTTTGCATCATTATTTATAAATGAAATTCTGTACTTTTTTTTGTGCTTTACTTCGTCAGTTTGGTATTTGTGTTATGCTTATCAGAGATCCCTTTTATTTTCATTTCTTGTAATAATTCAATTAAAATTCACTTTATAGTAAAAAAAAGATTCCTTTTAAGAAAATAATTCTCATTACTGAATGTTGATTTAATTTTTATTATGTTACTTAAAGATGTATAAACATGAGACTATGTATTAATGTTTGGTGCTTATAGCTTTTATATTATAAACAAAAAATGTATATAAAGTAAATAAATACAAAGCAACAAAATAATAAAGCAATGATTATTCGAACATATTCAAACATGCAACTTTAATGTAATGTGATGAATGTTTTTGTTTTGCTGAAACTAAACCATTGGTGTTGGTATTAAGAGAAAAAACTGCAGGCGCACATCAGGCTCTGTATTTTATTTAGTTTTTTTAACTTCAATACAAGAATGCTAGTTCACATACATTTATTGTACCAATACTTGATTAAAGTCTCTGTTTACCAGAACCTCATCTTAACCAAAACTCTGCCAGGTGACAATTGGTAGATCTGTAGAATTGCATTATTCACCTGAAAAAAAATTAACATGACAACATTATTAAAGTCTTCATTCAACACATATCTATCTACTTGCCACTGGAATCATAGAACAAGAACGTTCTTCATTGGGTATTTGCACCCGTAGTGGGTGTTTACAACATTACTGCTAATGAACTTTTATAAGTTGGTGCCAAAAGATAGAATCCCATACCTCAGCTTACCAGTCAGATACGCCCCTGACAGCTATAGGGCAGGAATTTTTTAATGTGACAAGCCTTTTGGAGAGGTGCTAAGGGGCAGAAGAGAGCCAATTTGTCAGATGCCAATTTAGTGAATGTTCAAGTCATCAAAATTATCAAATCTATCCATTTACCAGAAACTTCTTTTTTTAAAACTATGTGTAAAACTTAAAGCAATTCATACTGGAAAAATGGTTTAACAGATTTCAAAGATTTCCGTCATTTTGGTTGACAGGTTTCATTATTTCTTCCTAAGAGCACCTAAAGCAATGTTTCATGTCTCTCTACCCAGCTCCCTGCTGGAGACAGAAAGAGAAGTCAGTTCACAAGATGGCCTGAGAGGGGAGACTGGGAGGCAGAGAGATGAAGAGACTGACAGGCAGAGGGAGAGGGCCTGAGGCCAGGGAGGCAGTCTGAAGCCAGATCCCTGGGGTCTTTGTTCCCCAAAGTCCTCACAGGTTCTGGTAATCCATCTGACTCAAAGCACTGTAAATTTTATCAATAATTTTACTTTATTTTATTTTTAAATAAATTTATTTATTTTTTAGCTGTTTTGCTGCACGCAGGCTTTCTCTAGTTGCGGCGAGCGGGGCTACTCTTCACTGTGGTGCACGGGCTTCTCATTGCGGTGGCTTCTCTTGTTGCGGAGCATGGGCTCTAGGCACGCGGGCTTCAGTAGTTGTGGCTCGCAGGCTCAGTAGTTGTGGTGCTTATTGCTCCATGGCATGTGGGATCGTCCTGGACCAGGGCTCGAACCCGTGTCCCCTGCATTGGCAGGAGGATTCTTAACCACTGCACTACGTGGGAAGTCCAAATTTTATCAGTAATTGGCAGAAGTAAATATTTTATAAATTTATCAAATTCAGCAAATTGGTTGTTCAATGGACTTCTGTGTAAACTGTCTTTTAGCAAACTGGTTTTAGCTGAATTAACTTTGGGTGAATGTACATGAGCCTTACAGCTTAATGGGTAAGAGATTAGGCTTTGGGACCCAGCTGCCCGTGTCAAACCCTCAGTCCACTTACCAGCTGCAAACTCTTGAGCAGGGCCTTGACCTCCCAGTGCTTCCATCTCCTCAGCTGTAAGAGTGCAGTAGTCAGGGTCTTCCTTCACAGAGCTGTCGGCAGAGTCACTGAGTTAACACACCCACAGCACTCAGAGCAGTGCCGGCATCAAAAGCACAGGTTATTATTGTCACTCTGCCCTGTCCTGCCTGATGGCCGGTCCTCCCACCTGTCTCCTCCACATAAACCATGCACCAGGTGGTCCCCATCAGGACGATGCTCTGTGCCGTTATCTGGTCCCCCTGTGAAGATGCTGTAACACAAAAGCAAACGCAGCCCTGAAAACGCCTTTGTTATAGGTGGGCACCTGTAGGATCCAAATATGCACATAATGAACTACCAGATTATTAACTGTCAGATTATTATTGACATGAAAGCATGAAATGTAAACATTCTAACAGAGCACCTGCAGGACCCCGAGACTACAAAGCACACCAGTTTGAGAAACACCATTCCAGGAGCAATGACCCAGATGGGAAAGGCAGCAGACAAAGGGGCAGGAGGGGTGAGGGGACGGAAAGCTCATGAACCGCACGATGCCACACCACATGGCCGGCCCAGTCAGAAGGGGTGGAGGGGAAGGAAGTGGAATCCCACAGGGGGCTCCTCGTGGAACAGGAAGACCCCACTCAGAGGAGGCTGTTTCTCTGTGGCTTTCACAGGCCTGGGGCAGGCGGAGCAGACAGGGCTCTCCAGCTCCCATTGCCCAGAGCCCAGGCTCTCTTCCCAGCCTCCCCAGGCAGCTGTGAGTCCAAGCAAAGGATACAAGGCATGACATCTAGTTCTCTAACTCATGTGCTCGGACTTCAGGGTCCTGACAGAAAGCAAAGGCAAAAGGAATCCAGATACACAGGTTTGCTGAGCCAACTAGCAGAACAAATAGAAAGACTCCAATCAAAGATGAAAAAAGCAGGAAAAAAAAAAAAACCTAACATGAGACCTACACCAATATTTGGTCCTCTAAAATAAAGGAAAGAAACAGCAGTTTGCAAAAGACTGATGAAACCAGAGGTGAAAGAAAATATCAGAATATGAAGGGGGTTGGAGGATGGAGCAGCAAATAAAATAATTGAGGAGAAAATTAATTCTTTGGCAGAACTTAAAATACAAAGAACAGAATCAACACTACAGAAAACTCCATCAGTGATGGGAAACATGATGAGAAAATAACATAGAAGACAAGAGGGAAGCAATTAGAGCAAAATGGACTGACAATGGGGACCAAACTTGTAGATAACTAGTTCCCCAAAGAAGACACAGAATGAACAGAGAAATACAATACTGTGGTCAAACAGCATGCACTTCCTCCCCCAGAGCCTCCCCTCTTCTTACTAACAGCCCTAACTGGCTCTGCTGTCAAGACGAGATACCTGGATCAGGGATGTAGGTGGGGATACTCCCCTGCTCTCTGGTGGCGGGCACGTGGCACTATTCTGGCCAATGATAGGTAAGAAAAGTTTCCTGGGAGCTTCTGAGAATGACTTCCACCTGACAAGAGGAAGGAGGGAGAGGAGAAGCCCGTGCCCCTCGCTGCCCACTGGCTCTTGCCTCTGTGGCTGTGTGAAAGCGAGGAGCTTGAAACTGCTGGAGCCGTTTCAGAGCAGAGGGAAGGTCAGGAGATGCAGAGGCTGACCCACAGCTCGTCTCTGGGCTTAGACATTACCCGGGGAGCAGCGTGAGTGACGTCACAGATGTGGGAAAGAGCAGTGTGCAGATGGGCGAAAGGGAATGGTTTTGGAGTTTGTTGGTATTTGCTAAATTACAGAGTGCAAAGGAGAGGCTGCAGATGAAGTTGGACACGTGGACTGAAATTAGGTTTTGCACTTCTTGTTCAAGATGTTCATGAACGAAGTAAATGCACGTGTGTCCTCTCCTTCCCTGGAACCTTAAAACTATAGTAAATGTATTTTGTTTAAGTGTATCGATCACATCAAAGAGAGACAGGGAGGCAACTAATCAGCAGACCAGAGACGCCTGGAATCTCAGAGAGAAAAGGAAGAGGACCGCCTAGTAAGGCAGAGCCAGATCCCAGACCAATTACATCAGAATCTCTGGAGTCTTGCCCAGGGGACAGGACTTTGTTAATGATCCAGGTGAGCCCGACGTGCAGCCAAGTTTGAGAACCAATGACCTAGAACACACACCTAGGGGCACAGTGGAGGACGGAGCCATCTGCCCAGAGGAAGCGCGGGGCCTCTGAACTCAGACGGCCGGGTAGGAAAGAGGGTGGAGTGAGAACAGGGCTGAAACAGGGAGCCTACTGGGCAGTCTGGGCATGGAATAGTCAACTCCCAGGCCTCACCCACCCCATGCATGACCATGAAGGAGCCAGGCATTTCCTTCTCAGATGTCAACAAATAAAGGCTCTTCTAAAACAAAAACAAAACCCAAAAACCCTGAATGCATGCATGGTCTGGAGAGAACTCAGCAGCTTGTGTGGGTCCTGGGGCCTCAGGAAAGCCTCCTCATTCTGAAATTTAGGGGTTCCCCACCATAAAAGCCAGCCCCTGCCACCACCCTAAGGTGGAGCCTGATTGCCCACAGAGCTGCCTGGATCCTTTTCAAACAAAAGGGGAAAACCAAGGCTCCACCAGACGCGTGACAAAAGCCGGCAGCAGAGGATCAATTCCAACCACTGGCAGGCAGAACAGGAGGCAGGTTGGAGGGGAGGGGGAATCAATGAGTTAAATCCACCCTAGATTAACAAGAAGCCATTAGGTATATTTCAGTTTGAAAACTCCAGAAATACCATCAGACACATTATCAGATCAGATCACAAATACACATCAGACACAGAAGTAAACACGGAAAAACTAAAACCAGAAATAATACAAGTGGTTGCCTCTGGGGAGAGGAACTGGGGCCAGGAGGGGACTGAGACTTTTCAGTACATTTTTTTTTTTTTTTTGCTGTACGCGGGCCTCTCACTGTTGTGGCCTGTCCCGTTGCGGAGCACAGGCTCCGGACACGCGGGCTCAGCGGCCACGGCCCACGGGCCCAGCCGCTCCGCGGCACGTGGGATCCTCCTGGGCCGACCGGGGCACGAACCCACGTCCCCTGCTGGGCAGGCGGACTCTCAACCACTGCGCCACCAGGGAAGCCCCTTCAGTACATTTTTTAAAACCATATGCATGTATGACTTGCTGACACATATATGTATGCTATAAGTATGTATATTATATATCTGATTATATATATATTTAAAAGGAAGAAATCAAATCATAAGGCAGCACTTGTCCAACTTGAATGTGCACACGATTCACTTGGCAGTCTTGTTCAATAGCAGGTTCTGACTCAGTAGCTCTGGGGGGCCTGAGAGTCTGCATTTCATACAAGCTCCTGGGTGATGCTAAAGCTTCAGGTCTGAGGACCGCACTCTGCGTAGCAGGGCCATAGATGATGCTAAAAGCCAGGCTGAGGCATCTGAAATAAATTCTGTGGGTAACTGGAAATCAGTGAAGCTCTTTGAACAGGGGAGAGGCAGCATCAGAAGATGCTTTAGGTGGATTAATCAGGGCAGCATGGCCTCTCGGGAGACACTGGAGGCACGGGGCCAGAACGGAGACATTGTAAAATCCAGGCAAGAGATGAGGGGCTAAGTCAGGGCAGTGACGGAGGGCAGAGATGACAGGATAGAGAGACACGGCTGCAGTAGAATCACTTGGCAAAGGACTGGGTGTGAGGGGTGAAGGCAAGAAGGAACCCAGCTGTCCAGTGGAGAGGGTGCTGGGCCTTTAGAGACTCAGGGCAGGAAGGGGAGCCCAGCCTGGGGGGCCTGAGTGTGAGGATCCTGCGGGACCAACTATTTTTGGTAATTCTGAGATGATAGAAAAAATGTATATTGGTCCCTGCCCTGAGTTCCCGGCAAAGAGCTCCTAAGGCCCTTGCAGTTTCCGAAAGTGATAAGAGGACTAGGGCATCTTTTGTTCTAACACTGGGCCTTGATTCTGGTTTCTGACACAGCATTCCTAAATTTCTGGGAATTTCCAGGCTGATAGCAGAGTCTTTTGTTCTCATGACGTGACTCTTGGTGGGCTCCTTAGCGGGGGCTGGTCACGAGAAAGACCAGGCTAGGATTAGAAGTCCCACTCCCGTTTTTCCAGAGAGGGAAGAGAGGCTGGAAATGGAGTTATTAGTCTATCATGCCTACACGGGGTAGCCTTCGTGAAAATCCCAATAGTATGGAGTTTGGAAAGCTTCCACGTTGGTGAACACACGGATGTGCTGGGAGAGTGGGGCACCTAGAGAGGGCACGGAAGCTCCACGCCCCTTCCCACATACCTTGCCCTCTGCGTATCTTCCCTTTTCATGTTTGTCTGTATCCTTTATAATAAACTGGTAAACAGTAAATAAACTGTTGTCTTGAATCCTGCAGGCTGCTCTAGCAAATTAATTGAAACCAAGGAGGAGGTTTTGGGAACCTCCGACTTATAACATCATCAGAAGCACGAGTGACAACCTGGACTTATGATTGACATGTTAATGGGGGGTGGGGCAGTCTTGTAGGACTGAGCCCTTAACCTGTAGCCTATCTCCAGGTGGACAGTGTCAGAACTGAATTGAATTGTAGGACAACCAGCTGGTGTCACAGACTTGCTTGGTGCTGGGGTACCCCACATCTGGTGTCAGAAGTGCTGTGAGTGCTAGTAGTAGTAGCAGTGTAAGAGTTAAGGAGGGACAAGTGTGGTGGCGGTGGGGGGGGGGGGAGGAATGAGTTCTTCCCACACAGTAATGCAGACCAAGAGTTCAGAAGAGGTGGAAATCAGTGAGGAAGTGACCGAAAGGTAGGAACCATCCATCACTCACAAATACCAAAAATTGTCCCTTGTCAGGAGCATGCCCGGGGCCTGCATGTGACATGGGTTCCAGCTGTCAGGGTCACACGGAGGCCATTCAGGCAGCCTCTTTCCTGCACCCCTCACCGCGCTCTGGCTCCATCTCTGATGCTAAGGGCACATTTGCAAGTCCAGGACCCAAGGCTGACCTGAAGGGGAGGACTCCGGCCCTTCCAGAGAAAGACCCCAGGACAGACCTCATTCTCAAGGAAGCATGACCTGCCTCTGTGACCCGGGCTCAGAGTTTCCCTTCACAGGCCCTCAAAAGGGTCAGGGTGGCACAGAGCAGCAGGGAAGATGGGGACACCCCTCAGGGTGACTTCTGTCTCTTCACCTCAACACCACACACTTACAGACCAGAGATAAAATGCTAAATACATGCATGGTCTCAGGAGAGCCACTGACGAATCCGTTTTATAGCACTTCAAATGTTTAAGTCTTTTGCTTGTACGGGGCTTTTTTTTTTTTTAATCTGTAATGTGATTTGCTGTACGTTAGAATAAAAAAGAAAATAAAAACAGCTGCATGGTTCTCTGTGAGACAGCTGGAAAATACCTCCATTTTGTAAGGCCGAGCAGCCTGGGAGAAAGTCTTCTGGTGGGTGAGGGGCCCCCAAAGGTGGGAGGTGGGAGGTCCTCGCTCGGGTCACTGAGGCGGGCCCCTGTGCTGATGAGGTGGGAGCCCAGCCCTGGGCTGAAGGGCTGAGGATGGGAGAAGTCTGGCCCCTGGATACACAGGGCACTGCTGCCTCTGTTCCTGCTGTATCTACATGACAGACATTCCTCCTGGTCTCCAGTCCGTCAGAGGCATCCAGGGAGCTAAACCATCATCAACGCACCCCACTTGTCTAGCACTTTCCAGGGCAAAAGCACTTTCACTTATGAGAGGCAGATAAGTACCATTGGGATTACCTTACCATTTTACAGATGAGTAAACTAAGGCTCCAGAGACGTTGGTTAACTGGTAAACCGCAAGATGTGGAAAGTCAGTACAAGGCAGAGCCTGGCCTAAGACCAGGTCCCTGCCCTCTCAGACCAACGGTCTTTGCGGATCCAAGCCCCTCTCAGTGCAGTTTATCTCCCACGCAAGATGGTTTCAGACCTTGAGAAGCCACATGAGGGGGCAGGAGGCCAGGACTGTCCCAGGGCAGCCTCTTGCCTCCCTCGCATCACCCCAGAGAGGAACTAAGACCTGTGGCTGCATCTCAGCAGCTTCTGAGATCAAGGTGACTTTTGGTCAACCACAGCCGCCTCCCCTTGCACTCAGCGTGTCAAAAACAGGCGTGCACCTCCGGCTGCAACCCAGACCTGCAAAGGCTGCTGGCCTGGCAACCCTCAGCTGGTCTCCCAGCAGGGCCCGGGGACCTTCCCTGTCTGTGAGCTGCAGGCTGGTGGACCTGCCCTTCTTCCTGGGGCATTGAAGTGTCCTCCTAGGGAGTCTCATGGTCCAGCTTTCACAGGGTCTTTTCACCTTAGTCTTAACCATCCCATCAGTCACACCAAGTACGTTACCTTTTAAAGCTGGAGAAGCCCCCCTAGTGGAGGGACTGCCCCACGCTGAGCTTGTGCCCAGCCCCCATGCATAGCTCTGCCCAACCTCAGTTTGTGGGTGACTCTCTCCCCAGCCACATCAGTCGGCCTCTTTCTGCTGGGCTTCCTTTATCACAAGGGTTCCCTTGTGGTTCTTGGCCTGACAAGTTCTCAGCATCTCTCTTGCAACCAACAGGGTTTGGACAGAACAAAACATCCAGCACAACCTTCTACCCACCCCAGGGGCTCAGGGTACACCAACCTCCCCACAGGGAAGAGGTAGGTCCCCACTCATGACCCCTGAGAAGGTGCCCACAGACCTTTGAGACCCTCCCATTGGGAGCACAGAGGGGAGGGGGAGCCCCAGCAGGAACAGATAACTGGGAAAACCTCCCCACTTTCGGGGTCACTCCCCATCTCTTATGGGCCTAAGAAAGAACCCCCATCAGCCTCCAGCCTGCACACCAGCTCCCACTCCCTGGAGTAAGACCTTCCCTCCCGCCCAATGCCCGAAGACCCTTCCAGATGCAGCTCAGATGGCCCCCCTTGTGATGTGACCGGGTCACAGGCTCTTGCCTCCCCCTCTTCTGATGCAGGCCCCAGGCCCCGTGAACAGGGAGGCAAGGAGACCCCACGCTCAGGCTGGTGCAAGTGCAGGGTCGGCACCTGAGAGTGGGTGTCCCGTTGACTCACCCTGGTCCCAGCCCTCCTGTAAGGACGCTGGGGTGTCACATATGCTCTTGAACACGACAGGCAGCTTTCAGCTAAGCTGCACATGGCAGCCATGGCTGGTTTCCACTCAGCAAATATTTACTGAGTACGCCTGTGTCTCGGCACAGCCAGGGCCCTCCTTTCCCGTCCAGTCACCATCTGCTGTGGTCACTGAACCCCGAGGTGAGCGTCACGTGTGTGCCCTCCCTCCACAGCCAACCCCACAGCCACTCTGCTCCATGTGGGCGCCCCACCTCTTTAGGACCTGGGCAGAGTCCATCACGGGTTGGGTCCAAAGACACAGTCCGTGTTAGCCATCTTGCTTCCAGTGCAGACACAGCTTATGCATGTTTTCTACTCAAAGTCTGTTACTTGCTCTCAGGAGCAATAAAGAAGAGACAGGAAAGTAGCAACTTAAATTATGCAGCGATTCCACTCTAGGAGAATCTACTCTCTTCACAAACTGAAAGCTTGGAGTAAGCTTGAGACGGAAGCTGTAAATCCATGGGTTCCCTTGGGGCCCTTGGTCCATCTCTCTGCTCCCACCCACTTTCCCCGGGGGCAGGGCTGTGTCAGAAGCTGTTTAACAGCTGGCTCTTCAGGAGGACAAGGCCCTGGTCTCTAGCATTTGCCAATCCCTGTGGTGTGGATACTCCCTCCATGGCTCATTTCAAACCACCACCATGATGACCCTGAGCACAGACTCGGGAAAAGACGCGTAACACCAGCTCTCACAAGCCAGCTCCAGGCGTTTCCAGCACGTCCCTGTCTGGGACAGGAATCTAACATTTCAATCTGCAGACACATTTTCATGTAGCCTTGCTCGGGAACACAGCCAACCGTCTACCAGGAGGAAAAGGCAGTCTCTTCCAAAGCAGGAGGACAAGTTGCTGAGCGTGGTACGTCGGTCTACAACACAGCAGCATCCTAAGGGATTCACAGGAGTGGTTCTAACTGTACTTTATTCCCACCTTAAAACCTAACTCTCCCCTTCGTTAACCAAAGCGAAGGCCTGGATACCCCTCACCCACCCTCCTCCTTCACTACACACCCCCGGCCCAGGCTCAAGTGGGGTCCCCCCCCCACCCCGTCTACCTCCCCACCAGACTGTGTATCCTGAGGGCACAGAACGACTTTTTCTCTGGGAGTCCAGCATGCTGGGAGGCGGGAACTTGCAGACAGACAGGCAGACTTTGATTCCATTCCTGCTTCTACTACAGACCGGGTAATTGTGGGCAGATCCTCCATGGCCTCATCTGTAAAACGGGATAATAGCTACTTCCCAGGGTTCTCGGGAGAACTGAGTAAACGTGGTGCTAAAAGCACCCAGCGCAGGGCAACCCCAGCAGACACAGGCCCCTGCTTACCTCCTCCCATCCTCCCAGGGGAGGCGACCTGAGCCATAGTCGGACAATGTCGCCACCCTGTGGCTAAGATCAGAATTGCACAGCTGTTCCTGGATTTGAGGGGAACTGCTTAGAGAAGGGAAGGGCTGGTGGGGGCTGGTGAGAATCAAGACCAGGGTTTCTGAGAGGACGCCTGGTATCATGGAAAGACACTGGGCACTGGCATGAGGTTCCGGAAACAGTTTTGGAGATATTAGCTGCTTGAACTTCAGCAAGTTATTTAACTTCTTAAACCTCAGTTTCTTCATCTGTAAAATGGACATAATGCTTTCTGGGTCATTAGATAAGCACTCAGTAAGTGTTCGTTGCTCTTCTCCTTGCTCTTACCCTCTTCCTGCCCCTCTTTTCCAGATCCCAATAAATATCACCTTTCTGCCTCTGCAGGTCCCCTTAGTAGTTCCTCCTTGGTCTCATCTTCCCCTAGAGGAAGTATCTCAAAGTCCACAGTCATCCACATATGGACTTAGAGATGTCCCAAAGCTCTAAGTTTTTACAATAATTCAATAACAGGGACACACTTGGTGATATACTCATGTCAACAAAATTATGTCAAGGATGATCTATAGAGTAAAATGTCAAGATATTTATTTGTAATAAAGACTCCCAGTCTGGGGACAGGTGTCAAACCAGGGACCCTAAACACCCCCTTCCCGTTAACAAGTTCTCTCCCCAACAACAAGGGGGTTTGCTGGACAAAGACCCCGTGATGGTCAGGAGGGGGGGTATTTCTCCCATATTCGGGAACTTCCTGAAACTTCCTGACCCAACCGGAAGCACCTGTCTGGTGGGCAGATTGCTGTGAGCCTGATGCCGAGGACACAGTGACCAGCATTGTTTCAGTGGTGACCAGTGTCCTTGAGGTTATAAACCCTCCCTGATGGGCCAGTGCCACAGTCCTCAGTGCTGGGAAAGCCCAAGATTTAGGACTCAACAAAATTAGGTCTGTATTTTATGTTATTTACTTGTTACCTGAGTGGCTCTGGGCAAATATCTGAACTCTTCTGAGCCCGTGAGCTGTCACAGCATTGGGGATGTGTTCCTACTTCAGGAGTCTCTGGGTTTAGCAAGTGCGGTCCTGTGCATGTGCCCAGTGAGGCCACAAATGCTCAATAAACACACTTATTCTCCAGAATCCATTCTCCCGGAGACACTTCCTCTTATGAAAGGTTGGCTTTACCACTAGACCAGGTTTCCAGGAGCACCCCCTCATGGGACCACAGTTTCCTAATTTTCTTTTAAAAAGTTAAGACTATCCTTGGGGATAGAAAATAACTGAGGATAGATACTCACTAATTCCTTCACCAACTCATTTCTGGATTTTAAATTCTTCACTCACCAGAAAGAAATGCCATTAAACCTAAGCAAATGGATAAACAGAGTAACTTTTATTATGTGGCCAGAGGACAGGAGCAAACAGATCACAAAACAAGAAATGCAATTGTTTCACACGTGCAGTGGAAAAAATACGGGGCATATTAGACAGCTCAGGCTGCCATTACAAATTACCACAAACTGGGTGGCTTAAACGACAGATACTTTTTTTCCCACTCTTGGAGGCTAGAAGTTCAAGATAAAAATGCCATCAGAGTTGGCTTTGGGTAAGGCTTCTCTTCCTACCTTGTAGATGGCCACCTTCTCACTGTGTCCTCACATGACCTTTTCTCCGTACAGACAGAGAGAGAGAGCTCTGGTGTCTCCTCCTCTTCCTAAAAAGACAAGAGTCCTATCAGTTTAGGCTCCGAATCTTTTGAGCTCAGATAACCTTCATTACCTCCCTAAAGGTCCTCTCTCCAAATACAGTCATATAACGGATTAGGACTTCAACATCTGAATTTGGGGGGGAAGACAATTCAGTCCATAACATGGGGTAATCAAGTAAATGTTTGCCCTTAGGGCTGCTGTCTCTGGGGTGGAATATTGAGCGCGTGGCATCTTCACAATGACTCACCAACCAAAATAGCAATCAGAGATAAGACCAGTGCAATAATGAGACAGGCCCTGTCCATCCCATTTGGGGATCCGTTTAGAAAGAGCAGCCCTGTCCTTGCCACCATCGTCATTTGAGACACCAGCCCCATCAAGAAGTGAATGCCACCTCCCCTACTCACCTTCAGAGGTCATGGACCCCACAAATGATATTGGTATCTGTTGCCAAACTCCTCAAAAATTCCCCACATGGGCGATGGATAACCTCTCCCTTCTAGCAATGACACTCTTGGGGGCCAAACCCATCCATCTACTTAGATCTGCCTCTGATTCTCATCAAGACCTGGGGTGAGGGCTGGCCTCTATTCCAGTGCTATGTTCACCTTTTCTTTCCCCTGGGCCATCTGCCAGGGGAATGTAGCAGTGGGTGGGCGGGAAGGTCCACTCCCCATTCTCTGTAGGGTTGGCAGATCTAGGGGGACTCATTTATCAGAATCTGAGCAACGGGGGAGAGCCCACCACCCCACCTGGGAAAAATATCTACCATTAGTTGCTCTGCCTGGATGTTGCTATATTTTGGGACTTGAAATCGTTTTTTTACATTATTATTGAAGTATAGTTGATTTACAATTTTGTGTAAGTTTCAGGTATACAGAGTGATTCAGGTTTATATATATCAGTATGTATATAGAGAGAATATATACTATATATAGATATTTTTTTCAGATTCTTTTCCCTTATAGGTTATTACAAAATATTGAGTATAGGGCTTCCCTGGTGGCACAGTGGTTAAGAATCCCCCTGCCGATTCAGGGGACACAGGTTCGAGCCCTGGTCTGGGAAGATCCCACAGAGCAACTAAGCCCGTGCGCCACAACTACTGAGCCTGCGCTCTAGAGCCCGTGCTCCCCAACAAGAGAAGCCACCGCGATGAGAAGCCCGTGCACGGCAACGAAGAGTAGCCCCCACTCGCCGCAAATGGAGAAAGCCTGCATGCAACAACGAAGACCCAACACAGCCAAAAATAAAATAAATTTAAAAAAAATAAAACATATTGAGTATATTTCCCTGTGCTATACAGTAGGTCCCTGTTGGTTATCTATTGTGTATATAGTTATATGTATATGTTAATCCCAAACTCCTAATTTATCCCTTTCCCCACCCTTTTCCTCTTCGGTAACCATAAGTTTGTTTTCTATGTCTGTGGATCTATTTTGTTTTGTATATAAGTTCATTTGTATCTTTTCTTTTTAGATTCCACACATAAGTGATATCATATGGTATTTGTCTTTCTCTGTCTGGCTTACTTCACTTAGTATGATTATCTCCAGGTCCATCTATGTTGCTGCAAATGGCTTTATTTCATTCTCTTTTATGAATGAGTAATATTCCACTCATTCATATATATATATATATATATATATATATATATACACACACACACACCCCACATCTTCTTTATCCATTTTTCTGTCAATGGACATTTAGGTTGCTTCCATGTCTTGGCTACTGTAAATAGTGCTGCAATGAACATTGGAGTGCATGCATCTCTTCAGATTATGGTTTTCTCTGGATATATCCCCACGAGTGGGATTGCTGGATCATATGGTAGCTTTATTTTTAGTTTTTAAGGAACCTCCATACTGTTCTCCATAGTGGCTGTACCAATTTACATTCCTACCACAGTGTTGGAGGGTTCCCTTTTCTCCACACCCTCTCCAACATTTGTTTGTAGACTTTTTGATGATGGCCATTCTGACCAGTGTGAGGTGATACCCCATTGTAGTTTTGATTTTAATTTCTCTAATAATTAGTGATGTTGAGCATCTTTTCATGTGCCTTTTGGCCATCTGTATGTCTTATTTGGAGATATGTCTATTTAAATCTTCTGCCCATTTTTTGATTAGGTCATACACACACACACACACACACATATATTGAGCTGTAGGAGCTATTTGTGTATTTTGGAGATTAATCGCTTGTCTGTCACATCATTTGCAAATATTTTCTCCCCTTCTGGAGGCTGTCTTTTTGTTTTGTTTACAGTTTCCTTTGCTGTACAAAAGCTTTTACGTTTAATTAGGTCCCATTTGTTTGTTTTTATTAGGCCTTGAAATAGTTTTGACCCATATCCTAAAGCTGTCCACATGAAAGGCCAAAGTCTGCTGTCTTAATAAAATTTATTTTCAGGTGTCTGAACAGGACTTGTGTACCTCGACATCTGCTCTACGTGTTTTCCCCTGACCGGGTGTTCCCTGAAAATATTTCAGGCAGTTGACATTTACTGAGTAATTACATTTGTCAAGCACTGAGACTAAGCAACTGATGTGCAATATCTCATTAATCCTCAAACAACTCCATCAGGTAGATATGATCATTATATCCCCTTTACAGATGAGAAAAAGGAGGCTGAGAGGAGTAGAATGACTTGTCCAAAATCCAAGGCTGATAGATAACGGTCAAAGGATTCAAATCCACATCAGTCCGGCCCCAAAGCAACATTCTTGTCCAATACTTTCAGTACAATCTTGATTGCTTTTGTCAACAGACCTTTACAATAACATCTGTGATATGATAACTATTACCAGCTATCCAATAACAAAACAACAGACTCTTCTATGTTATGTTTCCTTTGCCTGGTATATCAGTTGTTTCATATTTGAGGGATGGCCAAGTGACGTTCCTTTAGTGACTCTTATTTTAGCCAGTCTCATTCCCGTCTAAAGATGTTTGTGATGAATTTCTGACAGATCTATGCACTCAAAGTCTACTCATGTCCAACAAAGCAGGAAAATAATAAGACTATATGGACTTACGACTTAAAATCTATACCTGTAGAGAAGAAATGCCCCTCTCAATCTGCAATACCTGAAAAAGTTCTACCCCCCCAAGTAGCAACAAGCACACCACACCTAATACTATTCCCCAATAAATGGAACTAGAGATCCTTAGAGAAATGGCTGATTCTAGGACTGAAGCAGGAAATATACAAGATGAGGCTAGAGTTCTCACAGTGCCATAACGTAAGGAAGTTCTTAAAAAAGAAATGACGGGGGCATGTCAGATGGTCACAGGAGCCAGCTAAAGAACATCCAATGGCCAAACTAGGACTAAGCTGACCCAAAAAAAAATTTAAACAGTGATTTTGGATTATCACCCAAAGTATAAAATAAATGTCAATGAGTGTTTGCTGATATAAATAAATGATTGTGTAAATAAATAAATGGAGATGAGACAATCTCCCCTGCAGAAGAATTCCAATAATGTGTGTAGATGCCCCACCCTCAAGGAGTGAAGTATAACCCCCCCCCCCCCCCCCCCCCCCCCCCCCCCCCCCCCCCTTAAGTGTGAGCGGCACATAATGACCTCCTTCCAATGAGGACAGTATGGGGTGGAGGGGAGAGTAACTTCACAGTGGATGAACCTGACAAGCACTCCCTTTGTCCAGGTGATGGAGGTCAATGTCAACGGTGGTAAGTCACGTGGGTAGTATGTACCCTTGATATGTGATGAAAATGGCACTTTACCTCCGTGCTCTTCTTCCCAAAAACCCGAACACCAGTCTAATCACGAGAGAAACATCAGACAAATCTCAGTTGAGGGACATTTTACAAAATGCCTGGTGAGTATTCAAAACGGTCATCAACACTTTGCTGTACAGCAGAAACTAACACAACATTATAAAGCAACTAGACTCCAATAAAAATTAATTTAAAAAAAAATGGTCATCAAAAAAATAGAAGTCTGAGAAACTGTCCCAGCCGACAACAGTCGAAAGAGACATGACAACTACAAGTAAGGTGGTGTCCTGGGTGGGATCCTGGAACAGAAAGGGCACATCAAGGCAAACTAAGGACATCGGAATAAATAGGGACTATAAATGTGTCAGTATCAGCTCATGAATTGTAACAAATGTTAATAGTGTAAAATGTTAATAATAGGGGAAGATATGTGAGTGTATGGAAACTCACTCTACTATCTTCCCAATTTTCTGTAAATCTAAAACTGTTCTAAAAAATAAAGTTTAGGGCTTCCCTGGTGGCGCAGTGGTTGAGATTCTGCCTGCCGATGTGGGGGACACGGGTTCGTGCCCCGATCCGGGAAGATCCCACATGCCGCGGAGCGGCTGGGCCCATGAGCCATGGCCGCTGAGCCTGCGCGTCCAGAACCTGTGCTCTGCAACGGGAGAGGCCACAGCAGTGCGAGGCCCGCGTACCGAAAAAATAAAATAAAATAAAGTTTATTTTTTAAAAAGTGTTACCCCTCCTTGAGCTCATATCCCTTCTGGTTATAACAGCTCATGAAAGATATTCAAGCATGTCCATCACCGTTTCCACAAAGGCCAACAAGACTTATGTGTGAATCTCTTTCCCCCCATACACAGGAACATTTGCTCCCAAATAAACCCTGTTCCCACTGCCGATCCCATGAAAGCGGAATTGAAAACTGGAATCTGTCCCCAGGGTTGTTTCACAGGTGTTTATTCCATACTCATTCAGTAGATGTTTACTGAGCCCCTCCTGGGTGCCAGGCACAGGCTAGATGCTCATAACTCAAGGTAAACACAACTTCCCTGTTCCCTGTCCACATGGAGTCCACGCCACAGTGGGAAACAGACACCAAACAAGGAAATGCCAAAAGTCACCTCTCAGATATCATGACAGTTACAGAGAAGGGAAAGTGCAGGCTGCTGGGAGGGGAGGGGGGCCATGAAAGGGCAGGGAGGCTTCTCTGAGGAAGAAAAATTAAACTGAAGCCTACAGATTCTGCTTTAAACTAGTTCGCTCTAGTTAGTTCTTGGCAACTTGAATGGCACATATGGTGTTTGTGTAGGGTACAAGAGAATCTGGTCTTTATGTTCCTGTAAGCAGAGAAAGTTCACCTGTGCAGGTAAATGATAATTGCCTAAGTGATATTTCTCTACAAAATTAATCTTCTTTATTGTTTTCTTTAACCCCAAAAGTAAGCACCAACATCCATTGATGAAAAACTCTATGGAGACAATAAAATGATCAGTGTGTGCCAGGAGTTAGCAGGGACTGAGGTATGAGTAGGTGGAGCACAGAGGATTTTTAGGGCAGTGAAAGTATTTGGTATGATACTGTAATGGTAGACAAATCATTAGACACTCGTCTAAACCCATAGAATGGAAAACACCAAGAGTGAACCCAATGTAAACTATGGAATTCGGGTGATTGTGATGTGTCCACGTAGGTTCATTAGTTGTAACAAATGTCCACGCTGGTGTGGGATGTTGTAATGGGGAAGGTTATGCATGTGGTGGGGGCAGAGGGTATATGGGAAACCTCTGTACCTTCCATTTGATTTTGCCATGAACCTAAACTGCTCTTTAAAAAAAAAAGTAGGGACTTCCCTGGTGGTGCAGTGGTTAAGAACCCGCCTGCCAATGCAGGGGACACGGGTTCGATCCATGGTCCTGGAAGATCCCACATGCCGCGGAACTAAGCCCGTGCGCTTCAACTACTGAGCCTGCGCTCTAAAGCCTGCAAGCCACAACTACTGAAGCCCGCGCACCTAGAGCCTGTGCTCTGCAACAGAAGAAGCCACCGCAATGAAAAGCCCGCGCACCGCAATGAAGGGTAGCCCCCGCTCGCAGCAACTAGAGAAAGACTGCGCGCAGCAACAAAGACCCAAAGCAACCAAAAATAAATAAATTTTTTTAAGTATTTTTTTACAAAAAGTGACTGAGCACTATAAAAAATTCAAATAGCATAGAAATGTACACTGCATAAAATGAAAAGAGCAAACCCTGATCAATTCCTTATCTTTGAATGAGCCACTACAATTATAGTCTAGATTGTTCCTGTGCATGTATCTATCTACATGTGTGTATCTACCTATGTGTTTTTGCAGAAATGAGATCATAGAATGCATAGTTTTGTAAATTTATCCATTGACAAACCTATCTTGGACATCTTCACTTGGTGGTACAACTAGGTTTACTCATTTGTCCTAACAATGACATTCTTTCCTTCTTTAAACAATTCCCTATTGATGGTCGTTTGGATTGTTTCTTATTACCAAAAAAAAAAAAAAAAAATGCTACACTGAACTTATTTGTGTATTTATTACTGTGATCTTTCTTAAATTTTTCTAAAGGGTAAATTGCTGGAGCAAAGAGTATAGACATTATATATTTTAATAAATATTGTCAAGTTTTTCTCAATTTTGCATCAAATTAAAACTCAACAGCATATGAGAGTGCCAGTTTCCCTAAACCCTAATCAACCTTCAGTAATCAACCTTGTTAATTTTTAATTTTACCAATCTCTGTGAAAATAGCGCATTGTTTTGATTTTCATGCCTTAAATATTAGCAAGTTTAAAAATTCTAGTATCTGTTAAATGGCCAGTTGTATTTATTCTTCTGACCCTCCATATTCTCTCCACACTTTTCTATTGGATTGTTAGTCTATTTCATATTTATTTATAAGAGTTCCCGGTATACTGTGGAAAATAGCTATCTGTCTACTCTATGTGTAGGGAATACATTTCTCCAGTGAGGCCTTTGTCTTTGTTTATTCCCTCTCCCACTCCCCCATCAGGGACTCTGAATGGCTAGAAGCCGTCTTTGATTTAAGGCAGGGATAAGGTTTTGTGGGAAAGACAGCCATCAAGTAGGAGAGTGTCTCAGTCTTAAGCACCTGCAGCTCCTGAGGTCACTGGTGAAAACTGTAGTGTCTGTGGTGCTCAGCTGTGTGGGGAAAGTATTGGGAGGGAAACCATGATTGTGATGAAATGTGACATTCTGCAGTGAGCAGGGTGAGGGAGTCTATGGAGGTGAGTCAGTGGGTTTGTTGGCTGATAGGGAGAGTGACATGTCACAGCTTTAGGAAGAAGTGTTCCAGGTAGCCTGGCCTGGAAAATGCAGTGCTGACCACACAGCTGCTGGGAGCCTCGGATTACTGTGCAGCTCAGGGTCACGTCAGGCCTTTCCCAAATGCAGGTCCTCCCTGAATGCAGACCACCCATCCATGGCAGTCCCAGACCTACCAGCCTACAGCCCTAAGGGCTGGGGATGGTCTGTACAGGAGGAAGAGAGAAGCCAGGTCTTTATAAAGAACGGGGAGATTGTCCCAAAGGCTGGGACAGGTTCACTGAGGGGCTGAGAGGCATGGAGGAGACCATGGTCCCAACTGACCCCAGAATCAGAAGAAACGGTGGCAAGTCCTCCTGGAGCCCCAAGGTCATCATGGAGGACAGGTATCACACCGAGGTGGCAAGAGTCCTGTTTGGCATTTTTTGCTTCAAACAAAAAATGAAAATGAGGCCTATTGCATCTGTTCTCCAAGGAACACCCCACCTTCAGTTCAGCTCCTGCAATGACAGACCCACCTTTACATCCTGAAGATCTCCGGGGGGGTCCAGCTCCAATTGTGGCTCTGGGCTTTTTAATTTCTGGAAGGCAATTGTTCCAGGGTATCTTTAAGAAATTTGAAAAAAGTTGTTGCCACGGGAGTTTCAATGATGCTAATCAATTTTCTGGCTATCCCCTTCAGGCCACTGTCTGGTGGCATCATGCCTAAGAAAGGGGCCTCAGCTCTAATGACTTGGAAAATATGAGCAGCCTGTGGGAACGGTTAACGTGAAATCTGTGTGACGTTGAAGGCCTCCATCTAGCAGAGTCCCCTAAATCCAAACCAGTCAGCTGGGTATGTTCCAGAAGGTTAGATGTGTTCCATGGCCACGTGTGCAGTATATAATTATGCCTTCCAGGAGATTTCTTTCAAATGTAACTTCCCAAATACATAGAGGTGGTGCTGATTGGTACCCACACCTATGCACGCTTGTAATATTTCAACATTCAGAAGAACAAGATGAAGAAACTTTGAAATGAAAACAGTCTATGAAGGCCATTTTTAGGAGCCTCTTTAAAGATCCTTACAGCAGTTTCATGAGGTCTGTCCTTATTAACATCGTCATTGGGATCATGAGAAATCGGAGGTACTGAGAGGTTGGGTAACTTACCCAGCGTCACACAGTGGGGGAGGGGAAAGCCAGGATTTCAACCCCAGCAGGTGCCCAGCTGTGAGTGCTCAAAATGAGAACCAGGTGGGAAGTGCCCTACAGGTTCCAAAGCACTACCCATTGTTCACCTCAGGCTGTCTCCAAACTGACCTGAGAGGCGAGGATTCCCCACTCTACAGAGAAGAAAACCAGCGCAGAGAGGTGAAGAAGTGAAGATGGAAAGGGTGCCTGATACGAAATTGTGGCAGCTGGGTTTGATATTGACATGCAGTCTTCTCTCAGTCCTTCAAAGCAGACTTACTTCCAGGGAAATGCTCCAGAGCTGGGCATTTCCCCCTGAATGAACCCCAGCCCCAGGAAGGCCCCTGTGTCCCATCCCCAGGCAATCTGCCTTCACCTCTCAGAGTCTGGCTCAAGGGGTGAGGCAGAAGTTCCCCCACTCTCCTCTTTGAAGCTGTTTCACCTCAGAAGTTTCTCATTTGGATCAAGAACTCAGATCTGAAACATAGGGTCCTCAAGGGTCCCCCCTTCTCAATGGTAACCCGCCCCACTCTTAGCCCAAAATAATTCTCACCCAGCCCAGTCTGAGACATGGACCTCCAGGTCCCCCCACCCTGATTCCTAGCCTAGGCCTCTCCCACATCGGGACCTTGCCCCTGATTTCTCATCCAGATCACGGATCTCTCATTCAAAATAAGCTCATTTTGCCCAGGATTTAGTTCCTAATAGCTGAATCCTGGTTTACTCTTGTGCTGCCGCCCCAGCTATCAACCTGCCACCCCTTCCCCGTTTCTCTGGTTCGACCCTTGTGCTCAATCTGAGAATGAAAGGAAAAGACTCACGGACCTCGCAGCACCACCTGCAACCAGCACCGAAGCCTCCCTCAAAGCATCCTTCCGCCCTCCCGACTGGCCGCGCAGCGCCTGGGCACTAGTGCCACCTGGCGGCTGAAGATCAAACTGCCGCTAGTGATTTCCCGAAAGGAGGCCTTCCAACAGCACGTCGACATTCTACAAACAAAACAAAACAAAAAAACGTGATGAGCGCCTATTGTGTGCAGTACCCTGAATACAGAGACAGGAAGCAAAGCCACTGTCCTAGACGAGCCCGTAGTCTAGCAGGGAGGTATAAGCAGAAATCATTTCAGCGCAGGTTGTATGTGCTACAGTACATTTTCTATCATCTAGGAGACCGTAGCAAGCAACAGGTGAACACTGGAATAAAGCAGGAAGGCCTCTTGGAGGAAGCATGCAGGATGACCCGCAAGGGGCAGGTGGAGCACACACAGACACCGGGAGAGGAAGGGGCTGCAGGAATGGAAAGAGATGTAGCTTGGGGGGGCCTGTGGCCCAGGTCTCTGTTCCTGATGGAAGCCAAGGCAGATGTAAACTGGAGGAGACTGGTCCAACGTGCTGTGTGTGGGATGCAGCCTCCTGAGTCTGCATGTGAGTGCTTTAGGCATGTGAGAAATGGCAAAAGCAATGGCCTTACGGTTAATTTAAAAAGGAAAAAATGAGCTTCTCAGGCATCAAAATTTACCAGGAGCATGACAGTCTGAGGCGGAAAGGACAAAAGGGGAGTAAGTGAGCCTATTGCCTGCCTAGGTTTTCCCCAGATCCCTCCTCACTCGTAAGGTTCAGGTTAGGTTGGGGGTCTCAGCATTGGGGAGAGAAGCAAACGGTACCGGGTGGGGGAGAAATGACTCCCTCCACGGCCCCTTCCAGCCATACAACTCAGTGTGCAGAGGGCTGATGTGAATGCGGGGGATGGTGGGTCGCGTGGCCAGGCCTTAAGAGGATGGACTTTCACGGCAGGAGTCAAGGCAAGGGTAATGAGCAAAACCAGCAGCAGTGAGTTCCCGGTAAACCCATCACTCAGATCAAGACTCTACCAGCCACGCAGAGGGGTGTGGAGAAGCCCCTCAAGCAGGGCAGCAGAGCCGGGCCAAGCAGACTGGGGCTGAGGCCAGGAGAGCAGGGCCAGCGGGATCCAGGGAATGTGGACAGAGCCCAGTGTCACAGCCACATCCACGTGATGAAAACACAGGAGAGCAGCAAGCCTAATACCTTCCAGCAAGAAGACTTTGGTCCCGGTCCAGCTGCAGGCGGGGTCTGTAGCCTCCATGGGAAAGGGAGCCCTGAGGCTCCACTTGTGTCCTCAGGCCTCCCACAGGCCCTTCAGGTAGCGGGTGCCGAACAAATGCTTCCTGGATGTGAGGATGATGCAGCTTCCACCTGAAACCGCCAAAGAATTCCTGCACCAGGTATCACTGAAGATAAAGGCCCCTTGGCCTCTGAGCTAGCCTTTCCCCCGAAGGAATTCCTGACTCCAGTCAGTGCTCAGAGGCGCCTGCCTGCTTTGAACTCTGCTGCTCGGCCTGCCAACCACCCAGTTCCCAGAGGTCCTAACAGCCAGGCTGCCTCGCCCCACTTCTCCTGGCCTAACCCCTTGAGCACCAGCTTCACCCCTGCCCCAGCACGGCCCAGACCCAGGAGCAGTGCAGGCTCAGTCCTGGGGACAGTGACTGCGGGCTAAGAGCCTGGTGTTTCCCTTAAACCTGAACACAGGACTTCATCCACGGATTCAGTGAACACTGGTTGCCTGTTGCCCAGGTCTCCTAGAAAGCCAGAAGCAGAACTGAATACTCTGGTTTTCCTGGACACCATCCCAACTGGTATTGGGGGTTCATCCTCCTCCTGGGAGAGTCTGCACCCACCCTCAACGTCCCATGAGGTCCTTAGCTCTATCCCTGGGACAGAGGGCTTACAAATGACCCATGTCCCCCAGGTCCCTGGCGCTGGGCTGCCTGCACTCCCAGAAAACTATTATAAATCGCTGGCACCTAACTCTTACTGCCTGTCCCCTCACTGTCAAGGCTGCTCTCACCCCTTGCCCTGTAAGAAGGGAGCAGCGTCCTTCCTCTGGAGCACAGCCCCAATCTGTGTGTCCAGCAAATCACTGAGGCCCAGACACTGATTTCCATGTGATGATGAGAGAGCCAGGGTCACTTTTTCTTCTCTTCTTGCCACCTTCTCTTGGTAAGTTTCCCTGATAAAACCTGTCCCTTAACCCATACAAATTTTCAGGAATCCTGCCTGAGATCTAGTCTATCACGGTGGTAATCACAAAAGACTCACCTTGCAAAATGGCACAAGACACTGGAAACTGTGCAGTGGGGACACAAAGGTAATTTTTAAAGCGGGGATGAAATGAAAGAGAGGGGGGATTAAAAGCTGCTCCTGCAGATGCCTGTTCTGCCCACCACTGCCCTTCTCCAAGCCAGGCAGCTTCCCTGCTTCCCCACCTCCCTGCCTCCTACCCCACACGTTCATCTGGACTCTCCTTTCCCGGTTTCATTCTCTTGCCTCAACTTCTTTGAGAAACTGTCAGAAAGTCTGGGCAGTCACCCTTCTCCGAAATACAGATTAAATCTTCCCATATCCTTGTGCAAAGATCCACCTACTGAAATGTGAAGCAGCCCTGCCTTGTCAGTGAAGGGTCTTAGTGAAGAATGATGGGTGGGAGATAGAGGGGTGGGCTCTGCCTGTCTTATTCTTGAAGAAAATCCTAAGAACCCTCACAGGAGTGGGGAGCTGTGTGAACAGCAGACGATAATATGCTGAGACTGCTCTGTCCCTGGTGGCCAGGGGGATAGAATCTGGATTCCAGGTGGTGGTAAAAAGTGGTGGTAGCAGGATAGGAAGCAGATCAACACTGGGGTTGGAAGTGTGGAGAATCTTGCTTAGAAATGGAGCTGGGCCTGTGTCATAGAGGGAGGGTAAGAATGAAACAGTATTAAATGCCTACTAAGTGCAGGGCACTGTGACAGGAGCTTATATACATTCTCCCTCATAATCCCTATAACTTAACTACCTGGTCAGCAGAAATGTATGCGCCTGGCTCCAGGTGACCCAAGAAAAAGGCTCCTGGACCCTAGAGAATATCATACTAAGTGAAAGAAGACAGAGAATGACAAATATTATATAATACCACTTCTATCTAGAATCTTAAAAAACAATACAAGTGAATCTCTACACAAAACAGAAACAGACTTGCAGACATAGAAAGCAAACTTACGATTACCAAAAGGGAAAGGGATACAAACTACTGCACATAAAATAGACAAGCAGCAAGGATTTACTGTACAACACAGGGAACTATAGTCAATACCTTGTAATAATCTATAATGGAATATAATCTTTAAAAAAATAATGGAATCACTTCGCTGTACACCTGAAACAAATACAATATTGTAAAGCAAGTATACTTCAATTTTCAAAAAATGAACTACAACAAAATAAAAGAAGACAGGAAGAGGGTAAAGTAGAAAGAAAAGAAAAAGGATCCCGTAACGTTGGGTGAAAGAAACCAGAGAGGAGAGAACACAAACTCTGTGCCTTCACTCGTGTGAACCCCCAAAACAGGCAGCATAAACCACCATGTTCATGGATGTCTACTGAGGTGGTCAAACTATGGAGAAAAGCAAGTGCTTATCTCTGGGGAGGGGGACCTTGTGATTTTTAAAGGACACACAGACTCCTGGGGCACTGGGGTGTTCCATCTTGTGACCTTAGGTGCTTACACTGAGTACTTCTTTATAATAATTCATTAAGCTATACATTTACTGCTATACACTTTGTGGGTGTTATTTTTCACAATCAAAAGGTCCTTAACAAAAGAATATCATGTTAGGGCTTCCCTGGTGGCGCAGTGGTTGAGAGTCCGCCTGCCGATGCAGGGGACACGGGTTCGTGCCCCGGTCCGGGAGGATCCCACATGCCGCGGAGCGGCTGGGCCCGTGAGCCATGGCCGCTGAGCCTGCGCGTCCGGAGCCTGTGCTCCGCAACGGGAGAGGCCACAACAGTGAGAGGCCCGCGTACCGCAAAAATAAAAAAAAAAAAAAAGAATATTGTGGATAACTGTTGGGCATTAAGTGTTTCCAGTATTTGTGGGGTTTTGTTAGGATTTATCACAGATGTGGGTGATGAGACAGATGGTATGAACATTTTACAGCTCTTGATACATATCGCAGACCCTATGTGATCTCATGGTTTAATTTGCATTTCTATGACTACTAGTAAGTTACAACATGTTCTCAAATGTTTCTTAGTTGGTTGTATTTTTTATTTTGAGAATGACCTATACATATCTTTGAATATTACCCTTTGGGGAAATCCAGTCCTGTTTGGGATGCTGAATCCTCGGCATTTTGAGGGCAGAGAGGTGTCCGTGGAGAGGAAGATACTGAAGATACCAAAGGGGCGGGGGGGAACCAGAGGGAGCAGCTGGTGTCCCTTCCCCAGCCTGCAGACGCAGAGCTGTGAGAATCCTTTCTGTTTGTCTCCACACATCCTGTGTCCCCTGAAGCAGCTCATGGGACAGGCCCTGGGGATGCAGTGAGCAGACTTCATATCTGCCTGAGAGGAGCAGGTCCAGAGGGGCAGCAGACAAGACAAAACAAAACAAGGCAACTGAGACACAGGGCTGGATGGGACACACACAGTGATGGAGGGTAGACAATACACACAAGCAGGGTTGGGGAAATGAGCACTTGAGCTGGGCCAGGAAGGAGTGTAGGGGGGCGGGGGAAGCTAAAAGAACTGTGAGCAAATAGAGAACTGTGTGGAATGGCTGAAACGTCGGGCACGTTTGAGACTAGTCTGGAGAGACTGGAAGAGACCACGAAGGCCCTGGAGGCCACACACAGTGTTAAGGTTTATCTTGGGCTTCCCTGGTGGCACAGTGGTTAAGAATCTGCCTGCCAATGCAGGGAACACGGGTTCGAACCCTGGTCCGGGAAGATCCCACATGCCGTGGAGCAATTAAGCCCGTGCGCCACAACTACTGAGTCTGTGCTCTAGAGCCCGCGAGCCACAACTACTGAAGCCTGCATGCCTAGAGCCTGTGCTCCGCAACAAGAGAAGCCACCGCAATGAGAAGCCCGCGCACCACAACGAAGAGCAGCCCCCACTCGCCACAACTAGAGAAAGCCCACACGCAGCAACAAAGACCCAACGCAGCCAAAAATAAATAAATAAAATAAATAAATTTATTTTTTTAAAAAAAGGTTTATCTTGTAAGTCAGCATTTCTAAAGTATGTGATGTCAGAATGCTAATTTAGCACGACAGTTAGGGCTTCTGCTTGAGAAAAGACAGAAGGAATGTGAATCCCATGGTCATACATGTTGTGAAACACCAGACTGAAGAATTTAAATTAATGTTCCCACTGGAGTAGGGACTATGAATATCTCAGAAGAGATCAGTCTGTACATTTCCTAAACTTCTCTGATCTCTGCCTACCTTTCTTGAGGAGCATTTCTCAGAACCGATGTCCCATGGAGCACACTGAGAATCTCTGACACGGGTAAATTGGGTGTCAGTTTGTGAACACAGTGAGGGCAGGAGCCAGGCTATGTTGTATTCTCTCCACAATCCTTGCCTTCTTCTCGCCCTCCCCACCTGTGAAAGCTCACCAGCAATGTGATCCTTTCGATGAAACCCTACTTTAGTAGCACAACCATTTCTATTCACTAAATAGGAGCTATTAGGGCGAAACTTCTTCTTGGTCTACTTAGGCTGCCATAACAAAATGCCAGAGGGAATTCCCTGGCGGTCCAGTGGTTAGGACTCCATGCTCACTCTGCTGTGGGTCCGGGTTCAATTCCTGGTTGGGGAACTAAAATCCCACAAGCCACATGGCCAAAAAAAAAAAAAAAAAAAATAGCCAGGGACTGGGTGGCTTAAACACACTTCCTGGTGAGAGCTCTCTTCCTGGTTTTCGAAGGCCACCTTTGTGCTCTGTCCTCACATGGCAGAGTCAGAGACAACTCTCTGGTTTCTCCTCATATGAGCACAACTAATCCCATCATGAGAACCCCACCCTTATGACCTCCTCTAATCCTGATTACCTCCCAAATGCCCCATCTCCAAAACCATCAAATAGGGGGTTAAGGCTTCAACATATGAATTTGGGGGACACAACTCAATCCATAACAACCTGTCTGCCCCCAGCCCAGACCCTCCTCAATGGTACACTCATTCCTTCAACAAACTGTTAACAAACTTCTACTATGTTGCAGTCACTGCTCCAGGTGCTTAGGATACATCCATGAATGAATCCAGCAACACCCTCTACCCTCATCATTCCATTAGAAGGAGAAAGACACTACACAACAGTCATGATAAATAAGGAAGTGGTATAGTGTGTTAGACGCTGATAAGGGCGCTGGGAAAAGCAGGGTAGGGAGGATCCAGACCTGGGAGAGTGGTTTTAATTTTACATCAGAAGGTCAGAACAGGCTTCATCCAAGGAAAGACTTTTGAGAAAAGACTGGGAGGAGGTGACGGAGTGGACATCTCAAGGAATAGCTTCCTTGGTGGAGGTGACAACCCTTGTAATGGCCCTCAGGGGGGACCGTGCCTGGTGTGCTCCAGGAACAGGAGGCCAGCGTGGCTGGAGCAGATGTGAGTGCAGGCAAGAGGGGAAGGAGAACCTGAGATCAGACAGGTAACGAGGAGCCAGATCAGATCCATCTTGACCTGGAATCTCGGGATGCCCGAGCCAGAAGGGGCCTCAAAGACTGCATGATAACCTACCACTTGCTGGTCAGGTGAGAAAATGAGGTGGACAGGGTCGATGGGCACTGGTATAGAACTTGGTTCCTGTACAGTTTCTCAAAGCCAGGTCTTGCTAGTGAGGACCTTGCCTGGGTCCTGTGCAGGGCTGTGCTCTCCACTCTGTCCACGTGTCCAGGAGAGACCACCCCACTGGCCACAGCAGCAGGGCAGGGAGACTGGGTGGCTGCCGCTGCAGCACTGTCCACGAGGGGGCGCTGGCCCAGCGCGCAGCTTCTCCCTTCATCCCCGGAAACTCCCTGATCTCGGCTCCGCAGGGCTGTCGCCACCTGGCTCTGTCCCCAACTCCAGCCCACGCAGCGGCTCCTTCCCACCCAGGCTTGCCCCCTTTGTCTCAACCAACCTCCCTGCCTCTCCTTCTCCCCCTCCCCTCCCCCCTCTTCCCAAGCTACCGGGGGGGGCGGGGGGGACCAGGCCCAAGAAGAGCTCTGAGAAGGGGACCCCGCCTGGGTTTTGAGGGGCGGAGGAGTGGGAGATGGGGAGGGGTGGCTGAGGGCGGGGCAGGGCGGGGTGGAATGTGCACAGTCACGAGTGCTGTCTGCCCTGCTCCCCGGGGGCTGGCTCTTGCTCTCTCCCTGTTGTGTTTGCTGCTGAGGGGTCCCCAGGGGCTCATTTGGAGCCCGGGAACAGGGCAACCGGGGAGTAAGGGCAGAGGCGAGATTCGGAGAGGAGAGCGGGGGCCTCTGCCCGCCAGAGCCCCTGGGAAAGGAGGCCGCTCCCCACCCCCCAGCCCCACTCGCAGGGCTTATCACCTTCCACAGCCTCGGAGAGGCGGAGACCGAGGCACCAGAGAAAGACTTCCAGGCACCCTCCTTCCCTGCCCCCGGTTCCCGGATGTGTCAGGACGAGGCCGGGGTGGACTGTGCCCGCACAGCGCTCTGCTCTAGGCCACCCTGAGTCCTGCAGGGCTGCGGCGGGCGGTGCTGCCGCGGCCCCTTATCAACGCCCTGTGCCCAGGCCACACCCGCCTGGCACACACACCCAGCGGGGAGAGGAGAAACGTCCAGAGAGCCCCTACCCCACCGCTCCACAGGCCGGGGATGGGAGGGAAAGCCAGGACGGCTGATGCAGGTGGGGGTCGGCGCCCAGTCTCTCTGCCCCACTGTCCCCAGCTTCTCCTTCGTCCTCTTCCCCCACCCTGACCTCGCTCTCTGGGCCTCTGAGGCCTAAACCCCCAAACCTGAGGAGCAGAGGTCAGCGGGAGTCCCCAGCTGACCAGGGAAACAGGCTCCTCCCCTGAACCTTGGTCTTGCTCAGCAGCTGGCCCGAGGCCAGGAGCAAGGTTTCCCCTCTCCAGAGGAAGACTTCCTGCTGGCCAGAGGCCGGGGAAATCCCAGAAGCCGAGCTTCCCCTGCCCTCCAGGGACTCACACCCGCCAGGCCAGGGCAGGGAGCTGCTGGGCCCTCCCAAGGCAGAGCGGGGGCGGGGGGAGGGGCTGAGGGCGCGGGGGGAGGGGCGAGGGCGGGACAGGGTGAGAGAGGGGCTGGGGGGACGTCAGGGAGCAGGGTCTGAGGCCCAAGAGGGAGGGAGAGGGGACCTCGTTCACCCCTTCACTTCTGGGTTTGGGGTTGCATCACTGACATCCCGCTCAGGGGAGGGGCTGAGGGCTGGCCGGACAGTGGAGGGAGGGGGAGGGGGCTTGGAGACAGGGAGGGGCGGGTGCCCGATTTGTCAGTCAGAACCGGGAGGAAGGGATCGTGATGGGCTCAGGGGAGGGAGGAGACAGCTGGCAAGGCCCACTCTCCCCCAAGCGCTGGGACTGGTGGTCCCGCCGTTCCCCCCCTCACAGTCGGCTGGGGTGGGAAGATGGGGAAGGGAGGAAGGAGAGAGTGAGAGTGAGGGGTGTCCACGTGGCAGAAAGCGCAGCCCCCGCAGGAGAGAAGGCAGCGTGCATGGGGTGGTGCTGGGCATTAGAATGGTTATTCTTGTCCTGTTTCCCTAGAGATCTCCTTCGGGCCCCCTCACAACAGCTGTGATGTATTCCTCCTCCAGCTCCCCTGCTGACGGCTTAGGGGACCAGGCCCAGAATCCCAGCCAAGGGCGGGAAGCCTCGTCTTCCCTGCAGTGAGCACCCCCATCCCACATTCTGTCTCCCTCCTTTGCAGCTAACTGCCCTCCTGACCAAAGCTGAGCCTTCTCCTCCCTCCTCCTCCAGGAAGCTCTCCTAGACTGACCTCCCCACACCCCCTCATTCCAGGGCTCTTCTTCAATCCGGCCACAATGGCCAGACACCCTTTTCTCTCCTGGGCGCTGAGAGGTGGCTGTGTAAGTGTTCCAAGCCCTGTGGCTTCCTGGGTGTGTCTCGGGTCTCCCATTAGTAACAAGTCCAGGGCAGGGACCTTGACGTCAGGTCACAAGCCAGTCCATGTGGGGAGGGGGTGGGGGAGCCGCCAGTGGATTTTCACAGCCCCAGATTCTAATTAAAGGGTCCCCATCTCTCCATCACAACCTGCCTAAGCCTGACCTTTGCATCTCCCCTTTCCCCACTTTGTTCTCAAACCCAAGCCATCAGCCTTTCCCAACTTCCGGTTTTCAGTTAACAGGTCCACCCTTCTCCCACCCACCCAGGCTGGAAACCTGGCGTTATCTTGACTCCTTCCTCCGACAGCCCAGATACAGGCTCACATCCAGCCCTGCCTTTTCCAGTGCTCCAACCCCAGTCACCTCACTTCATCTCAAGTCAGCAAGCATTCTTGATCACCTGCCAGGGCCTGACTGGTGTCAGGTGCTGATACACAAAAGATGAGTAAGGTCCCGGCCTTGCCCTCGAGGGCGTCACCGCAGTGTTAGTTGCACTATAATAAGTCTTATACTGGAAGCACAGAGAGCCCTGGAGTTGGAGAGATGCATTTCCACTGGGGACATGAGGAAGACAGTCTGGACTCACCAGTGACTGGCTGGGTGGCCTTGGACAAGTTACTTATGCTCTGAGCCTTTGTTTCCTCAACAACAATAGGAGAATGATAAAAACCCTTGCAGGATTTGGGAGGATTAACTGTAATAATAGCTAACATTTATCAGCTCTCATTAGGTACCAAACCCTCTCCTAAGTGTTTTATAGGTAACAGGTCATCTTGTCCTTGCAGCCCCCTGTGAGGTATGGGATACAATCATCCCTATTTTCAGATGAGGAAGCTGAGGCTCGGGGAGGTTAAGTACATTGCCGGAGTGAGCCCAGCTAAAAAGGACTGATGCCGGGATTTGATACAAGACATTGTTTCATAACGATCATATTCACCTATGCAAGTTTATCTTCAAAATAATTGTAATAATAACTAACGTTTTTCTTTTTTTGAGCTCTACTCTGTGCCAGGCTCTATGTTGATAACTTTACTTGCATTTAATCCTTAGAACCACCTTGAATGGCAGATATGATCGTATTGTAAGAAAAAGGAGGCTCAGAAAGGTTAAGTAATGCCCCAGGTCATGCAGCTAGGTCCCTGGAGAGTTAAACTTGATTCCAGGTCTGTCCAACACCAGAGTGTTCTCTTCTGCCCTGCACCCTCCCGTGGCTCAGCCTGTCTGCTCACCCCCCAAGCTCACACAGTCACCATGCTTGTTCACCACGCTTGTTAATGTCCACCCCCACCAACTCTCCACATCACCTCTGATTCTGACCACCTCCACTGCTCAGATTCCCACCCACCATTCAAGGCCCAGCCTTTCTGGAAGCCCTCTACACTGATTCATTCAAGCCCACCCTGGCGTCTCTTCCAGACAGCACATAGCACATTTGTGGCATGTATTTTGACACTTGATCATATTTAAATGACAGTGTAATTACATATTATTTGGCTTTGTCTTCTAATTATTTAATATTTAGAAATCGTATATCCCCAATCAGTGCAAAACTTCCTTGAGTGCAAGAACCTTAACTTTCCCTTCACTTATTCTGTCTCCTCCCCCCATCGCGCAGACTGCTAGGCACACAGCAAGTGCTCCTTAAATAAACAGAGATATAAAAGGCATTGAAGAGGCAGGAATTCCTAGATGATTAATCACCTTCGTATCTTACTGTACGGATGCATATCTATACAATATGTAACCCCAGACAGACAAGCATAAACCTCACCTGAAGGCAGCTTCTCCCTAGGATTCTGGGAGCTAGGGTCCTTTGAGGATAGATCAACCAGAGGACAGCTTTACTGTCCCCTCCCCACTGGCAGTGCCAGTTCCTTGTCCTTCCCTCCCTCCCTATCCTCCCTGGACGAGGGTGCTAAGAGATTTACTTGAGGGGAGGAGAGGGGTAATGGTGGGACAGAGAGGGCGCACAGGGCCGCTGACAGCACTTCAGCCCAATGTGTCTGACCCTCCTGTGTCTCTGCAGTGACCCACACAATCAGGCGGGGTTTCGTGAGTTGGTAACCCACACAGAGGCACACAGGGTCCAGCCCTCAGAAGGTCCCCGCAAATGCAAGTGAAAACATAGCCTGGGCTCCTTCCTGGCTCTGCCACTTATGAGTGACAAGGAAGTTCTGGGGCAATTCGCTGACCTCTCTCAACAGGCTCTTAGCTCTGTCTTCCAGTTCCATCGTTTCCTCATCTATCCTGAGCAGATTCCCCTTAGTGTCTCCACAAGGGCCACGTGAGAAGATGCACGTAAAGAGCTTCGTGCAGTGCCTGTCACACTGTGAGCACTCAACGCAGAGCAGCCATCGTGGGTGCTGTTGTGACTATTGCTGAGATGGGGGACACAGATGGGAGTTGGGAATGTACGTGGAGCTGGAAAGAGCTGGAGGTTTGGCCTTGGGACCAGACAACTCATACCTGGGGTCCAGAGATCAGGAAAAGAGCTCCTAAGGGTCCAGGCCTCCCGCCATGATTAACTACCCTTTCCCTCCCTGCACTTTTCTAATCATACCTCTCCTGCCTCCTCAGCAAGGGTTGTGCTCTATCTCCAGTAGTTTTCTTATCATGTCTTCAACATAAGCATTGCTTGTCTCTGCTTCCGAAACTTTGCACAAAACATTCGCTCCTAGATATTCTCCCTCACTCCTTCCCAATACGTGCCTATCACCTCCTCCAGGAGGCCTTCTTGACTAGGCCTCTCTACTCCTCTCCTTGATTCCAGGGGCAGCCTCACCTTGCAGTCGCTCAGACCTTGCTTAGTCATGGCCTCCTGCCTCCCCACCCACTGGAGGAAGCAGATGCCATACCCCCATCTTGAATGTAAATGCCTGAGGGCAGACACCTGGCCCCTTTAAAATTCTCCCCACTGCATCGGAATGCCTCTTTCTGAGCTATGAGCTCCGTGCAAGCCCACCTCTCCGTGCTCTGTTTTCAAAGACAGTGAAACACACCCGCCCCTTCTCACCTTCTCAGAGTGATGGAAGGTAACTCAGAAAAGAAGGCTGAACATCTGGGAATCAGGGATCCAGAGAACAGCAAGATAATCATGATTTAAACGTGCTTCTGTCCTCAGCAACGAGCGTGAAGGAACATCATGGTGCAGTAGAAAAATCCTTCTGGAAGAGAGCCCAGGAGAGCCAGGATCTGATTCCAGCTCCACTCCCGACATGTTGGGTTACCTGAGCAAAGAACTTCTCCATGACTCAGTTTTCCTGAGTGCCGAGGCTGGTGCCTATACATCCCAGACCTTATATGGCTGCCCCTTCCAAGATCCCTTAAGCCTGAGCGAAACTTTTATTTGCCCACTTATGATTGTAGGAAAATAGAGCTGGCCCTAAATGAAACTGTCAAAATCTGAGAACTATGTTTCACAGACCTTCCTGTTCTTTCACCCCAGATCCCTTCCACCAGCTTCCAATAGTCAGTGGGAGGAGAGGGCAAGACCCCTTCTCCCAGATATTTCCCTCATTTATTCCATCTAAACATGAAATAATTTGAGTAGTAGAGTCTTGCAGCAGTGAGGTGAGTTTCAGTCAGTTGCCTTTCCCAGGTCAACTGAACTTTAGGCCTTCAATCAGTAATAATGATATGATTGACTGTATTCCATATTCCAATAACGATCTCTAAGAATATTTTGATGGAGAGATCCTAGGGAGCCCTTTATCCCTGAAATTCTTTGTGCCCAATCAAAATATTACAAATAAACCTTATTTTGTGCTTATGTGGTTCTGTTATTTATTGCTATATATAATAAACCACCCCCAAATTTAGCTGTCTAAAACAAGGGCCATTGTGGGTCAGGAACCACGTGGCACTGAGTGGAGTTACCCAGTGGTATTCAGCTGGGGGCTCAGCTCAGCTGGATGGTCCAAGGTGACTTTTCTCATTTGTGTGGTATCTTGCCTGAGATGCTGGAGAGACTGATCTTAGTTGGGTGCCTTTCTCTTTCCATGTAGTTTCAGGGTCTTTGCACATGCTTTCTCTAGCAGGGGGACCAGACTTCTTAAATGGTAGCTCAGGGTTCCGAGAGAAAAAGGTAGAAGCTGCAAATCCTCTCAAAGCCCAGGCCCAGAACTCTCACGGTGTCACTTCTGCTACACTCTGTTGGTCAAAGCAATCAGAGCCCAGCCGACATTCAGGAGAAGAGGAAATAGATCCCATCTCTCCAGGGAGGAGTATCCAAGAATTTGTTGCCATCTTTAATCCACCACCCAGAGTAACCTGATGGAGACTTAGAAGGAAGGATGTGTGGGAGAGGAAGTGAGGGACCTGGGATGAAAAAGCCTACGGAGAGTTTCTTGATGTAAAAGTTGAAGTTTCAGGTTTGGCTGAGGTCGCTGAAGAAGGTAATAAATACCTCAACGTCCTGGATATCTCTTCTCTCTATACCCCAAACCTAGCCTATCCTGGTAAGATCCCAGGAGTTTGGCTAATTCAAAACCCAGCCTATGGTCTAGAACCCACTCTACCCAAACGCCTACCCCTTTTCTAGGATCCTCTATTCCCCATCTCCTATCACCTCCTGTCTTCTCCTTTTCTTCTAAGGAATTCAGACCCTGTACATCTTATCCTTACTATCTCCCAGGACTAGTTTCTCTAACCAGTAATCACCACCTTGCATTTAATGAGCACTTCCTTTGTACCAGAGTCTGTGCTAAGTGCTTCAAATTCATTATTACGTTGACTCCTCGCAACAAGGCATTACTCTCATTTTGCAGATAAGGAAATGGAGATCCAGAGAGATTATGCAACACACCTGAGCTTGTATGCTCCAACTCAAAAGTGCAGCCTTTAATTACCAGGTTATACATCTACTCTTCCAATTGTCTACCATTTAAATGACCCATCTGTGTCTTTATGGGATGTGAGGGTTGGAAGGCCCTCAACATGCTAAAACGAGGACCCCATTAGAAGGCAAGAGAGGGGAGGAGGAAACTCAGGGACCCCAAATCCTTAAAGATGGGAATGCAAGGAATATTCTCTGTTGAAAAGTTATGGTCAAGGTTTCTGTCTTAATTTATGCCATGGCGTGTGAGTCAGTGGTGAGGAGAAATCTGTACGTGATACCACAGAAAACTGGTTACAGAGAGATAAAACAGAACTAAGCAGGAAGAGAGAAACTGAGGAGTTCAGCTGGCAGCATAATAGCACCAGAGTTACCCCTCGCTTAGCTGGAAGTCAGGCTCTGACAACCCCAATTCTGTGGAATGAGGCCCCAAATCCAGAAGTGAAAAAGGCCTTTAAGCACCCAAATTAGCTATAACACAAAGCTCTCGAACCAAAACCAGATCCTTAGCGCTCCACACAGAGCCTTACTGGGTTACACCGAACAAAGTTTCTAAGAGGCTGACCTCTGGCTTCCCAACCCATGGCCCTGGGAGGACAAGGTGGGTGTGGGTGAAAGACCTTCTGAGAGGGAAGTGTTTTAAGAGCAAAGGGACAGCAAACCATTTAACAGCAAAGGACAACAGGACTCGAAATTAGACGCAGCATTGTGCTGTATGTCACTTCACTTTAGAAAAAGGATTATAATGCCTCATTGTCTGGTGTCTGATGGTTTATCAAGCCCTTTCACACACATTATCTCATTTCAACTCCGCAGCAAGCCTATGAAGTAGGCGCCAAGGAGAAAAAATTACACAGAGAGGCTTAGTGACTTTTCCATGGTCACACAGATCAGCGAGCGTTGGAGCTGGGAACAAACCCAGGTTTTATGATGTCTAACACAGGCCTTTCTCTCTACACCATGACCCAGCCTTTTCCTCTACATCAGGATGCCTCCTTTTTCATAATGAGGGCTGTGAGTCATTAAGAAAAGGTTAGTTTACACCTAGTAGACTCTGTTGAATGAGACAGGGAAATAAGTAATACATTTTTTAAATTTTTTTATTAAAGATGACACAGATAGACAAAGGTTGGCATTTAGGATAAAGTTCAGCTTTCTCTTCCCAGCTATTGGGTGGGCCAAAAAGTGCCTTCAGTTTTTTAAGTAAAAATAAAAGACACATTTTTCATTTTCACCAAGAACTTTATTGAACAACCTATTCACCCTTTTGTTCCACTACCTTCTGCCATTTTTCAGGCAACTTTATAATTCCATCTTCCCAAAACTTTTTATCTTTTTGAGCAAAGAACTATTCCAGGTGCCTTTTACAGTCTTCCAGGGAACTGAAAATTTTTCCATTAAGAGAATTTTGTAAAGACCGAAATAGATGGAATCCGATGGTGCAATGTCTGGTGAATACGGCGGATGAATCAGAACCTCTCAGACAAGCTGTAACGGTTTTGCCTGGTCATCAAAGAAACATGAGGTCTTGCGTTACCCTGCTGGAAGATCCTGATGCGTTTTCTGTTGACTAATTCTGGACTCTTTTCGTGTGCCAATTTCAGTTGCTCTAATTGGGAGCAGTACTTGTTGGAACTAATTGTTTGGTTTTCCGGAAGGAGACTCCTTAATAAAGGACTCCCTTCCAGTCCCACCATATACACAACATCACCTTCTTTGGATGAAGACGAGCCTTTGGTGTGATTGGTGGTGGTTCATTTCGCTTGCCCCATGATCTCTTCTGTTCCACATTATTGTACAGTATCCACTTTTCATCGCCCATCACAATTTGTTTTAAAAACGGAACATTTTCATTATGTTTCAGTAGAGAATCGCACGAAGAAATATGGTCAGGAAGGTTCATTTCGCTTAAATTATGTGGAACGGGGCTTCCCTGGTGGCGCAGTGGTTGAGAGTCCGCCTGCCGATGGAGGGGACACGGGTTCGTGCCCCGGTCTGGGAGGATCCCACGTGCCGCGGAGCGGCTGCGCCCGTGAGCCTTGGCCGCTGAGCCTGCGCGTCCGGAGCCTGGGCTCCGCAACGGGAGAGACCACAACAGTGAGAGGCCCGCGTACCGCGAAAAAAAAACATTATGTGGAACGCAAACATCAAAGTAATTCACATAACCAAGCGGGTGCAAATGATTTTCAACACTTGATTTGGATATTTTGAGTATGTCGGCTATCTCCCACATGGTATAACGTTGATTGTTCTCAATTAATGTCTCGATTTGGTCGCTATCAACTTCAACTGGTCTACCCCACCGTGGAGCATCGTCCAGCAAGAAACCTCCAGCACAAAACTTCACAAACCACTTTTGACGCGTTCAATCAGTCACAGCACCTTCTCCATACACTGCACAACTTTTTGTGCTTTTCAGTTGTGTGTTTACCTTTCTTGAAATAATAAAGCATAATGTGCCAAAAATGTTACTTTTCTTCTTCCATCTTCAATACTAAAATAGCTACACAAAAATTCACCAATTTTGTTAAGTCTTTTTTTAAATGCACGCTGATATGACAGCTGTCCCATACAATCTAACAAAATTGTTTCGAATGAAGTTAAAGACAATTAAGTGCTACTAGAGCCATCTTACAGGGAAAAAAAAATGAACGAAAGTTTTGGCCCACCCATTACATTATAATTCTAGTCTTTTACCATCTATGCCTAGTTGCCATACAGCACAATGATGGGCAGATCACTCCGTGTCTCCTCAACTTTCAGGCATCAGTTCCTCCTCTTCATCTTGATTCTACCACCTTAGTTCCGTTTTCTCCTCTCTCTTTTGAACTTTCATAAAACTCTCCATTGGGATCCCCACTTCCAGTTATGATCCCTCAAATTTATCCTCCACTTACATCATTTTAACCAAGCCAACAGGAAGAAAGTCACAGCTCTTAGCAGCAATCAAAGACTCACTCCACGATCCAAACCCTGCCAACCTCCACGGGTTAAGTATTGTCCCTCCTGGCTCCACACTTGGATTCCTACAACACCAAAGGCTTCTTGCTACTAAGTTTCTCCCTCATAGCTGGTGGCTTCCCTTTTTATGATCCTCTCTTTCTGAAGGACCCTTTGTCCGGCCATTAACTCGATTAATTTTCTGCACACCTTTAAAGACCCAAGCTTAGTCGTCACCTAGACAACTCTCCTTGTTTTCCCCGCAGTACCCTATCTCCACACCACAATGCCTCTACCCTTGCATGTATCGATCACAATGCTTGTGGTTTTAGGTAACAGAACTCCTACACCTAAAGCAGCTTAAACAATAGGGGCTTATTGTCTCTTTACAAGAAGTCCAGAAGAAGATGGTTCCTGAATTGGCTCAGTGATATCAGGGACGAAGTTAGCGTCTCTGCAATTCTTTTGGACCTTTTGCAAGATTTCTGCAGTGGATCCAAACTCATGACAACATCCAAATTCAGGGAAGATCTATTCATTTTCTAGGGTTACCATAACAGTATCACGGATGGGAGCGCTTAAACAACAGGACTTTATTTTCTCACAGTTCTGAAGGCTGTAAGTCCAAGATCATGGTGTTGGCCATGTTAGTTTCTTCTGAGGTCTCTCTTCTATCTTAAATGGCCATCTTCTCCCTGTGTCCTCACGTGGTCTTTCATGTGTGTGTGTGTGTGTGTGTGTGTGTGTGTGTGTGTGTGTATACATGTGTTCAAATTTCTTCTTCTTTATGAGAATACCAGTCGTATTAGATTAGGGTCCACCCAAATGGGCTCATTTTAATGTAATTATCTCTTTAAAGACCCTATCTCCAAATACAGTCACATTCTGAGATACTGGGAGTTAGGACTTCCACACATGAATCTGGCGGGGGGGGTGGGGGGGGACACAATTCAGTCCATAACAGAAGGAGATGCAGGTATAGGAGTTCCCCTCTGGGAATATCACTTTTCAAGTGAAGAATCCTTCCCAGTATCCCTCCAGTAGATTTACAGGGTAGGATTTGGTAGCATGTCCTTTTCCTAGTTACAAGGGGAGGCTAGGAAAGCAGTTTCACTTTTATAATGGGAAGAGGGCTCTGCCAGACAGAAAGAAAATGTTGGGAATTACTGAGTAGATTACCAAAGTGTCTGTTGCACTTTTCCCCCACGTGTGTCACGGCTGTCTGCTTATGTGTCTGTCTCTCCCATTAGGTTCTCAGCTCTTTGAAGCAGAGACCAGTGTTTCAATCGTCTGTGTACTCCTAATGACTAGCACAGCACCTGGCTCATAGTAGGTGTTCAGCCAATATCTACTGAAGGAATGAACAAATAGAGTTTAATGAACTCGATGAACCTGTTTATGTTATATTTGATTACAACATTAAACTCTGTTCATATATTTGGCTTGCTTTGTCTGTGGTTCACACCTTTAAATATCTGTAGGGAGTATGGCTAATGGAACTGTTATTTCAATCAGAAGAGACCAAGCTCCATGAGCTTTGTTTCCCCAAAGTCTGGCGGGGTGCATGGTATATAGCGACTGATGCATGAATTGTTGTAGAATGAATGATCGATGGATAAAAAAATTAAAATATTTAAAAATTAGAATATATTTAATGCTTTGAAAAAATATCGTTACATACTTAAGAAGTTATTATGTTTTCTAGAAAAATGTCTTCCAGAACTGGGCATCCCTTCTGCTCTGTTTGTATTTCTAAAGGTTCTTTATCACCAGGTAGTTATATCACCTATTCTATTCTAACAAAGAATGATCCTGATGAGATTGGCCAATGAGCCCATAATGCTTAGACCAATTTCATCTGAGAAGTAAAGATAGACTAACAAATATAAGACTGAGCTATTTATGTGATGTTTGATTTTGGTTCTGTGGAGTTGCAGGAATCATGTCATAATTCCCCACAAAGCACTGATCCCCAAGTATCTGATCTTCCATGTTCTACAGAATAGGGAAGAGCCAGGCACCTAGCTAATGAATGGCATTAGTTGTGGGGATAAGTGACTGATTTAGTGGCAGTTCCCCAATGTTAGGAAGCCTCTGAGGATTTCCATCTAACTCCAACTTCCCTCTCTGCAACAAGGAGAAGGGACCCAGGCAGCTAAGGTGTGTGGAGCAAGGGAGGCGAAAACTCAAAGTTGCCACAAGTAACCAGGTTCCCAGAGGCAGTGTGTAGTTTGGCACCATGAGACTGTGTAACCGTGAGTTCAGTCTCCTTTCGCCCAATTTCAGACCCAAGGGACCCACATCTCCTTCACGCAGTTCAAATAATGAGGTTCAATTTAAACGTTCAGGTTCAATTAGTGTTTCAGGGGCAGTCTTAGGGCAAAATATTTTCCACAAAGGATGTAAGAGAAACTAGCACTGTTCTGGGCCACATTGACATGCAGGGGCAGGAGAGGACTTGGTCTGCAAACAGCATCTGCATAACGTAGAAGCTGGACAAGATGGCACTTGTGTGTGTCTTTGTGCTTCTGCGGTGCCTGTTCTCTGTGCCCCAGGTGCTTTGCTAACAGCCAGAAGAACGTGTGTGCTAGGGTGTTTTCCTTCCAAGTTTTGACTTTTTCTTCTTTCCTTAAAGTATTAGCAGCCCAGATTTTTGCTGCAAATTCAAGACCTGTTATTATAATGATGGTGATTTGTTTTAATTGTGCCAATGAACCTGGTCTTAATGCACTATTGCAAGCACATTAGCCAAGCCTATTACAATAATCTATTGTTGAGAGAAAAATATCCTGGCAGTACATGTATCTAGAAGTTCCGCCTTCTGAATTGATGCCAAAATATGATAGATTCCCAGTTCCTTATGATGTCCAACTACTGTACATGAACTCCCACTCCCCTCTCCCGCCTGCCAACATAATGACTAGCTTCGCTTTGATGTTCTCTGCTTTCCACAGTGGCTTTAACTCTCTGCCAGAGTCTCCTGCACTAAGCACTCTGCTATTTGAAATCCCATTACCTGCAACTCCGCTAACTGGCATCTCGCAGATCAAAGGTATAATAATTGAGGAGACACTGCAGTGACTTCTGAAGCATTTAGAAAATATTTGACTGTGTTTAGAGTAGCTTAACATGGGCGTTTCAGCGTATTCTGCATTTTTTTCACACTTGCTCCAAATTCAATCTATCAATAAATTACACTATAATACATTCTCATAAATTAAGATGATATAGACAGGCTGGAACGAATAACAGACCAAAACCAACCAAATAAAACTGACAAGAATTAATGTAACGTAAAGTCTGGCATTTAGATTTTAAAACTACTTAACAGAAGAGTCCTGGGTTAACAGTTCCCAAAAGAAAGCCATGAGAATTTTGACTATCTACTCAGCAGTGTACTACGGCCTCTGAAAAAGTCAATCCTATCCAAAGCCACCTTTAAAAAAAAGAGGGGGCAGGGAGAGCAACCAACTCAAGGAGGGAGAATAGTTTTATTCTCTACTTTGCTCAGACCAGGTCTGTGGAGGACTGTGTTTAGTTATTGAAGCCACATTTGGAGAGAAAAGGAACTAAGGTTGTTTTTTTCCAGCAACTACTTAGGGAGGCATAATACCTGTCTTCAAAGAGCTGATGGGCTGTCACATGGAAGAAACATTAAATTTAATCTGTGTAGCCCCAGTGGCCAGAACTAGGAGTCATGGGTAGTTATGTCAGTGGAACACATTTCAGCTCCATATAAAGAAGAACTTTCTATAATTAGGGTGATCTAAACGTTGAACTTGGATGAATCAGGAGGGACAAAAGAAGACTTCTAGGGTATGGTAATTTCTATTCTCTGCCTGGGTTGTAGGTACTTAAGTACTTTGTGTTATTATTGTCTTCAACTGATACACATATATTTTCATATACTCTTTTGTGGCTATTATGTAGTTTACAAAATATTTTAAAAATCTAGGTTGACTAGGTGTTGGGCAAAGCAGTGACCTTCTCATCATCATGAGGGTTCCAGGAGAGGCTGGTAGCACTTAGAGAGAGGATGGGATAGATGACCTCTGACATTCATTCCATCTCTAAGATTCTACACATTCAAAAAATGTGTGCACAATTATTAAAGGAAAGCTTTTAAAAATATTCTTAAGGTGATTGCCTGTTAATTAATAGGATCTGAGGCCTCGCTCCATTTTTCGTGACAACCATTACTGGTGTTTGTTAGACTGTGAACCCCAAGTCTATTACAGTGATTATCATTTTTATTAGCCATTATATAATGAGCACTAGATAGACACAGTCTCTGCCCTCTTCAGATGACAAATGATGTGGACAGTCATAAAGAGCATACAGTGAGAGCCAGATATGAACAGTGAATAAATACAAAAGACAGCAAAAAGGTTTATGTGGCAAACAGGTCAAGGCTCAGGGCTTATAAGTGGGGAACAAATACACAAGGGTCTTGGAAAAAAAACATCCTAGATAAGTTAAGACCAGGAAATCTAGGCCTCTGCTCCAATTAACTTCGGCAGGCTTTCTGAAATAAGTGAATAGATTCTAGGAATTCCCTGGTGGTCCAGCGGTTAGACTCCACACTTTCACTGTCTCGGGGACGGGTTCAATCCCTGGTCCGGGAACTAGGACCCCACAGCCAGGCAATGCGGCGTGGCCCGGAAAAAAAGAAAGAAAGAAAGAAAAAGATTCTGGCAATCAAACATTTGGTTAGGGGAAACTTTCTCCTAGGCTGCCAGGAAAAAAAAAAAAAGCCAAAATAGCTTAAGTGATCATTTCCTCATGTTAATCCTATTCTCCTGTTCTGTTCCTTCGTGATCTCTCACAACCCTCTCCACAGTGCTGATTTGAGATGAGGGAACCAAGACCTAAAAAAGGGAAGTGAGAGAAAGGGGTATTTGTGGACTGTGATGGACGTGGAATCGGGGAGAGTCCTTGAGTCCATAAGTCACTGCTAAATAACAGTCAGGCTCTCTGCTCCTCCTGGCTGAGCTGTGACTTTGGGCAAAGTTACTTCTGCTTTGGACTCACTTAACCTTTAATCTGGGGATCCCCACTCATATTACTGACATTAAGTCCTCTGGCCTCACAACAACTTTGAGTTAATGGGAAAAATAAACCAAAACACAAAATCTTATGAGCTACTTGAGTCCAATGTGGTAAATGCAAATAATATGTAGTCAAAGTTTATCCACTTATAATCATTTATCTTCACTTTACTGAAGGGGAAACTGAGTCACACAGAGTGGAAATAAGTTGATTTCATATATACCCTTCAGTCTTTGACCTCATCAATGTAAATAGTCTTAATGTTACAGTATTTTTCTTTCTGGAAGTTCTTGTCATGATCATTTTATAAATGGGGAAACCAAGGCACAGAGTGATTGAAATGTATTGCCTCAGTGTAGCCTTCATAAAATAGTGCCTAGATGAGAAACTCAAGAAGCCTAATTCTCAAGGCAAAATTCTTTTTCCATTAGATTCCTACCCAAGATTGAAACATTAAATCCACTTGAAGTTTGTGAAATTAGGAGATAAGTAAAGTTTGAGTTCTTGATACCAAGAACAGTAGGGTATGGGGTGGTAGCAAGAGTAATCAGGATCCTTGACCTTCATAAAGGGTTTCATAGTGGACAAGCGCTCCACAGACGCTGTTACACTCTGTCCTCAGCAAGGATATCCTTACAGATGAGGAGGTCAAAACTCAGAGGCTAGTCAGAAAACAGTTTGTTAGCAAAGAGCAGAACTGAGATGGAAACTCAAGTCTTCTGAATCCAAGTTTAGTGAGGACACACTTTGGGGAAAAGAGGCTACCTGATTTTTACTGGGAGACTTGAGTATGAGGGAGGTGGGAAGAAGCCAGTCTCAGAAGCACATTCGCAGAAAAGGAAATAATCATCATTAAGCATTTCAAATGATGACACAGAACTGCTCTGGGCACTGTAGGGACCTACTGACTGCAGCTCTAACCTCTGAGGGCCTGCAATCTAAGACAAACACACTAAGAAGAACAAATATGTACATGACATACAATGGTATCTATTACAGTAGATCTACCATAGTGATCTATGACAAGAATAGAGAGGAAAGCATTTATATCACATACATGGCTAGCTAAGTTTGCGATGTGGAGAATGTAAGTGCATAAATGAAAATGGGAGAAATAAAGAAAAGCGAGCCAGGGAAGGAACACACACACACACACACACACACACACACACACCAATTCACAAAGGGTTTTTTGGAAGAAAAGTAATGTTTAAGAGTTCTTTTTTTTCTCTTTTTTAAGAAGCAGTGGATTAGCTGTGTTGTGGCAGGAGCAGACCTAAGAGTGTGAGATTTAAAACAGAAATGTATCCTTAGGCATATGGAACAATTATAAAGATGGGTAGGAAGGGGGTAGAAGGCATTCAGTGGACAAAGAGGGCTTTGAGCAAGTGGGAATTCAAGAGAGATTACCTGTCCTGACTCCCAGACTGTATCTGAGCATTTCCACCCCGTGCTTTCAGAAAGCTCATGCTCTCCACATTTCAGGAACAAGAATTTCCAAGTTGTGAAGCCTGTCTGCAGTGGCTGAAGAAGGCAGCAGTGCCATGGTGAAGGAGAACGTTGCAGAAGTGCAAAGTTCCTGCACTCAAAGAGCTCATGGTATAGTTAAAAATATTGGTAGTGTTACCGAGTCCAAGTTTGTACTGCTCTCAGCACAACAGGGCAATAAGTCGAGAGATGAGATGTTGCGGCAAGGAAGAATAACTTTATTTGGAAAGCCAACAGATGGAGAAGATGGTGGACTAGTGTCCCAAAGAACCATCTTCCCTGAGTTAGAATTCATGCTTCTTTTATACTAAAAGGGCAGGGGGGTAAAGTCCTGCTTCCAGGATGTATTAATTTCTTCCTTCCTGCAGCCGTTTCCAGGTGGACCTGGTCAGGAGGTTTCCTGTGAGCTAAAGAAAGGTATTTTAGCTTAACGCTCATTACATGGGAGGCAGAGTTCCCAGAGATAGTCGATTATGTATAATTTAAGGTTATAGGCAACATCCCTTTAGTGATTAACTTGTAGCAAACGCGATAGGATACAAAGGTTAAAGTAATGTATTCTTCCCTATTACAGTGGTCCTCTCTATGAGAGCACTTACATTTTGCTCATTTTATTCACCTACATAGGATTTTCTCACTAGAAAAGACCTTGTATCACCAATGCTATTATCCTTTCTTTTTAAACAGGAAAGGCAACTTTAGGCCCAGAGGGGACCAACTTACTAGTTAATTTGCAGTAACTGGAGAATGGCTAGTGGCAAACCCAAAACTGGAAGCCAACTTTTCTAACAACTAATGGTGATGTTTCATGTTCTTCCTGGCATTCAGGATATAAAGGTATTGTTACAACAGCGGTACAAAAAGAAGTTTACTCCTTTATCCCAAATTGTCCTTCAACTCCATTTCACTTCTGGCACTCTTATTGCTCATTTTAATTTACTTCACCTTTACTGATCCCCACTCCTCCCTCTTTTCTCCTTTTGGAGTGAAACCAGGCCTGGACATCACTCAGGCATATGGGGCTGGGGGTGGAGATAAAGTAGATGTTTGAGATCCTTAACCATTACTGAACCTTAAAGGAAGAACAAAAAATGCTTTGGATAACATGCTTATAACTGCTTGAGCACAAACAAAAGACGGAAGACAAAGAGAGGAGAGATGTAGTTGAATGACTTAGGGAGAAAACTTGCAAGCTGCTTAGATGTGGACAAATGAAGACTAAATGCAGGGGGTTGGGGGTCAGCGAGGAAACGTCACACTCCCCTAACGGAGCGAGGTGGAGGGTGTAATGCCTAACTAAGCAAGGCGCTTCACAGAAAGCCTCGCGGATTCTTTTGTAAGTATCTGAAAAGACTCTTTTCTTAGATGGCAGCGAACGACCTCTGAGGTCTGCGGGTATCTCTTCCCATTGTGAAGGCGCTCCTCTCTGGGAGATCGCAGGGCCCTTTTACGGAGAAACGGGGGACCCCCTCTCAGCGGTCTGGGGGAAGCTTTATGCCGGCGCTGGGCCCGTTCCCGTGGGTTCTGCGAGGTCCCCTCCCGAGACAGGCGTGACCCCCGGGTCAGCGCCTGGCCCACACCAAGCCGGCGGAAAAAGCCCCAGCAGCCCCGCTGGCCCCCTAGAGCCGCTTCCCCCTGCGAGTCCCGCCGAATCCCGCCCTGCCGCCCGCCGCGAGCGTGCCTAACGTGCCCCCGCAACGTGACGCACGCGCCGCGCCGGGGTGGCTGCGCGGGCAGCGCGGCGGGAGGAGCGCGCGCCGAGGGCTGGGTGCGGGCGGAAGTCGGCGTCTGCGGAAAGGAGAAAGGAAAGGGAGACGCGGCTGGGTGCGGCGCGGTGCGGCGCGGCTGCGAGACCGGCAGGAGGGCGCCGCCCCCTCCCCCGCCCTCTCCGCTGAGGATGGAAGTGACGAAAGCAGCCGAGGAGGTCACTTCCTGCTGGGGTGGATGAGGAGGAGCTGGAGACGCCGCGGAGGAGACCGGACCGAAGACGGACCGTGCGGGGGAGAGGTGAGTCCTGGCCTCGCCGCCAGGTTCCTCTGGGCAGAACCCCCGGCTTCGGCGTGGACGGCGTCCCTGCGGTCGGGGCCGCCCGGCGAGCCACGTACCAACCCAGCCGGGCCTCCCCCAGTGCGGGGGGCGGGGGAGGGAGGGGGCCCCGCGGCTGAGGGGCGACGGGGATCCAGGCAGTGTTCGTGCGGTGGCTCCGCGGAGCTTCGAGGCCACGGGGCGAGGGAGGCCCGGCCGGGAGGCAGGTAGAAAGGAGGCTCCGGGGCTGCGGAAGTCGGGACCGGGAGCTGCAGCGGGGGATCCGCGGCACCAGACTCTGCAAGCCTCACTCTTTGGGGAATGGTCGCGGTCCGAGGGAGGCGAGGGGCCTGCCGGGCTTTGCAGAGTTGAGATTAGTGATCCTACTTGGACAGAGTGTCCTCGGAATGAATTTGCCTAAGGCATGGAGAGGCGCCTCCGGGCCCCTGGGAGGGAGGCCTTTATGGGTGAAATCGGGGAGTTGGGATGTCGGGAGAGAGCTTCCTGGGCAAGTCATTGTTGCAACGGGGTTTGGATCGCAGAGTCGTGGTGGGTGAAGGCATTCCGGTGGCAGAATAAAGACCCCGCGATCCGACAGAGCAATCTAGTTGTTAGCGTCCAGGGCAGCTTCCTGGAGCCGTGGGGAAATTAGTGTTTTTCCTCTCTCATTGTCACGGAGATGGAAGCAGCCGGGAGAGGAAACTCCTGCCTCAGCTCTGGGGCCTTGTTATTGTGTATCTTGTGTGTGTAACTCTGTGTCTGTGTTTATGTTTGTTTTTTCCTTCCTTTGGGGTATGTATCTCATCCTCATTCCCTGGTAGTTTCATAGCCCGAAACTTGCTGGTCTTCTTGATGTGTATGGTGAGAAAAAAGATTCAAAGGATCTAGAGGAATCCTAGGTTAGATGAAATTTTAAGATTAGGAATTTGTACCCACCCCACCCTAGGGTCACTAAGGCACCTACATTGCCTCCAGACTCCTGCTAATGTTGGTACTGAGGGCCTGTCATTCACCCTGGGGAACTGCCTGGCTGAGGGTAGATCTGCCTTCTGCCCGCATATCCCTCTGGCAGTTTTACCCTTCCCTCCTTTTTGTTAAAGGATGGACTGATACAGGCTGCTTGCTGCTGGGAACAGGAAATTTATTAAGGAACTGTAAATCTGAGTGGAATGAATTCAAATCACAGCCAGACTCCCTCCACTTGTTGAACAGAAGGTTCCCAGAAATGCTTGCTTTTTTTTCCTTCCTGTTAAAGGGAGAAAACGTAAAATGTTTTCTCAAAGAAAAATTGGGGGAGTGTGTGTGTGTGTTTGTATAGAGTAACTGTACATATGGTGTGTTTACTTAATGTATCCCAGGGTGTTGTTTCAAGGAGGAAGGGGCAGTTTCTGACTGGGAGAAGTTTTCCTTCTCCCATCTCACATAATTCAGGAAAGTAAATCAAAATCAGATGTTCATTCTTGAGTGGCAATCAGATGGCTTTGGATTTTTTTTTTTTAACTCTTCTTTAAACTGGCACATCTGGGTGAACTCAGACTTGTGTATCTTGGCATCTGGGCCTGTCTAGTAATAGAAGACAAACTGTTTGACTTGTTTTGGCTGCGTTTTTGGACTCATTTCACCATACCCTTTTTTACATTTGAAGGACTGGTCAGGGGGAAGAAAGCAAATATTAAAAACAGTGTTTACAATTTGTGGCTTAAAGTCAGGTGGGAGATAATTATGGCCTTTGAAGCTGATGACTTGAGCACGCATCATTTGATGACTTGGGGATTAGCAGTTTGGAGGTGACATGTTTGGAAGAAAGAGGGTTACATAAGGAGGGAAAGACAGGGAAAAAGAAGTTTGGGGAAAGGCTGTGCCAGAACACATTGGGAGGATAATAAATAAATAGCACCTTAAAGTAATTGATGTGGCTTGTATCTCTCAGCAGGAGGGTGAAAATGAAAGCAGGCTGTAGCATCGTGGAAAAGCCAGAAGGAGGTGGAGGTGAGCAGAAGTTAATCATCTTCTGACATACCTGGAATGTCCCTCAGTGGTTCCTTTTCTCTCCACTTGGGTTTGGTTCACAAATGCCAGACCATGGCTGCCAGCCTCTTGACAGGGTAGATACTGCTAGGACAGTTGTAGGCTTGTTTCCTATGGATGAATGTTAACATGTCTGGTCACCACACCCTTATCCCGAGCTTTAGCGTCTCTTTCCTGTTAGAGACACAATTCCAACCTTGAGGGTAAGGTTGTATTTTCCTAAAACATTATCTTTCCTTTTTGTTCCCTTTGGAACTTTCATGTCCTTACAGAAAGTAGGCATGAGATTTAGTAAGATCTGAAAGGGTAAGAGATTAGACACCTGGGTGCTGCTGCCCAGCTCTTATCAGATTTAATGATTGCCACAAGGAAAGGTAACTTCTCTCTGCTTTCCTCTCGGCTATTGTGGTTAGCCCCAGCTGACCGAAAGTGTGTTTGTGGCATGTTTGCACAGCACTCTAGAGATTCTGAGCATTGGAATGTGAGGTTGGGGATACAGGTATGTATGTTCCTAGCTCCTGACTACCTTGATCTTGCCCTTTTCATATTAAAGGGTATCAGTTTCCTGACTGGGCCTATAAAACAGAGTCGTCCCCGGGCTCCCGGCAGATCCAGCTATGGCACTTCATCCTGGAGCTGCTGCAGAAGGAGGAGTTCCGCCATGTCATCGCCTGGCAGCAGGGAGAGTACGGGGAGTTTGTCATCAAGGATCCAGACGAGGTGGCCCGCCTCTGGGGCCGCAGGAAGTGCAAACCACAGATGAATTATGACAAGCTGAGCCGGGCCCTGAGGTGAGGGAAAGGATTCCCAAATCCATTGTGTTAACAGATTGGAAGGAGACTTAAGTAGTTTGGTGAATGTTAGATAAAAAAGGTATCAGGTGATAAGAGACTACACTAGTGAATAGGTGTAGCTTTTTTTTTTTTAGGTGTAGCTTTAAAGTGGGAGTGGGAGCTATTGAATCTGGGTAGCACAGGCACAGGAGGAGAAAAGGCATATCTTTGGTTATATGTAGGAGGGAATTCCAACGTGGCTGGCACTGGATCCTGACAGCCAATTCTGCTCTGTAGTGGGCGAGAATGTGTGGTGAAACCTGGACTGGAGCTCATTTATAATCCAAAAGATTAATTTACACTTCCCTGTTAGAAATCTCTTAGAATTTCTCTTTTTTAGGCTCTCCTGGAAGAAACTAGAAAAAGAGTGAAGCAAGCACACAAGAGAGCACTCACAACATGGTAGTACCCTAGCTATTCAGGAACCAGTCAGTGAGCTCAGTGAGTTGTCAGTTCATAGGTTGCTCCAGCATGTCTAAAGATTGGTCACTATAAGTTTCTGCAGGTTTTCTTTTCCCCTTGTCAGTCTTTACATTTCATAACCCTTTAGCCCTCCAGGGGCCAGTTTATAACCTATGCCACTGAATAGATTCAAGCCTCAAGGTTCTACGTACATTGAAATCCCCTTGCCTTCCTTCACTGTTAGTGACCCTGAATGTAAAATCTGGGCAGCAGCATCGCTGGAGCCTCTCACTTCCTTTTGAAAGTGAAGTAGGCCAGGCTGACTGCTGTTTTCCAGATCAGGGTGTACCATTGTTTGACCTGCCACCATAAAACAGTTCTACATTCCTTTGTCTATGCCTTGAGCTTAGGCCTCCAGACTAACCACATCAGGTCTCCCAAGAGATTTGTCTGCCCCCACCTGGGCAAGGCAGAAAGGAGAAACAAGGCAGTGACATACAGTGGAACAGGAAGGAAATGGACTAAAGAATTGAAACCATAGAGAGAGAGAGAAGAAAGTGGTTGGGGCTAGGATAGGTGTTCAGGATCTCAAAGTGAGATTGTCTTTGTAAAGGACTAGAATTTAGTTGAAAATTGAATAGGAAAAGTATGCTCTTAGGTCTCCCAGCTCTAACCTAAGGGCAAGGCTGCAAAAGAATGATAGTGATGTTTGCAAGTAATACTCAGCAAGAATTGTTGATCTTAGTGGTTACCTAAGTATATCAAAAACTGTCAGTAGCTAGAAGATAAATTGACGTGCATTCCTGTTTTTACAGATACTATTACAACAAGAGGATTCTTCATAAAACAAAAGGGAAAAGGTTTACTTATAAATTTAACTTCAACAAGCTGGTGATGCCCAACTACCCATTCATCAACATACGGTCAAGTGGTAAGATGCAAACCTCTCTTGGTGGGGAATAAATTTTGAGTTGAAAAGGAATTTTAAAAACCCAGGTCTAATATGTGAAAATGTAAGTCCCAGTATATAATGCTGTAATACCCTGCCTAGTTGGTTGCTTCTCTCAGAAGCTTTCTTCTGGACCCTCAGAAACCGAAATCTAGGACATAGGTACATTATGAAGGGAAAACACACCCATGGTTTCTGTTATCTGCTCAGTGTGACTGGGAAAAGGAAAGGTGATCCCAGCAGGGGTTCAGGATTCCAGAAGCATATGTTGATTTAGGGAGTTGATGGGACTTTTAGAGACATGTGTTTATAGAGTCAAATATGAACCTAAATTTCTGGAGGAGGATTCAGTTTGAGACACACATGTTTGAGTTATCCCTGAATGGACAGTTGTAGAAATGATCAGAAAGAGAGAGACCTTCAGTGTGAAAAAAAAAAAAAAACAACCCAGGTCTAGGATTTGTCACATTTAAGGGGTATTTAGAAACACCGAAGTAATATGATCCCCTGGATTTCCTCTGCGTTCTTGCTCAAGTTTTCCCATTCATCTCACAGGAAGTGATAGACTCTGCAGCATCAAGATAGATTTGGTTTATTTTGTTCCTTTTTCTGCATATTATTTGTCATCTCCTAGATATTATTGCATTGTCCTCTTTAGGAATGGTGTTCCATAGGTTTGTGTTGATCTTTAAGTTCAGGACTCAGAGTTTTAACACCCTGCCCAGTGGCTCTTTCATAGACAAGAACTAGCTTCTACAAACACTTCCGATTTTCTATGAAACAACCAAGCTCACCCTTATCAAGTGAATATCATCAAAACCACAGCATCCTTGATCACAGAAAGGAGGTTCATATGTTTGCAGTGAAAAGCAGTGTCTTTGATCTGCACCAACAACGCCTCAGAGAACAGGACTCTGGGGTTACTTGACCTTCTCTCCTCTGAAGTGCTGCAAGGCTTCCCCTCTAGGCTCTCCACAGGACAGGTTTCCATTACAGCTTCTCACAGAGGTTTTGGGTCTGCCTCTCAGGGATGCAGAAAGCAGTCTCTGATAAGGATGTTTGTTTGTTTGTTTTAAGATGCAAATCAGACCTCTGCCTAAGAAAATAGATTGTGTTTAACTAGTTTCTGAGCAGTCCATTAATGCTCTGTCTTTGTGGCATTGTACAAGGCCAAGAAATCTGATTGTGATTCTGTAGTATTACAACTTCTCAGAGAAAAGTTGGAAGAAACCTGAAAAATTAGAGCAGGGGTGTGGCTGAGAGAATATAATGCTGAGATCCGTGGCAGATATGTAATTACTACACACAACAAGTTAGGGCAGTTTTAGCTTGATGCTGCTATCATTACAGTTCCATCTCTTCTGTAACCACTCCCTTCTGTCCCTGGGGCATGCATTTAAAAAAAAATAAAAGTGGTATTGGAATGCATCTCTCTAATTACAACCTGTTTTCTTTCCTTGTGCCTGAGGGAGAGGCGTTAGGAAATCAAACCTGTTCTAACCACTGGAATCTTGTTTCCTCTATTTTTCACCCTTACCCCCCTCCTGTGTACCTAGAGGAATTTTGACTCTAGCTGGGTATACCAGAGTGTGTGAGTCTTGTTCTTCTGTCTTTGACCCATTTTTTTTCTATTGAAAACCCACAAGTCCAGCCACTTGGACAACCTGGAATGGGGCATTCATCAGCCCTTGGGAGTAATATGCTTTTCCAGGGAAAGGAAATCTGGACCCTCACTATATGAAGACTCTGGTCTAGAAACCTAACAGTAGGGGCCTAGCACCGCCTATCGTGCCTGAAGGTGGTTGAACCAACATTGATCCTTAACTAAGCTCAAGATCCTAATCAAAAAGTCATGGGGAAAGCAAAACTTTTAGGGATACTACTTCGTTTTTACATCCTGGTTACAGATAACCCCAAAGAACTAGAGTCATTAGTTCATAGAGAACTTTTAAGCAGATAGACCAGATGTTTCAGGTTAACTTTTATGATGACAAAGGAATGTAACATTTATTGAACATCTACTTAATGGGGGTACTTTTGCCTAGTGTTTTTGTGAATTAACTCATGCAACTCTCCTAGCCAAATAAAGTATACATCTCAGTACCCTCATTTTACAAATGATAAAATTAAGGATGACAGGGCTTCCCTGGTGGCGCAGTGGTTGAGAGTCCGCCTGCCGATGCAGGGGACACGGGTTCACGGGTTCGTGCCCCCGTCCACATGCCGCGGAGCGGCTGGGCCCGTGAGCCATGGCTGCTGAGCCTGCGCCTCCGGAGCCTGTCCTCAGCAATGGGAGGGGCCACAACAGTGAGAGGCCTGCGTGCCGCAAAAAAAAAAAAAAAATTAAGGATGACAGCAAAGTCAAAGATTGATCAGAGTGGCTTGAATACAGTTATCTGTTGGACACTTTCTCAGGAAACAATTCTTGAGAGATTGAGCTATTGAAATAGATCATACATTCCTTCTCTGGTTTTCGATTCATTCATTTGTTCAACAGATAATGTGTTAAGCCCTAAAGAAAAAGAAAAAGATTATGGGGGAGTTCTTTCCCTCAAGGAACTTAAAATTTAGCAGGAGAGATAAGATATATGAGGTTTAACACAATTCGGAATACAATGTGGAATGTGATAAATGCTCGAAGAAGCAGAGCTATGTGGATTAAGATCCTGGAGGCTAGAGAGTTATTGTCTAGATGGTGGGTTGATACAGTTGGGCTATTTTGAACTGTGTGTTTTTAAAAATAGAACCAATACATTTAAATTTTTTTATTATTTTTTAATATTTAATGTTTAAATGTATTTTTAATATTTACATTAAAATGTATTTTTTAAATGTACTTACATAGGAAACCTTGGAAAGATACAGAAGATACTAGTAAAAATGCTGCCTGTCAGGGTGTGGGGAGAGAGCAGACCAGTTCAAGGATGGACTTGAGACCTCACTTCACCCCACCCCAGTTTTTTTATCTTTATTTTAGGAAACTTTAAAGCTACAGAAAAATTGAGGAAAAAATTGAACATCGAACATCCATATATCCTCTATCTAGATTCACTAATCAATAGATAAACATTTGCTTTATATTTCCATATACTTTTTCTATCTTCTGAGATTAAGTTGCAGATGTGACACTTCATCCCTGTGTACTTCAGTATGTATCTCCCAAGTACAAGGACATTCTCCTTCTACTCACAATAACATTACCATACCCAGGAAGTTTTAACATGCTCTAATACTATTATCTAATATATGTTCCATATTTAAATGATACATGCCTTTTAAAGTTTTGCTTTTTTAATCATGATTATTGTCTAATAAAAAATTATTTATTTTAACAAACACATGCAGTTTGCTATGCGCTGGTACCAGTTTAAGGACTTTACAAGTATTAACTTGTAGTTTTCATAGCATGAGGATTAGTCCTGTTATTATCCATTTTACAGGTAATGAAACTGAGGCACGGAAAAGTAAGTAAGTTACCTAGAGTAACACAGCTATTAAGTGGTAGGGCCGGGGTTTGAACTTAGACAAGGGCCTTATTCCATTTTGCTAAAGGGGTTCAAAAACCAGTTGGTTACCTACTACTACTACTCTGATTTCATAGTGGCTCCACGAAGGTTGTCTTCTTCAAAGCAGTGTTATTCATACTTCTTTTAGCAGCAAACTTAGTTTTCAGACAAAGTCTTAGATTTGTTATCTCAACATACTGATACAACATATAAAAATAGGGCTGCTGCAGTTACTCAGAGGTGAGGGATCCAGAATGCCACCTCCAAATTGCCTTCCTTCACTCCCTCTAAATGCATTTGGAAAATGCTATGTATTCTGTCTCCTTTTTGCAGATTTACAGTGTACCTTAGCCTGTGTAGGGACTGAGATAGCCTCCAGTTTAGAAAAAACAAAGCAAAGAACTAAATTGTTTAGGAGATGAGACCTTCTCTACCACCTCCCTTCCCCCCCACACATTATATTTATTCAGTCCTTCAGAACACATAGAAGTGTTTTTTTGCTTTTGAAAGATGTGCTCTTAATACAAAATAAAGATCCAGGAGAATCAAAAAAGAATAGAATTTTAGCCATTGTAATAAGCTAGTAGAAGTGATACTTTGGAGACCCTCTTGACTCCACTCAAATTATATTCAAGGTCATCCATCTGTTTTTCCTAATTGTGCAATTAAATCAGTGGTTTTAGAAAAAAGACCTGCAGACCAGTTTTCTGTGGAACATCATTTTGAAATGCTGCTCTGGCACCGTGTTACTCAGGCACATGTGACAAGAAAGCTACAGTCTTGCACATACCTACCGACTCCAGAGTCCTATCTGAGGATGACTCAATTATAACAAGAATAGAAGACTGCAAGCAATTCCTACCCACATCGTATCTCGTGCACCTTTTTTGTTTCTTCTCCTGGATCACCACACTTCACTTATTTGGGTTTTTCTTATTTTTTCTTCTCCTTTATCCTTCCCTCAGAGTAAAAATAGCCCTCCTGACATCATCAGTGATAGAAGCCACTGATGCCTCCCAGGCGCCCAAAGGGTCCCTGAGGCCTCATACCTCTGTTATGCTCTGATTGTCAGGAGGACCTTTTGGGGGAGTTAACTTGTGAGGCTCTGAAGTTGACATGTGTAGCACAGTGTTGGTTTCGGCCTAGAGCTTCAGTTTTTACTCTGTGATTTTGGGAGAAATGGTAGGTACTCGACTTTCTCACAGCGTCCTCAGTGCTTGAAAGCAGGATGGTAGTGGAGATCATTATACAGTATATGTATAATAGAAAATAGATTGGAGAGATTTAAAAATTTTTGAATCTCTACAAAGTAGTGATTGTATATCAGAAATGATAAAAGGTACACCATGAGAACCTACCTTAACAAACATAGCCTCTTTTTGTGATCTGTTTTTGTTCTTAAAATGTGGTCTTGTTTGTGTTCATATATGTGGGGTGCAGGGTCTTCAGCCTTTTAATGCATTGTTTACATACATATCGTTCCCAGTTTCGTTCATTGCCTTTGGTTTGCTTGCTTACTTTATAGATACGGCCAAAGTTATGAAAATAAGAAAAGATGATTTGCAAAGCTGAGAGTTAAAGCAGGTGATATATATACAGTATTTAGAGTTGCAGAGGAGAAGGCTGTAATACCCATTCATTCATTCAACTGGTAGTTATTAAGCACCTACTAATTATTAAGCCCTGAACTGCTGGAAATCTACTTGCAAATAATAGGAAGTCCCTGCCTTCATGGGATTTATGTTTTAGAATACAGATAGACAAGTAAATGATATTTTGGATAGTAATGAGTACTGTGAAGACAGTAAGACTCTAGAGAAAGGTGGCGACTAAACTGAGTATAGGAAGCTGAGGAGACAGGCAGCTGAGGGATTCAGTCCAGCCGGAATGTTTATTTTCTGTTGCTCTTCAACATCTTGTACTTGTTTAGCGTAAGTAAAATTGCTGATAATGAATGACCGGACCTCCAAAGTGGCCTTTTGTCTTTTCCTCCCTCACAGGCGTGGTTCCTCAGAGTGCACCACCAGTGCCAACAGCCTCTTCCCGCTTCCACTTCCCACCTCTGGACACCCATTCTCCAACCAGTGATGTGCAGCCAGGGCGGTTCTCTGCTAGCTCCCTAACTGCTTCTGGCCAGGAGTCAAGCACTGGCACTGATAGAAAGGTGGAGCTTTCGGAGCTGGAGGATGGCTCGGCCGCTGACTGGCGCCGGGGTGTGGATCTCATGTCCTCCCGAAATGCTGTCGGCGGAGGGATTGGCCATCAGAAGCGCAAACCTGACATCATGCTTCCCCTGTTCTCTAGGCCAGGGATGTACCCTGACCCCCATAGTCCCTTCGCCATCTCTCCCATCCCCGGCCGTGGAGGCGTCCTGAATGTCCCCATTTCACCAGCCCTCTCCCTGACTCCCACCATCTTCTCCTATAGCCCGTCGCCAGGCCTGAGCCCCTTCACCAGCAGCAGTTGCTTCTCCTTCAACCCTGAGGAAATGAAACACTACCTTCATTCTCAAGCCTGTTCTGTGTTCAACTACCATCTGAGTCCGCGGACATTTCCTCGTTACCCAGGGCTCATGGTTCCACCGCTGCAGTGCCAGATGCATCCTGAGGAGTCAACCCAGTTTTCCATCAAGCTGCAGCCCCCACCTGTCGGGCGGAAGAACCGGGAGAGGGTGGAGAGCAGCGAGGAGGCAGCGCCTGTCACTGTTCCCACGCTGGCTCCTGTCCCCCCGAGAATTAAGGTGGAACCAGCCTCTGAGAAGGATCCTGAGAGTCTCAGGCAGTCGGCACGAGAAAAGGAGGAGCGCTGTCAAGAAGAGGGCAGTGTGCCAAGCAGGACCACAGAAGAGGAAAAAGGCACCATCTTTGCCCGCCCGGCTGCACCGCCTGTCTGGCCCTCTGTACCCGTTAGCACCCCAAGTGAAGAACCCCTAGAGGTGACTGAAGACAGTGAGGACAGGCCTGGCAAAGAGCCCGGTGCACCTGAGAAGAAAGAAGATGCCCTGATGCCCCCCAAGCTTCGGTTGAAGCGGCGCTGGAATGATGACCCTGAAGCCCGGGAGCTGAGTAAGAATGGCAAGTTCCTCTGGAATGGGTCAGGACCCCGGGGCTTGGCAACGGCTGCTGCTGACGCTTAGAACTGGAAGCTGATTGGGAGCTGTTTATACTATAATCAAACACATACATGTATTTATGTAGCAAGATTTCAGGGTGGGGGGGTGGGAGGGAATTAGGCTGGTTTGATCCTTCTAGGGGCATAGACTTGTATTTTTATGTTTGGGGGATAGGATGGGGGTATCTTCTGTTGTAAATTAGATGGGATGTGAACACACTTTTTTTCCTGGTGAGTAGGACATGGGAAGGGTATTGAACTGAAAGAAGAAAGAGCCTCTGTTTCCTGTTGAGGCTTACACTTTCTGACAAACTCCCAGAGGGCCAAGATACTGTTTGGTCCCATGATAGTTCAGGTTCCAGACTTGTTTCTTTTCTATTGTATTTATATGTGGAAAGCCATTAATGAATTTATTTTGCTCTGAGACATACACATAAAAGGGAAATGGGCGTGGTTGGGAGGTTGAGCAGTGAGAGACCATTAATACTAAGTATTTTGCCTGAAATGTTTCTTTATAATTATTTCAGGGGAGGAATAAGAATCTCAGTCTTACGGGGGCAGGAGGATGTTCAGGTGTTGCTCTTTTTCTTTTTCCCTTTGTTGTTGTTGTTCGGCTTCTTTTTTTTTTTTTCCTTTTATAAAATGTTTTCAGGAAACGTGAGATGTACTGCCAGAGCGGGGCTGGCAAGGCACAGGCGCTGAGCCTTCAGCTTCGTTGTTGAGACAGGAAGCCCTGCTGTGAGTTTCTTGGACATCTCACCTACTTCACCTATTAAGAAGCCATGAGGAGTTATAAACTCTTGTTCAGGGAAGAAAGAAGAGGGCAGGAGGATGTAACCCAATGCCTTTAAAAACAAAAACACAAAAATGCTCTTTTTTTTTTTCCATCGTGGGTTTGGGGAGCCAAACCAACGTGTGACTGAGCGAGTTGACTGAGAGACGTGACAGAGTTGAAGATGTCTTTCTGCAGTGTCTGGTTCTCTTATCGTCTTCTTAAGTCAAAGCCTTAACAATGAACATACTTCAACATGATACGGGTCTGTCAACGTAAACCTGTAAAAGGGCATAGACATCTTTTCGGATGATCCAGGAGTGTTGGAAGATGGTTAAATTTTAAGCTGGTATTTAATCATCCCCACTTGATGTATTGGGATAGGTAGCAAAAAGGCAGGATTGTGGGAGTTAAGGGCAGATGAAACCTGGAAACACAGAAGGTAGCTGGGGGTACAAGTGGATGTTTAGGAAGCTGAAAGAAGCGGTAGACAGGAGACAGAAGGGAGACAGATGCCAAGAGGCCTGGTGTAAGTGAAGCAGTGGGTGTCTGTCCTGTTGTGGTGTTGCCGTTCTTGCCATACCCATTCCCCTAGATTGTACTAATTCTCATGATCAATTGACTATCCTGCATGAGACCCCAGGAATTGTTTCTTCATGGGAAATTCCCTTCCAGCAACTTCAAAGGAATGGGAAAGTATTGATCTTACATGAATCGAAAGGAGCCTGGATTAGGAGCAGAGAGAAAGAAGCCACAGCCAACTGTGTGTGTGTGTGTGTGTGTGTGTGTGTGTGTGTGTGCACGTGCACATGTAAGTACACAGTAGTATACAGAAATACCAAACATGGCTCAGATCCACGAGCAGCAGAGAGAAGAAAGAACTGCGTCTCTGATAGGAGCAAGGAGTGGGCACAGGGATGTTGTCTAGAAATTGGAGAGATAGATTCCCGGCTCCATCTCAGCGTAGGTGAACTCAGTGTACCAAGAAGCACTTGAGGGTTGTCTTCTCATGGTGAGGGGGGGCGTCTGTTTTAAACTGGAGTGCGTGCGTGAGAGAGGGGCCCAGGAGAGGTTCGAGCCGGTGGGTGAGTTGTTACGTGGCTTAAGAGGACTTGAGTCCATCATGCTCTTTTTCGGCAGTTGTCCTCCCCCTTGTTTGATTCAAATTCCGTGAGTGACTTGTCTTTCCCTGGGAAAAGGATTAGGAGAATGGTCCCTAACAACTCAGGCTTTGGTCAGGCTGCCTTTGGTTGGTTGTGTTTTTGTCGGTTTCTTTCTCTGTACCTCGACTTACCTCGAATCAGAAAGCAAGCCCAGGCAGGTGGAAGAGGCATCTCTGCTTGGCATTGCCCAATCTAACCAGGGAGGCTGGCTGCCCACCGTCTCTGTCCACTAGAGGGGAGGGCCGGCAGGTGTCAGTATGAACTCAGGAATAGAAACATGAGGCCTTTAAAATAAGAGGGAGAAAAATCCGTGATGCAAACCTGTAACCCCCTAGAACCCAAGTGCCAGAATTAATTCCTAGATGCTGCTTCTGTTTGAATAAAAAGTCACAGCTTTTACACTTGAAAAAAACACTCAAAAAATGTTCAACTCCATGAAAACTGTTTTTGGCTTTAAGAAATGGTTTGGTGTTTAACTGTCTCCTTTGATTGCCATTCCACCAGTAAATTGTTGGTTGACTTGCACTGCACACTGGGGTTGGGGGGAGGGTCCTACACAGAGCCAGACTTGGGCTTGCACGGGAAGTGGACCAGGGGATGTGGAGGTCACTGATATTTCCTGGAGCAAAGGGGTGGGAGATAGTTTTTCTTCCCCGAGCCCACTCTGGGCAGCACCTGTCACCAGCCTGGCACAAAGCCAGGCCTTTCTCTTCCGCGAGCATCTCATCACTGAACAGCAGGTGGAAAGGGGGGGGACAACACCAGACGTATTTTGCCTCCCCATTTTTTCCACCTTTTGCTGTGCCAAATGTTTAACATTTTGCAAATACAGATCTTGAACATGTATTAAGAACCTGTTCAAACTGTTTGCTTTTTTGACTCTAGAGAAGAAAACAGTAGAGATCTCTTCAGGGCATCCAGCCTTGCTGAGCTTTGCTTTTTTTTTGTTTAAGAACGGCTAGGAGTGAAATATAAACAATTCACTAAGTCCCTTCAACCCCCAGTTTTCAAGCTGCACTGCATTAAACCCAGCTCGCTAACTAACACAGGGAATTACTGCACCCTCGTCCTCAGTGGGCCAAGAAACTTTCAGAAGCATTAAAAAAAAAAAAAAAATAGTTGAAGTATACCACTTCTCACCAAGCGGGTAGAGTCAGTTGGCTGTTTGTCCCTTGTTTTTTATTTATTCCATAATTATGTTTGTGTTTTTTGTTTTGTAGACAGTAATGGAACATACTTTTAAATTTTGTTCAAAAGAAAAAAAACTTTGATCCAATCTTTCAAGAACTGTTCCATTTTTTTGTTTCTTCTTGGGGGAAAAAAAGTTACCAGTTAATTTGTTTTGAAATATTTAGGCATTCTTTGAGTTATAAAATTGCAATGCAGGGATTTTGGGGAATTCACATGTGAAAGATGACTTCACTAGTTATCCGCTTAAGCAGAATAAAGTGTGTATATGTACATAAAATGTAAGTAATCTTAACTCCATTGTGCAGTGCCTTTTAGATGTTCCGCTTTCTATAAATTCAAATTTTTGCATATATATATTATATATATATGATGTAATGTTATAGAAATATATGTATAATATACATATTTTTTCCAGGGGTATCTGATAGCTCTGTATTTTGTTATGGAAGTTGAAAGAAAAAAAAGTATTTTACCTCAGAAATTAAAGTTAAATAAAATTTTAAAAAAATACTTTTAAGTAATGTTTGCGGAGCGTTGGTTTTGTTGTTGAGACACTAAGCCAGGGTGGTCATGCCGGAGAATGTGCCGCGTGCATATGCTAGCTCACCCCCCTCCACACTTTTTATTCCTGTTGTGCAGAGGGGCCAACACAGCGAGGGTAGGTCCCTTCACAGCTTTGGAGGTTGTCAACTTCCTTGAGTCAATAGGAGCTGCTAGATAAAGGACCACTGAAGCCAGGGACACGAGTTAGTGGGGAAATTTCTACCTCAAGATTGATGTGAGGATTCATTAAGAGTACATGGCAAAGCCCGACCCAGTAGGCCACACTTTGTATGAATCTATGTGAAGTGTTCAGAATAGGCAAATCCACAGACAACATAGATCAGTGGGTGCAGTGAAGCGTGACTGCTAATGGGCCACGTATTCTTTTTGGGGTGATGAAAATGTTCTGGAGTTCGTGGTGATAGTGGTACGACAATTTGAATAGAAAGGCCACTGAATTAAAATCACTCTAAAAGGGTGACTTTTCAGCCATGTGAATAATCATCCCAATAAAGGTGATTTGGGGATGATTGATTTTGTTTTGTTTTTAAGTACATGACAAGCCAGTGCTAGGGAAACCCAGTATTTCCCGGTAGAGGACAGGAATCCAGAGGAGTAGGAGATCTTCATGGGGTGTTGAGTATCATACGACACACCCTAAGAAAAATGGTGCCGGACTAAGTATTCTCGTTTTACTCTTGAGATAAGGCAAAGTGATCTTCTAAAGATATCAACGTTGGTAGAATCACAGCCAGGTGTTAAATTTGACTTCTATGGAAGGGTCCTGTGAGTTCAGAAAGGCTGAAATTGATGAGGGGTGAGGCTAAAGAGGCAAACTAGGATGGATTATGAAGGGCCGTAGGAGACGCCGAGAGTTCACATTTTACTCTGCTAGCAATGGCCATCCCCAATATTACGCAAAAGAGTTTGGGCTAGACCACAGAGGAGCATGAAGGCCCGCTTGTCAAATTAACATTTCTGCTTAAGAAGACTATTAACTCATTTTGGCAGGAAAAGGTGAAATGACAGAGGCTAACTGGTTGACTCCCTGAAGCAACCCAAATCAGGCTGGGAATGAATGCATGGGCTTGGGTGCAGACCCTCCTGCTAGGACAGCCTCCTGATTTCTTTTCCTTCCTCAGGCTGCTGAAAGCAAAGTGAGACTTGTTAGGCATGAAACTGGTTATAGTTTTGAGCTCGGGATTCCAGGCCACCGGTTCTGCCACCCCATGTTGACCATTCAGTGCATAGCATTGGATGGGAATTATTCAAATTCTGAGCAAAGAGGAGTGAGTGGTGGTGAGCAGGGAGGAAGAAGCGAGGAAAGAGATGGAGCTTCAAGGTGAGAACACTTTGGGGGGGGCGGGGGAGGAAGGATGAGGGGAAAGTAAGTCTCAGAGCCTGTGACATGAGCGAGTAGGGAATAACCCCTTCAAAGCCTCCCCAATATCTCCCTGTTCACAGTCCTTACTTTAGTTTAGAAGGCCCTTCAGATTACCCTTCCAGCCTCATCCTTAACCACACAAACATGCATACACACACTCTGTCAGCCCACGTAAAACCTAAGATCCAACTGTAACAGCCAGCGCAGAGACAGCAGTTACCACGTGCCAGGCATGTTAAGGGCTTACTTGTATTAATCCCCATTTCATCAAGGGGAGCACTAAATCACAGAGACATTAACTGGTATGACCGGGGTTCAAGCCCCAACACCTGTGTTCTTAACCACTCATGCCATAAGGCCTCTTGGCCCTGCTGAACTCACTGCCTGGAGACAGACGTCTTTCCTCCACTTCACCTGACCAATTACATCTTTTCCAGAACTCAGATGTCATTGCCTCCAGGGGCCTTTCCTGGGCACTCGTCTGTGTGCTATTGCAGCCCGTGTTTACCTCTGTGCCACCACCCTAAGACAATCTTGTCAGTGCTCTGCCGGTCCGGTTTCTCGCAGGATGTTCCAGAAGCCGAGGGCTGGTGCAGGGGTCGTTTCGTTTTCTCCAGTGCCCAGCACACTGCCCAGAACCTGAGGATGCTTGATGAGTATTTGCTGGATAAATGAATAACAAGAAATATAGGAAGGAGGTTTGATTGTCCAGATAGAGAATGCCAGTTTGGAATACTGAGGACAGAAGGAAGACTGCTGTCTCAGTCATCCCCCGACTCCACCACCCCTAACCCCTCTCGTCACAGCTTCTGCTTCCCTCCTCTCTCAGGAGCTGGGTGTGTTGACTCCCTGAGGAAGGGAGATAAAGTGGAATTGGCTCTAATCCCATAGTCCCACCCCTGCCATTTTGCTGGCTGTGGGTCCTTGGGCAGATTATGGAAGCTCTCCGTGCCTCTACTTCTCTATTTTAGAAGATGGATCTGAAGATTAAATGATGCACACAAAGCATTTAGTACTCAAAGTCCTTTTTTAAATGACATGACAGAGACATTTACGCCTGTACTCTGTACAGGGCTTTTGCCTTCACATCACTTCCGTCGGCCCCTCTCAAGAGGAGGTAAGATACTATTGTTGCGAGAAGGGGGACTCCTTCCAGGGCCCCTAGAGTGGGCTCTTGTCTAACACTCGGAGATGAATTGTCCGAGGAGACACACTTACTGACAAAGCAAGAGACTTTACTGGGAAGGGGCGCTGGGGCAGAGAGCCACAGGGTAAGGGAACCCAGGAGGACTGCTCTGCCACGTGGCTCGCAGTCTCGGGTTTTATGGTGATAGGCTTAGCTTCTGGGTTGTCTCTGGACAATCATTCTGGCTCAGGGTCCTTCCTGGTGGCGCGCACATCGCTCAGCCAATAGATTCTAGTGAGAAGGATTCTCGGAGGTTGATAGGACATATGGACTGGTGTCTCCTCTCTCCTTTTGACCTTTCCCAAATTCTTCCGGTAGGTGGTAGCTTGTTAGTTCCACGTTCCTTACCAGGACCTCCTGTTGTAAGATAACTCATGCAAGTGGTTACTATCGGGCTTGGCCAGGGCAGGCAGTTTTCAGTCAGTGGTTCCCCTAACACTATGATCCCTGTTTTACTGATGAGAAAGTAGGGGTCCACAGTGGGTGACCTGTCCTACTGATTCAAACCTTTCTCAAGAGTCTGAATCCCATACTTTGCCCATTCATGGCCTTGGATCTCTGAGACAAGGGTGAAGACACTTTATTCTAATCAGACACGCAGAATTAGGGGTGGTGTGGGGGACCCCAACCTTAGCATTTCTCCAGGAGTCAGGCCTTGTGTCCCAATCAGGAGTGCAGAAGGAAAGCCAGCACCTGCAGCAGGCCCAGGGGAGGGGGCCTCTATCTCTGGACAAACAGGCTCCTGGGGCTGGGTTGTGAGGACTGGTCATGGAGGGATAAAGATCAAAGATTAAAGCCTTCCCAGAATGCAGACGAGCCCCACCCTGACTCCCAGGGCCCAGGTTGAGGGGAGAAGCCCCACATCTCCAAACTCCGGGGCTCCAGGATCTGGGAATCTGGTCTAGGGAGACAATGGGGAGGGTGCCGCCCAACAATGGGCTAAGACTGAGAAGTGAAGGTCTAGAGCCAAGAGGCAGCAGGTGTCTGCCCCAGTGACACTGCCCCTTGCCTCAGTTGTCAGGTGCTGGCTCCATCCCAGCTTCAGCCCAAAGACTGGTTTAGGAGAACAGTCAGAACCTTACAACCTTGGTCCCAGAGAGCTAAGGGTCCGTGAGGGAGGCCGTCTCTGACCTCTCACCCCACGTTCTGCAGGAACCTGACCAGGGAGGAGGATGGAGGGACCCCTCTGTCCAGGAGACAGAGGTCAGCCTTGCAAACATGGTTCTGGCTTCAGGGCCCTTTGTTCCAGTGTGTCTTTTTTGGCCTTCTGGGGTTTTTTCCCCCAAATCCCTCAAAGAGTAATTTAAACAGGCAGAGAGTGGGGTAGAGATTCTTTGTATGATTTTGACCTCCAGGCAACTAACTGGAAGGAAAAGGGAGGGGAAACTGAGGTATGCGGTATAAGCCTGTCTTCAGAATATCACAGGAAAGGAAGTTTGCTTTCGTTCTCCCACTCCTGGCCCAGCTGGGAAAAATCTTTGTCGCCCATGCTGAAATTTTGGACTTCTGGTGACCAATTGCAAGTAACATTTGTACGTTCTTGTCACTTGCTTAAACTTACTTGATCCACGAGTTGATCCACAACATTGCCCTCTGTGGATTCTTATGACTATTATTATCCCCGTTTGGGGGATGAAGAAAACAAAGGTCAACGAAGTTGAGTGAATCACCCAAGGTCAACACAGCTAGTGAGTAACCAAACCAGGACTCACCCAGAGTTCCTGACTCCAAGCTCCATGCTTTTTCTCAAACACCTCCCTGCCCCTCAGTGATGACACACAGAGGCTAGAAGAAAGGGACGGGAGATTGAGTTGCTTTAAAGAGGCCCCTGATTTCTCTAAGGGAATCTTATGGAATCATCACTGGTGTGAGCTCCCCTGAAATGACCTCCAGGCCAGAGAGGGAGAGGCACACGTGCTTTCAGTCAGTCCTTCATTCCTGAAACTGACGTGGCCACGTGCCAGGAGACACAGCGAGTCCCTGCTCTCTGGAGACTCACAGAGACTCAGTTTACTGAGGGAAACAAGCCAACATAATGAACTGAAACACAAGGCAGATTGTGGCCAGGTGACAATATTCATTCATTTGTTCATCTAACATTTCCTGAGTGCCTGCTGGATGCTAGACTCTGTCTTGGGATTTCGCAGTCAAATATAGACACCCCTAACCCATCAGGAACCTCCAGTTCAAAGACGGGTAATTAGGAGGCTCGGGGTCCTGCTCCAGGGCTCTCCCCACAATGCCACAGCCTTTCCCTTCATCTCCCAGCGAGCTGTGACTTTTCTGGTTACCGGAGAATTTTCAGTACTGACTTGGGCAGGCAGGAACTCAGATGCCCCCACAACACTGGGGGAGTTCTCACTCTCCTCCACAGCCCTTCTAGGGAAAAAAAAAAAAAAAAAAAAACAGAGCCCCAAGATCCCTTCTAAACACAGGCAGTCCTCAGATGGACTGGTGTCCATCTGGCAGCACCTACACCACCACTTTTGGATCAGCGAGAACCAGGGTCCTCCTCCTAGCCTCCTGACCCCAGAGTCCAGCTCAGCCAGCGCCTAGCACATAAGGAGTGCTCTATAGATGGAGTAGGTAGGTTGTATTGCCAGTAACAGTGAAGCAGGAGGCACAACTCCCTCTCCAGCAGTCAGGTCAAAGTTGATGGGGAAGGCTTGGTCCTTGCAAACCTAGTTCTGGTCCTTAGAGAGCTCCTACCTGATTTGAGGGTGGGGGGGACCACTTAGCCACACTTGGCCTCAGGACAGAGATGTGGGCAGCTGGCTATCCAACTGGCTTGGGCTGTGGACCCCACCAAGGGGGAACCAGGGTGGGGATGGGGAAGATGGAGAGAGAGGGTGAGGCATCAACCTGGAAGGACTGTTGAGAGTGGAGCAGTTTGGGAAGGGAGGAGAGGGCATGGGTGAGGGGAGATGAGACGGACACGGAGTCCTGGGCCGGGGGCCTGAGCACTCTCTGGAAGCTGGGAGGGGCAGGGGGTGATTCTCTGGGGGACAGAGTGCAGAGGCAGCGGTGGAAGAAAGACCTAGAGATGAATTCCCAAGGAGGGGGGGGGGGGGGAACGGAGGGGGGGGGGGGGGGGCTGCAGAGGGGGGGGGCAGGGGAGCAGGGTTGACAGCAGGGAGCGCCCCCCGCCCAACCGCCCAGCCTCCTGCCCATGGTATTGATCCGCTAGATTACTCAATTTCACCCGTATTGATCAGGTAATTGCCTTATCTCGGGTCTCATTTGAGCTCCGCATTCTCCTGACTTTCCCGTCTCTCTCCCTCCTGTTTTTTCCTATCAGCCTGACACAAGGCTCCCTAACACAGAATAAATATATATACATATATATATATATATATATATATATGAACATAAAGGTTTGGTTAGCCTGCCCCGGGTTGGTGTTTGGGAAGGGGGACAGGGGTGGATAGAGGAAGGTAAGACCAGCCTGCCCTTGGAGCCCCTAAATTCTCTTTTAAGAAACCCTTCCTGGCTCCAGATAGTGGAAATGTCTGCCCACCCCAGGTTCTCCGAGGTCCAGATAAGAACTGGGGGAAACAGGCTGCATAGGCCTTGGTCTCAATCTGTCTCTTCTCACCGCCCCACCCATCCTCCTCCCCTGCAAGACCTGGAAACCCCAACTCCTCAGCCAGGCTCTTGGACGTCCCTTTACTAAGTCTGCAGAGTCTTGCCTCTGTCCTTCCGGCTGCTCTTAACTATGTGTCCTGCCAGTCTGTCCCCTGCCCCCTCTGTGGCCCAATGTGTGTCCTTCCTGCCCACCTTCCTCACCCTCTCCCACTCTCCCCATCCTTGGCCTTGGCCCAATCCCCTAACCTCAGGGTTCAGGCAGCCTGTCCTTCAGCTGGAGGAAGGAAAACTAGGGAAGGAGACTCAGCCACTCCCCAGGGAGTCCACAGACTGTTCCTCCCAGGAGCCCCCAACCTGAGAAGCAAGGGCTCTTGTCTTCCTGAAGCCTCCAGTCTGAGAGAAGGGACAAGACCCATCTGAGGGCAGGACAAGAAGACCCCCACAAAAGTTATAGACAATGTCCCAGGAGGGGAGTGAATGCCGGAAGATCCTGGGCAAGATTCAGCTCTCTCACCATCTTGCAAAGCTCAGCCCCAGATTAGCTCACAGACCAGCCAGGCAGAGTGGCAGCAGATACTGAGACTGTCATTTGCCAACAGTAGCTCCCCGAGCCTGGGTGCGAAGTCTATGGGGCCAAGGGGATCCATCCACCTGCAACCAGGTGCTTCCTTCCAGCACACACTCTGGATTCCTGGAACCCTGGAATTCCCTGTGCAATGGCCAGAGCTGTGTCCAGGCACGCATGCGCCTCCACCCTGGACGCACCCTCCTGAGTATGAGCGTAGGGGACAGCTGTCCACCTGTTGTCTTGCACAGGCGCCTGCAATGTCAAGAGCGGGCCCAGGGTGTGAAGATTCTTAGCATTGGAGCTCTATTTTCTAAACTTCTACTGAGACTGTGTGCCAGGCACTGAAGTAGGAACTGGGAGTTCCATGGTGAACATGATGGATAAGGCTCAGGCTCTCCCCACAGAGCTTAGAGACTCTAGGACATTATAAACCAGTTCTCCCTCCTACAGCCTTCAGGATCTCCCACCCGATCCATGCACACCACCCAGGGCCTTGCAGGCTCGCTCTGTCCCCTTTGAGGAAGGGAGCCCATCAGGTGGGGAGAGGGAAGGACTCAAAGCAGGGCGTCCAGACACCATCTGTGCTGAGGGCGGGGGGTCCCATCTCTGAGCCCCACAAACTCATCCCACCCAGTGAGGAGCCAGAGGAAGCAGTGGCGGGTGTGCAGGAGGGTGGGAGCCCCACAGGGTCCATCTGGCTACATCCTACCTTCCATGAGCTGGCAAGTACCATCACTCTCTGCCAATGTCCTCCACAGAGCCCAACCCAACTCTTCACCAGAGTTTTCCAGAGCAGAGGGCAACTGATCCTTTTTCCTTCTCATCTTAATTTCCAGAGTCCCATCTCTGTGCTCTGGAAAGTTCCTCCTTGAGTCTAACCAGCATTCCTCCTGCTGCTCCCACAGCATTTTTTTGTTTTTCTTTTCTAGGTTCCTCTTCCATTCAAATGCCTCAACCTTTCCAGCTTCTCCTTCAACTCTCCGCGCCCCATCTTTCTCTCATCCTTCCTTCCTTGACACCTGCATTCATTCACTTTGGCCTCCTTGTATCCGGGCTTGGAAGAAGAGTGACCAACTGTCCTGTTTTGCCTGAGACTGTCCCAGTTTTAGTTCTAAAAAAGTCCTGTGTTTGGGGGAACCTCTCTGTCCCAGGGACAGTGGGGCACCCTACCTGGAAGGTAGGATACCGCATGAGGCCCAGTTCGAGAAGCCAGATGGGAGCAGGGTTTGAGTACAAATACAAAAAGGCCAGCAGTATTTTCCCACGTGTCCACAGAGACAAAGACAGACAGACACACACACACACATATACACAGAGATATCCATAAACAGTCTCTAAAACAAAAACACAGCCCACACATCCAGAAGCAGACACCCACAGAAACACAGACACCCGCATTCAGATTCACACACAGACAAACCCCGCCTCACACCCACATTCCTCGAGACAGGTGTGTGTGGACACACATAGGCACGCACGGTACACCAAGAACGCACAGCGGAAACACAAAAACTGACACAAACGCCTACGCACAACAACACACGGTCATAGAGACAGACATCCACAGAGAGACGCTCACTGTATGACTCCTCAGAGACACACAGACACACATTCAGACGCCCACACAGAGGCACGAATAAGACCCAGGAGCACAAAGATGCCTTCACCTGCGCCCACAGACTGAGCCAATCCACACATTCCAGAGCTTTTCCCTGTTCTGCCTTGGAAATGCTCGCAGGATTGGGGGTGTCGGCTGGGCTCAGCCCCAGAGGAGAAGGCGGGCCCAGCCTGAAGGTCTCAGGGGACCTCAGCCTGAGGCTCACAGAACCAGATAGAGAGAGCCCACCCTGCTGAAGACTCCCTCTGCCTGGCGGGCCCTGCCCCCGCGCCAGTGCCAGGGCTGGGGACAGCTCTGAGAGCAGCCTCTCTGGAGAGGGGGTCGGGCGTGGGAAGCCCTGGCTCCCTCTCTTGGGGGTGGAGAAGTGTGAGTGAAATGGGTTTATTACTGGGAGTCTGTTGCCTCGATTGGTATCGATCCCCGCGTGTCACCTTCCATCGCCACTAATGGGACATGAAGAGTCGCCACCAACACCACAGCCCCTGGCTGCACACACTCACCCGCAGCTCCCCTCCCCTGCCCCCGCATCCCAAAGCTGCATCCCAGGCTGCCTCAGCCCCGCCTCCTCCCGCATCCCCAGCCTCACCTCCTCCCTCTGCCTCATCCACTCCCTCTCTTCCTCTTCCTCTCCTTCGGCCTCTTCTTTGTCTCCCTGAGTCTGATTCCAAAAGCTTCCCCCAGCACCTCCTTTTCTTTCCCCCCTTTCCGGCCACCTAAGGACCTTATCCCTCCATTCAGGGGTGTCCCTTTTGCCTCCCCTCACTTCCTCTTTTCTCCCTCCTCTGGGTCCAGTCTCAGTCACCATCAGTCCCCCATGGGGGTGCACTGGGCCCCACCCAGTCTTGGGGAGCGATGGGGGATTCACGGGAATGAGCCAGTGGGAACCATCCCTCTTTCACCAACCGCTGGCAAGGAGTGCTTATCAAGGGACAGTCTCCTTCTGTCACACCTGGACTGGCCAGACGGACCCTCCTGGAACCAGCCAGGTCCCCCACCTTCGTTCATTGCACTGGCTGCCACCACCCCAGGCCAGGTCCTGGCAGAAGAACAAGGAGCGAGTGAGGAAGTCTTTTTCTTTTCCCCCTCGCTGTTCCTCGTGGAGGAGCTAACACCACCTCCTCATCTCTACCCCACCTGGTAAGCCCCTCGCCCCCTACAGTGCCTGGGGAAACCCTCCGCAGGGCCTGATCTCCCATCTGTGGGTCTTCGGTCCTGCCCATGTTCATGTCAGATGATTATGAAGACACAAGTGAGACCTGAGAGGACCCGTTCAGGGTGGTGAGGTCTTGATACAAAGTATGTCAGACTGTGTCGGTAGACTAGGAATTTAGCCTATCGTGCTGGTTACTCAAGTATGAAAAAAAGCCACGAACTAGAACAGGAAAAGTCTGCTTGCAGCTCAGATAGAGCATCCTTGGCTTTGCTGCTGTGAAAGCAGTGTGCGCGCCTGAGTCTGTGCCATCACACCCCGGGGGCTGGCAGGGGAGCTGAGGAGAGGGGCTCCTCCCAGCCCCGCCCTGCGCCCCGACCAGCCCTGAGAGACTCCTCTCCAAGTGACCCTGGGAGATACCCAGAGCCAGCTCTAAGCCGCAAAGTGGGAAGGGCTGCCTCTTGTTGACTCCTGTCCCCAGACAGGGATGGCGTCTCCACCCCCCATCAATGGGCCCCATTACCGTGTCAGCGTTGTTTAGGGGGCTGCATCAGGCCAGGTACAGTTACTAGCTACGAAGTTGTGGGTTTGAAGGCAGTTTAAAATGCTGAGGCTTCCTGTTGCAACTTAGGGTAGTTGGATTAGCTAGTGTGGGGAGCTGGTCGGGTACCTGTTGGTTTATTCACTCGGCGATCATCTGTAGAGCAGCCTCGTGTCCAGGCACCGGATGCACACAGAGATGCTCAAAAGAGCAAAGGAAAGGGCTGGATTTGGTCAGGGGACCTCCCCTCCCCAAAGGGCACTAGGCCATTTGCCTGTGTCTCAGGGAAGAAACAGAGAGGCTCAGGGTCCCACCCTAGAAGCCAATGTCTGTGCCAAGTGCCCAGCTTCCTAATCCCACGCCGAGCCTCCCCTACGAGGGCCAGCCATCAAAACGTGAATTGTACAGAAAGGGTAGGGGCGGTGGCGGGGGGACTGCTGTGACCAGGTTTACGGGCATGTGAGAGGAAGTGGGCAGGGACAGCGTGTGGAGCAGCAGAAGAGAAAAGGTGAAACCCTAATAGTCTCAGAAGCAGCTGCTCTGGTTCTCACAAGGACTTGAAGTTAGCAACGTGAGGGACTTCCCTGGGAATTGGGACAGTGACAGGAAGTGGGACAGCAGAAAAGCCTTGAGCCTCCCTCCCTGGAGGCCTGTCACATGTCACCCTCCCAGGAGAGTCTGTGGAGGCAGCAGGTGGTCTGAAGGACCTGTGGAGTCCAGGCCCACCGTGTAGGTCCCAGTTCTCCCACTAAAGATTGTGCCATGACCTGCTCTTCCAATGGGGCCTTCGTGGGAGAGGGGGAGGACGGAATGGCTCTACCTCCCCAGAATCCTCTCCTTGGCCTTGGCATCTTCCTGCTCTGAACTCACATGGTCCTAAATCCTTAAATGAAGGAAATGGGATGGGGTGAAGGTGAGCAAAGGGGCAGAGCCAGCTCTTCCAGTGAGAAAACACCAGTGACATCTGAGAGAGATGCCTGGGGTAACACGTCTTGGCACTAACCTCAGTCTTCCTGGCTATAGCTCTCTGTCCTCTATGGAGATCCAGTTTGCCTCGTCCTGGCTAATATTCCTCCCTTCTCCCTGCATCCAACTCCCTGGAACAGTGTTCTGGACCATCCCTCCCTTTGTAACCTCTTTCCTTTTTGCCCTCGATGGGCTCGGAGCCCGGTCCTCCTGCCTCTCCCCCAACAAGGACCCTCTCTTCGTGGCCCCTAGCTCCTGTCTCTTCCAGCAATCAGCCTCTCTCTCTCACCTTTCCATCATGTTAGCTTCGGTTGATTTAACCAGAAAACAACCCCCAGAATTTAATTCCATGGCCCTCCATTCCCATCTCGATCAGCTCAAGGCTGGGAGGGGCTGTGTAATGATGGGGGGAGTAGTGGGGAAGAGAGAAACTTGGCCTCCCAGAGTCAAGGAGAAAAAAAAAAAAAAGAAAATCATATTGATTCCACAATGACAGCCATCAATCTTTTCCTCCCCACTAGGGATTGGGGAGATTGGACGCAGGCCCAACAGGCTCCAGGGTCCCTTGGTCCCCAGGACGTTCAAAACAGAGGCTGGTCTTTGACAGCCTCTCTCCTCTAGTTTCCCCTGAGGTCAGTTACCTAAATTCTCCATGCCCTCCCCCGTGTATTCCGGAATTCTACCACCTTATCTTCTTCCTGCTATTTATTTAGCAGGGTGTCTGATGCCCCTGCAGTTACTTTCTCCTGTCTGGTTTATGACTTAGTGGGCAGTTCTTCTTGCTGTCTAACTTTGAGTAGTATCTACAAAGAAAAGGAAAAATCTGTTTTCTAGAGCCCTAAGAGGAAAGAGACATAAAAAGTGCTTTAAAAACCTTAGAGAAAAGGTGACTGGGTAAACTATTGGTTTCATTGTAGTATTTGAGACTAAGAGGAAAGTTACAGATTATGAGGGTTCAACACCAGTATGTGAGCGGAGGTGGGACCTGGGACTCCGAGGGGAAAACAGGGAGTGAGGTAGTGTTAAGAGTCAGAGGTTATGAAGAGGGGGTTCTTGTCCAGGCCTGGACTCATCTCCACAGGACGTTCTATGAGAGCAGGGCTGACTTATAGTGGGAAGAGTAGACAGCTGGAAGGACTTCCCGGCAGGTCAGTGTCCCTTTTCCTAAAACTGAAGCGGGTGTAGCCCTCTCACCAGTCTCCCTGTTGGTCAGATGTTTCAGGAGCCATCTGCTCCAGAGGAAGGCTCTGGATGCAAAGGACCCAGTGGAAGACCCTCCCTCCCACCCTACCCGCCCACAGAGGTGGAGGGGGCTCAGGGCCGTGGTGCCACTGGCCTCCGAAGGGTTAATGCTATTGTCTGAAAAACCACATCAGCTCCCCTGGGAGCTTGGAGATCCCGCTCTCATTTTAAGTAACCCTAACTCAGCGCGTGATGAGCGAGGGGTCGCTGGGCGAGGAGTGCGCCAGAAGGAGCCGCTGGACGGAGCCCGGAGAAGCTACTGCACCAAGGTAAGGGGCTCTGGTGGCGGGTCTGCCGCTGGGGCTGGCCAGAGGGACAGCCCTTCTCCTCCCCCACCCCTACCCCAGCTGTGGAGCCAGTCGCAGAGCAACTGGGAAGAGGAAAAGAAAGGAGACACAGGCACGGGGTGAACATGAGAGCCCGAGGGCCACACTGAAGCTGCCTAGGAGGGGCCAGGCTCTTCCATCCAGGTGTGGGACAGCGCAGAGGCAGGCGTAGGGCAGTCAGGGCAGAGAGAGGCAGGGACCCCAGAAAGGCAGCAGGTCTGGCGTGGCACCAGGCTCTTCTCCCCAGATGGGGCACAGCTGGGGTCAGATGTCGGCTCACTGGGGCAGAGAAGACTCCTGCGATAAATGGGGCCAAGTCAGGCTCTTGGGGCTGAATGAATGAGTCTCAGCCATCCCCGTGCCCTGTTGTCTGTACCTACAGGGAGTTCAGCGGCTCAGAGAGCTCGCTGCTGCCATCCGTGTGGCCAGGTTGAAGGGTAGTGGGGGGAGGACTGACACTGAGGGGGTGGGCATCACAGCGTGGGCATGGGAAGGAGTAGGAGGTGGTCCCAGGGAGGGCAGAGTTAAGGTTGTGCTCCCACCTGCGCCAGGCTGGGATGAAGTGACATCTCTGATGGACTGAAGGGATTCTGCCCCATCCATCCGCTTCCCTCACTTCCTCAGACTCCTGGCTTCTTCCCAAAGAACGAGGTCCAAGAAGCCCGAAATCTAAGAGCTTGGGTGCCCCGTGTCAGGCGCACCCCTGTGACAGCTGGGGCGGAGGTGGGCTGTGTGAGGCTGGAGAGGCACAGACGGTGATGCTCCCATGGCAGAGAAAGGTCTTACCCTCCTTCCCAACAGACAAGAGGGCAAGCACTGGGAAGAAGGTGGTGCCGCTGCCACTCCACCTCCAACCCCTTTCTGACCCTGCTCGAGGGCAGTGGGGCCCCGTGGGGAGAGTCCAGGGCACATGGATGGAGTCTCGAGTCCGGTTTGGCCCTTAGTGGAAGTTGAATTCAGGGTTCATGGTAAGATTGGGTACGAGGGCCAGGGTTGAGGCGGAAGCTGGAAGCGGACATGGCAGTGAGGGCTGGCGACTGAGTGAGACAGCGTCAGAGGCCCCCAGCTGGTGAGAGCGCCCTGGGAGGCCCGCTGCCTGCTGCATTCCTCTTCCGTCCCGTTACTCAGCCCCAGACGGGCCTGCCGGCTCATCCCAGCTCAGCACTGGGCTGGGAGCTTTCACTTCCTTGAAGCTGGCCAGACTCCCCAGCCACCTACTGGAGGGGATTTCTTGTCCCCTGGGTGGGGAGATGAAAGGAAGGATCGGGGGGTGTCCAGTCAAGGGGATCCCCTGGGGCCCAGCTGATGGGAATGAGATGAAAGGAACTGACACTGAATTTGTGCTGGGAGAGAGGGCAAGGGGCCGCTGGAAGGCTGGGGGGAGGACAGGGGCACTGGAGGAGCCTGGGTCGGGAAGCTGGGGGCCTGGGCTTTAGTTTCCATCTCTGAAGCATAGGTGAGAGACAGGAGGGCAGGAGAAAGAGAGAAAGAGGTAAGACAGAAAGTGACCAAGAGAGAGAGTGACAGAGACAGCACAACAGAGGGCAGGCTGGGTGAGAGGTGGTGAGGCAGGGACACCCTCTAAGGAGGAAAACGGGCACAGGGGGAGGCAAGACAGACAGATCACTTGATTTGTAGCCAGGAGACAGTATGATCTGTAGACATAAGACGTAAAGACAGGAATGGAGAGACCAACGGAAACTGAGACAGAAAAGGATGGACAACAGAGAAAAAGGAAAGTGAAAGGAGCTAGGGAAGTAAGACAAGAGAAGCCTGGTAGACGGGGAGTGGAAACAAGGAAGAATAAGACTTGAGAGGGGAGAGGAGAGAAACTGTAAGAAAGGAGGAAACAGTTGAAGATTAAAGGTCAAGCAAAGTGAAACAGAGACTTGGCGGGGCCAGACCAAGGGAGCAGTGGGTGTGAGGCTGGAAGCTGGTCTCCTGACACCCCAATTCCTGTTCCCCAACCCCTGGGTCCTTGGTGGGGGGGGGGGGGTGTCTGTGACTTTCCCCATGACTTTTAACTGCCCTTCCTGCCAGGGCTGGGGGTGGAGCATGGGGCTGTCTGGGTTTGGATTTCGACTCCATGGAGTAACACAAACCTTTTAAAATCCCACGGCCCCCAGGGACCACAGAGACAAGAGCCAGAGACAAGTCTGCAAGGGGCTGGAGGGGTGGGGGCGGGGTGAAGAGGCGATAAAGATCTGAGACCCGATGAGGGGGCACTGGCAATGGGAGCAGGTTGAGAGGGAGCCTGGAGAGGGGGCTCAGGGCTGAGGGGGAGGAAGGAGGGATTCAGGGGAAGTAGGGTGGACCCCGCTGGGGCAGTGGCAGAGAGGGAGGCGCCTCTCCCAGGTATGGGCTGATGGCAGCAAGAGCTGAGGCTGCGGGAGGGAGATGGGGTTTAGCTGGCCAGATTCCCAGCCAGGGAGCGTCCAGAAGGGCTCCTCTCTGCCTTAGGCTGTCTGGGTTTGGCAGAAGAAGGGACAAGACGCCCTTGGTGAAGAAGGACATCGATCCCTGCCCTTCCCCCAAATTCCCCAGGGAAGAGGTGTTGGCTTTGCCCTTCTGAGGCCCCCAGCTGGTCCTGCTCTCCATCCTAAGCCGCTTTCGCTAATAGCATTAAGGGAGGTCTCAGGACTAACCGCTCTCCACTTGGGGTTGAGATCAAGGGGAGAGACCAGAGGCTTCTAATCAGACTGGGGATTTGGTCGGAGGCGGGGCGGGGATGAGCAGTTTGCTCGACGCTAAGAAGCAAAAAAAATATTACACACCCATCCCCCCACACTGCCATCTCTGTGTTTCCCTCATTGCCCCTCAGGGCTGGTTTCTCCACTGTGATCTTTCAGTCTCCCAGGGCTGTATCTGAACCTCACCTGTGTCCATAGCATCCCCGATTTCCGCGATGCTATTTCTCTGTCTCATTCTCTCTGATTCACTCTCTTCCTTGCCGACCCTCTTGCCCTCTTTCTGGCCGCCTTTGAATTTATAAACAGTCCGTTTTCCCGCTCATCCATCAAGCAGTCACTGAGAAGACTTCGCTGTGTCCGATCAATCAGATTATGGGGACAATCCCTTTAGCAGCTTAGAAGGGCCAACGACACGGTGACTTAGGATGCAAGTTTCCACTTTGCAGAGAGGCAGCCCTGTCTTGAGCTCTGACCTTTGTTTATCCTGGGCGTGTTCCTGTCCTCCTCACCTCTCTGTATTCCACTCTGCCCATCTGATGGTCCTCTGGCTTCCCCCCGACCCCCACTGTTGATCACTTTTCTGGCCAAGAGCCCACCTCTCAGGTTTAGACTGGAGCACCTCCTTCAGGACCCAGGGCCTCCTAAGCCTTGCCTCTGCTCCCAAGTTTCATCCTCAACTTTTCTGCCCTGATTGACTAATTACAGCTCAGAGCCTGGAGTCAGACCTGTTTGCATCCGGCTCCACCACTTGCCCTGGGATCTTATGCAAGTCTTCCAATCTTTTGAACCTCAATTTCCTCAGCTTGCAAAACAGAGATAATAATACCCACCACGAAGGGTTGTGAAGATTCAATGAAGTAACATAAAAAAAAAAAAAGTCAAGCCCAATGCTGGGTTCATGATAGGGGCCCAGCTCATATTAACTAAACTCTTAAAACCTAAAATCTGCTTGGGACATTTCTTTTGGCTCCAACATCTAGGTTAAGGCTCTCTTTTTTATCATCGTTATCGCCATTGCTTTTCTTAAATAATTACCTAAAACCTACATGTGTCGTAATGAGCGCTTGTGTGGGCCAAGGGGATTAATCCTATTAATAGTAATTAGGGGCTTCCCTGGTGGCGCAGTGGTTGAGAGTCCGCCTGCTGATGCAGGGGACACGGGTTCGTGCCCCGGTCCGGGAAGATCCCACATGCCGCAGAGCGGCTGGGCCCGTGGGCCATGGCCACTGAGCCTGCGCGTCATATTTGGCTTCATATTTTAGATTTTGTTCTTTGAGGGAGCAGGAGAGAGGGTTTGGTAGCCTACCTATAGGTGGCTGAATATTATAAATTTTGTATTTTGTATTAAGTTCTTGCTTTCCACTCTTTCACTTAAGAGCTGTGTGACCTTAGAGAAGTTAGTCAACCCCTCTGACCTCCACCTCATCTGATACTTCCTGTGAGGTTCAGGGTGTGTCAATTTCTCAGCACAGCGCAGAGTGCCCTGAGTGTCTGCTCTGCGGTGGATTTATTGTTCTCTTCTTGCCAGATTCTAAATCTACCCTGAGGTCTCAAACCCTCCAGACCAGGAAGCATCATCAGATCCAGCAGGAGGCACTGCAGCCCTAGGAATTCTATCTGCTTCCTCCAAGGAACAGTCCTCCTTTGGAATCTCTCACCTCTGCTCCCCCTATTTCCCCACCCATTTTCCTAAGATGAGGTAGGAGACGTCCCAATCATCTGGAGGTTAGACAAAGGAGGAACTTCCCAATGGACAGAGCAGGAAAGGAAGGTGGGAGAGGAGTAGGGGCATCTGCTTCAGGGGAGGAAAAGAAGGAGAGAAGATTCCAGAATATCAGCTATCAGTTTAGAGACAGATGGATGGGTGGGAAAACCTAGTCACCCAGATTCAGAGTGGGCACAGACCTACTCATAGCCCTGTCTGCCTTAATTTCCAGAGATGCTCTCTGCTGGGGCCAGATTGGGTACCCCTGGACACACCTGCCCCCAGCGGGCTGTAGGTTTGTCCACTGGCCCACCTGGAGCTGAGTGTTCCTTGGGAAAAGGAGAGCAAGAGACTCAGTGACCTCTTAGTGTGGGGGGAAGGAGGGCAGGGTTGGAATTCCTTGACTTTTTTATTTTATTTTATTTTATTTTATTGAAGTATAGTTGATTTACAATGTTGTGTTAATTGCCGCTGTACAGCAAAGTGATTCAGTTATACATATATATGCATTCTTTTTCCTATTCTTTTCCATTATGGTTTATCACAGGATATTGAATATAGTTCCCTGTGCTATACAGTAGGACCTTGTTCTTGGGATTCCTCGGGATTCCTTGACTTTCCAACACCCACAGCTCCTTAATGCTGTTTCCCATGGATTCTTGCTACTCAAAGTACAGCCCATGTACCAGCAGCTCTGGCATCACCTAGGAGCTTGTTAGAAATGCAGAATCTTAGGTTCCATCAAGTCCCACTGAATTAGAATCTGCATTTCAAAGAGATCCTCAGGTGACTCCTAGGCACATTAGAGTTGGAGAAGCACGGCTACAGATGATTTGTTTCAAGTCTTAAGGCAGCACGGTATATGAAAAAGTGCCGTGAACTAGGAGTGGAGGGTGGGACGACCATACACCACTGTCAAGTCCCTTTCCCTCTCTGAGCCTCATCTGGAAAGTGTGGAGGCTACTCCAGGTAAGCCCCCACATGCCTCCAGACCTGACGGTCTAATAAGTTCTGGCTGAGGACAGCGCTCGCCTCAAGCCAACTGCAGCAGAGATGGAAACCCAGAGCCCAGGTGGTGTGAGCCAGTCCCCTGTGCGCAGGTAGTCCGCTGCGCCTGGGCCCAGCCCCAGGAGCAGGCCTCTCATTCTCCCATCCCTCCTCATCCTCTGGCCTATCAGTTCATCTTGCACTAGTGACAGTAGAAGCCAGCTTTTCGCACCATCCTCAGTTCCATCCGGAAGGCTTTGTGACTTAGACATTTCCTCTCTTCCCCTCCCTGCATCAGGCAAGTTTATCTTAGTGGGGCTCGTTCCCCAGTCTTCCCCCCATCTCAAGGCCCACCCCCATCCCACCCCCAAGCCAAACTGGGAACCAGCAAGATTCCATCTTCCTTGCCCATGGTTCATTAATTCAACAAATATTTATAGAGCCCCTGTGAGTACAAGGCCCTGGGCTAGGATGGGTTCCGGGGAGCCAGCAGGGAAGAAGACAGCCAGGGTTCCTGAACGCAGGGAGCTGACACTCTGAAGGGGAAGACAGATATTAAACACATAGTGACACCCTTGATAACTTCATCACCATTCATTGATTCTACCAACAATCATTTCTTGAACATCCATGACGTGCCAGGCGCTCTGCTAGGCACTCGAGACTCCTCAGTGAATAAAACGCACAAAAATCCCTCCTCTTCTCAAATGTAAAATTGTTCTAAGTACTATAAAAGTGTGGGTTCGTGTATCTGCCAACACTCAAGGTTTAGAAAGAGCCAGCGATTAATTACATTTTCACTTGTCTCCTCCTGGGAAAAACCCCCATCCTGTTAAGGCCTGAGAAAAGGTGTCCTTGTCTAAATCCCCCAGCGGCGGCAGGACCTAGGACCCTCTGCATTCCTCCCCATTTATAAAGCGGTTCAGCCTCAAGCCCAAAGCCCTGGGTCAGCCCCTGGCCAGTGAGGAGGTCCCCAGAGGAGGCTGGGCCCAGCCTGGCTGGGGGGAGCTTCCTGCCTCAGACCCTGCTCCCCTGCCTCAGTCTCCCTTTCCTCCCCTAGTCTCTTCCCTCTTCTCTCTTTCCTTCCTCTTTCACCTCCTTCTCTCCTGCCTTCTTTCGCTTCCTCCTAAGAGGGGACCATTTCCCCCCAAGACCCAGACACAGCTCTTGCCCCCCCGGAATGGACAATGCACTGCGGCTGCCTGGATGAGGGCATCCCTGCCATCACCTCCCGTCACTTCTGGATCTCAGGTGAGCCTCCGCCAGGTGTCCCAGCTGTGCTCCAGCAGTGCCCCAGAGGCCTCGGGAGCAGTGGGGCAGCGCTCACTCCCCTCTCCACCCCAGGCCTGGCCTTCCCCGACTGGGCCTGCAAAGCCGAGTCGTCCCCAGGCTCCCGGCAGATCCAGCTATGGTACTTCATCCTGGAGCTGCTGCAGAAGGAGGAGTTCCGCCATGTCATCGCCTGGCAGCAGGGAGAGTACGGGGAGTTTGTCATCAAGGATCCAGACGAGGTGGCCCGCCTCTGGGGCCGCAGGAAGTGCAAACCACAGATGAATTATGACAAGCTGAGCCGGGCCCTCAGGTGAGAGGAGGCAGCCGACGTGGCCAGACAGGGGAGAGTTCAAAGGAAAGAGCCGTGGTTTCGGGCACCCCTGTCAGATTCCCGCCCCTCCAAGGCTTGGGAAATGCTCTGGAGTGTGGTGAGATGTCCAGTGGTTATCCAGGATCAGCTTGGGGTTTGCCTTGGCAGCTTGGGGACGGGGGATGTGGCTGCGTCCCTGACTGCATCCTCCCTGCCACTGGGCCAACCCTTTATTCTCAACCTTGGAATCTCCAGATATTACTACAATAAGAGGATCCTGCACAAGACCAAAGGCAAAAGGTTCACTTACAAGTTCAACTTCAGCAAGCTCATCGTCGTCAACTACCCTCTGTGGGAGTCATGGGCACCGCCATCCCTCCACTTGCTGCTGGGGGCCCCTGCTCTGTTTTGACCAGCCCTGGTGCCCATGGGTGTACAGAGTGAGGTAGGCATGAAAGCTGGTCCCATCCCCAGAGCTCCACCAGAACCTGCCTCTCTGCCTCAGGGGCCCATCAGCTTTCAATGTTCTTCTCCCCCTGCATCCTTAGTCCCTGAGTGTCCCAGGGGTGGGGGTGATACTCTGAACCACCCCTACATACTTAACGATCCCTACAGTAGAGCACCTGCCTATGAGAGAGGGCAACTCCTTCTGTGCCAGGATCACAGGGAAGGAGGTGGCGGGGTCTCAGGGGAGGGCCCAGGACATGTGGGCAGTGCTGACTTAGCAACCATTATGAGAGTATTTCATTATTGTAATGACTGGTCATTAAAACAAACAATGTATACTGGGGAATACACGCCAGGGAGGGTCCATTCAACCCCTGAGCCTGCTCTCCTCACTCCCCAGCTCCTGCATAGCAGGCTGTCCACCCACTGGGCCATGGCAGAGCAGCTGGCTGGACAGCGGACCCCTCAAGGACCACCAGAGGCCTCCAGGGACAAGAAGGGAAGCGGCAGCATTGTCCACCGTGAGTGCTCAGGACTGGGGTGGGCCCAGGGAATCTTAAGCAGAGGACGGAAGGACCCTTTTTTTTTTCTTTTGGCGGTACGCGGGCCTCTCACTGTCGCGGCCTCTCCCACTGCAGAGCACAGGCTCCGGACGCACAGGCTCAGCGGCCATGGCTCACGGGCCCAGCCGCTCCGCGGCATGTGGGATCTTCCCGGATCGGGGCACGAACCCGTGTCCCCTGCATCGGCAGGCGGACTCTCAACCACTGCGCCACCAGGGAAGCCCCCGGGAGGACCCTTTTGATTGAGCACATGGGTGAGGGGGCATGAGTCAAAGGATAAGTCATGTATTCATTCAACAAACATTTATTGCTCACCAGCTATTTACTAAGTGTGTGGACCCAGAGATGAAAGATGGCTCTCAAGATGCTCGGAGATCAGTAGGGAACAGAGATGGGAGGATGGTCAGTGACCAGTGCTGAGATTCTGGGAAGCACGAGGTGCTATGGGAATGCAGATGAGTTGGGGCTTCCTGGAGGAGGCTACACCTGAGCAGGTGAAGAAGATGGAGAAAGATGCCCAGGCAGAGGGAACAGCATTTGTGAAGTAAAAAGCTGCAAGTGAGTGTAGTAAATCTGAAGATCTGCTGGCAGCTTACATGGTGAGACTAAGGTGCGTGATGGGAGTGGGAACAAGGAGGCGGGTGAGAGACGAGGCTGGCGAGGCAGACAGGCGTCTGGTCACAGAGGGCCTCTGAAGCCATGCTGAGGGGGCTTGGACTTGATCCTGTGGACAGGAGGGACCCAGAGGGAGAGGCACATCCAGATGTTCATTTTGCAAAGACGACTTGGGTTGATGTAGAGTTTGTGGTGGGAGAGGCATACAACTGATGTTGGAGGCTTTGAAGATCATCTAGGCAGAGGACGATGGGGACAGAACCAAGGCAAGGGCCATGGGTGGAGAAGGAGGCCCAACTGAAGAGAGATTGGGAAGATAAAGTTCACCCATTCATTCCCTTATTCACTCATTTCTTCTTTCAACAAATAGCTCATGGGCTCCTGTTGAATGTGCCAGGCCCTGTCCTAGGGCCAGGGGTGCCAATGTGAGCAAGACTGCCTTTATAGAGCTTGTAGACAAGAGGGGGTTTGCGGACATTCAGTTAATAATCCAACAAGTAGATAAGTAATGATAACTGTGCTAACTGCTACAGGGAAGTTCAGGGTGCAGCCGGGAAGACTTCCTTGACAAAGTGACATTTGAGCTGAGACCCAAAATGTAAATCGGTGCCGGCTTAGTTCGGAGGGAGAGAGGAGAGCATGGCAAGCAGAGAGAATAAGGTGTGCAAAGGTCCTGGGGCAGGAAAGAGGAACCGGGAGGAAGCCAGTGCGACAGCACATGGTGATGGAGGGGGACACGGCAAAAATGCAGGCAGAGGCCAGTTCTTCCAGGACTGTAAGCTGGGAAGAGGCAAAGTCAGATTTTCTGTGAAAAAGATCAACAGAGACACTTGACCAACACAAGGCTCTTCTGCAGAGGCCCAAGACCTATCCCTCCACTTCTGGCAATTTCATGGAACAAAGACCCATGGCCCTCACCCCACCCAAGTGCAGCTGAGAGCCCAGAGGTCCCACCTCCCAGAGAATGCAGGGCACCTGGCTCTGGGTCCTCATGAGCGCAGCCAAGGCTGTGGGCGTAGGGCGGCCCAAGACCTGCTAGGACTCGTAGGGCCACAAGTCTGGCAGCCTGCAGCAAGACAGCACCTGAACACCTCTCTGTTCTTCCACCCACACCCACCCCTTCCCAGTTCTGGGAATGCCTTGGGCACAGAGCTGCTCTCTTTGGGAAACTATGAGGGGGAAATCAAAAAATATTCCCTGGCGAGCCCCCGCTTGGCCTGAGGTATTTTGCACCTGCCTGCCCTCTGCGGGTGCCCAGGCCCTGCCTGTGCTTGGGTCCTGGGGCACCCTAAGCCGCTTCAGGTCTCTGGGAGCCTAGCAGCAGCCACATGCCCACTTCTGGAGCGGGATTCCAGAAGGGTGTGCCAGCCCTTCACTCCACCTTCACTCACAGCATTTGGTGTCAAGAGAGGAAGCTGCTTCTGGGCAGAAGAGCGGCCAGGACTACTGAGCCAGGGGCAGAAGCTGCAGGACCAGAGCTGGGAAGGGGCGGGGAGGGGTAGGAGGACTCTTAGAACCATCTTCTCCACATGCCTACTCAGCTGTGGGGCCCTGAGGGGGAACACTGCCCCCAGGAGCCCCAGGGGACACAACCTTCCTGGGGGAAGACAGCAGTCTCCACGTCATCTAAGGACCCAAGAAAAGGACAGTGACTTAGGAGGAGGTACATTCTTGCAGGGGTCTCCACGCTTTTTCTCACGAAGGATCATTTTCACTACTTTCCCCTTTCACAGATCCAACATCAGAAATATTGTTCCTACCAAATAAATCGGATGAATTAAGTAACAACTAAGTTGTTTTTCCAGTTTTTACTAACTATAGCCTTGCTGATGTCATCACCTTGGGTTGATACTTGCTAAGAAAAAATGTGGAACTGGAGTTAGGTTTTTTGAACTATAGAAAGTGGTGTGAAGTTCTATATAATCATCCCCAGAGATCCCAGGCTAGGAGTCCCTATTGCAGGATCCTGGGGAAACAGGGCAGATTTGGAAGGAATGGAAGGAGGGAGGGCTTCTTGGAGGAGGAGAGCTATAGGCCAGAGCCAGCCGGAGAAGGGGAAGGCTGGGGCTCACCCCACATGCTTGGCCTCACAGCTCAGCAGGCCCCATGATGCTGCTTGATCTTAGCTGGGAGCAGGGGGTTTATGGATGAAGGAACTAAGGACTGAGAATTTAAATGACAAGCCCAGGGTCACACAACTAGATCTTTGCCCAGCTAGAATAGAACTAAAGTCCTTTGCTACAGGGACGAGGAGAGTGAAGAATGGATCCATTGAGTTATGGCAAAGAATATCCTCATTCATTCATCCAACACATTTTTATTGAGCACTTAATACACGCCAGGCTGGGTTGGATCCCGGGATCCAGAATGAAACAGACACAGTTCCTGCCACCACAGTGTTGGGAACACAGATATTAATAATCACACAAATGACTCCTGATTCTAAGCAACAGGGCCCTGGAGGAGAGTACCAGGAAGGATGAGGGGGGAGTCCAGGGGCTCTCACCTAGGCTGGGAAGGCTCAGAGGCTTCCCCAAGGAGATGACATTTACGATAAGATGTGAAGCAAAGAAAAAAGGAAGGTGCACAGGTGGGGAGAGGTTTCAAGCAGGAGCAAAAAGAAATGGGAGGGATTCCCTGGTGGCACAGTGGTTGAGAGTCCGCCTGCCGATGCAGGGGACACGGGTTCCTGCCCCGGTCCGGGAAGATCCCACATGCCGAGGAGCGGCTGGGCCCGTGAGCCATGGCCGTTGAGCCTGCGCGTCCGGAGCCTGTGCTCCGCAACGGGAGAGGCCACAACAGTGAGAGGCCCGTGTACCGCAAAAAAAAAAAAAAAAAAAAGAAATGGGAAGTGGGCAGAGAAAGGAGACATCTCCAGCGGTGGGGACTCACTGACCCTCTCTCTCTCTGTGTCTCTCTCTTTCTGTCTCTCTCTCTCTCTCTCTCCCTCTCTAGGACTTGGCTCTGCCCCTGCCCACTGCCGGCTCAGCCCTTGCTGCCATTTGGGGAGCCCCCAAGACGAGCTTCCCAGTTTTGCCTCCTTCACCCCTCCCCTGCCACCCCCTGTCCCCTCTGACTGGCCCCACCTCTCAGGGCCTTTTTTGCCCCCTGTCCCCACAGGGCAGCACTTCCCAGGGTCCTCCATGCCGGACACCCTGCTCCCAGGACCCACAGGGGCTGCAGGGGCCCCAGGGGCCCGGCATATTCCTGGCCTTCCTCTGTTGGCCGGGCTGGCGCAGGGGGCTGGGGAGAGGCTCTGGCTCCCAAGCCTGAGGCCCGAGGGGCTGGAGGTAAAGCCTGACCCCACGATGGATCCCAGAGAGGGCTTCTCCTCAGAGAGGCAGGAACCCTACATTGTAGAGGAAAGTCCCGTGTCCCCCAATCTGCAGAACTTCAAAGCAGTGTGGTCCTTGGATCCTCCTTAATGGGAGAGGAAGATGTGAAGTGGGGGGGGTGTCCCCCAAACTCCATCTCACCTCTTATCTACCTCCCTTCTGGCTTTGCTCCTTCCCCTGGCTGGAAACAGCTTTAAATTGTAGAACGATCTGAAGGAACGGAGTTGCACCCAAGGAGGTGGAGGGCATCGCAGGGAAAAAGCGAATGTGGGGAAGGGGAAAATTGAGGCAGAGTGCCCCCTCCCACCAAATTGCTAATCAGATTAAGGAGACATTCTTAATCTCAACTTTTTTGAGGGAGAAAGAGAATAAGGTTTCCATAGATTTCCATCATTTGAAAGACCCTATACCTGCCCACATGAGACGGGAAATTAAGAGTCTAAGTTGGGGAAGGGTCAGGAGTTGTTTTGTTCCCCGAGTCTCAGGGCAACTCCCTTCTTCGCTGGGGCCCTTGTCCTTCATCAGTCTAAGGTCTCCCCTCTCTCTCCTGCCCCTCCATGCAGCTCTCTCCGATCCCTCTGATTTCTGCGACATTGGGAGCTCCTGTCCCCTCCTTTCCCCAAGACCCAAGCAAGTGGGGTCAGGAGGGATGGGCCTCCTCAGCTGTGTAATACTCCACTGCAGACCATGAATAAAATGCCCTTGGCAAACCTCCCTCGTGGCTGACCACCCCCTCCTGCGTTCCTGCTGCCCTCTGATCTGGTATGGAGTTAAACATCACCCAAGATTCCTGATGGGAAGGGGGGAGAGGGGGTTGGGAGGAAGAGTAGGAATCAAGCCAGCCACTCTCCTCCCTTCTGCTGCCATCATGCCCCAGAGAGAAAGGCTGAAGCTGTAGCCCGAGGAGCTGCCCTGGCCAGTGAGAAACCAACCTCAAGGAAGGAACCTAAGAGCAGAGCAAGGGTCTTCACAGAATGACCCCCAGATCCCTGCCATGGACCTCTGAGCAGAGTTTTAAGGGCTGGGGATGAAGGAGGGAGTTGGAAGGGGTCCCTCTCCCTCTGCACCCCAGGTCCTAAGAATGACAAGGGGAGCCAACTGAAGCAACAGGTGGCTGGGGGAGGAGGGGAGAGGGGTCTTTTGCTCAACCAAGGAAAGGCCAAAAGAAAAGAATGTTCCAGGAGCCAAGCCATATTGCTCTCTTATCTCTAGGCTGCCAATTACAGGTTTAGGATTTGTCTCCACTTTCTTCCCATGATGGAGAGCAGAAACTAAGGAGACACAGAGGGTCCCTTTGTCCATCATTTGTCCCTGGCCCTCATCCAAAGAATAGGGGTGCATCCCTCTCTCAGAGCTCCCTATTCATTCTGCTACCCACTGCCTCTCAGTCCTTTGGGGCAGGCGCATGTTCTCATGGGTGGACTGGGGAAGGAGATACCCAGAGTAAGGCAGGGCTAAGCCCTCACCACACAGAAAGGTTAAGATGAGCAAGGAACCCAGCTCCCAGGCTTCCAAGCGGGGTATAGGCCAGGAGAAAGGATCTGTGAGTGGGCTTCATCACAGTCTCCCTCCCTTACCCCAGATGCCAAAAAAAGGGGACCTCAGAGTGTCGCTCCCAGGAGATCCTAGGAGCTATAGTGAAAACTGCTTCTCACTTGCTCCCAAAGTCACAGGCCCAGGCCCATCCCCAGCCCTACAAGAAGGACGAACACCCAGCCTGGGGCTTTCCCATCATCCTGTCCAGTCTGGGGAGACAAAGAGCTAGTGTTGTCTGCTGTGGCACAAAGAACTGGATCATACTGTCATAGGGTTTGGGTCCTGTTCAGAGAGGCCAGCCTCGGGAACAGGGTTCCCTAACAAGGACCCCCATGTGTCCTGCCTGACCCCTCCTCCTCTTCAGAAGTTCGTGGTTGCTATGACTCCCACGTTTCAGGCAATGAAAAATGCTTTGTGGTCACTTTTCTAAAATTTCTTTTTAGAGTAGGTGAAACCAGGAGACTGAAAGCTCAGCTTCAGAGGACATAAATTTCCAGGTGGTGCACTCTGTGTTTTAGACAACAGATTCAAGGAGAGCAGAGTTTCTCAACCTCTGCACTATTACCATTTTGGGCTGCAAAATTCTTAGCTGTGAGGAGCTATCCTATGCATTGCAGGATGTTTAGTATATCTCTGGCCTCTAGATACGAGTAGCACCCTCCCCCAGCCTCCTCTTCTAGACCTGGTGAAATGTTCCCCCCAGGGGAAGAAACCGTGCCTGGTTGAGAATCACTTAAGAAAGGCTTCAGCAAGTCCAGATGTTCTGGCAAAGATGCGACCCAGGCTCCACCAACGCGAAGAGAACTGTTGGTTTACACGTTGCAAGGGTGCCCTCTGGTGGCCAGAGTCAACACCAGCGATCCGAAGAGCTCAGAGCTCGGGACCAGGCTGGGTGGGTAGAAACCATGGGGGCGCTGTTTGAGGTGAAGGGGTGCTGGGCACCTTCGAGTCTTTCGAGGGGAGGAAGGGAGTTGCAGGATAAAAATATTTTATAAGAACTCTCCTATTTCAAACCCCATTTGCAAATCATGGACTATTCACCAAAGGATCCACAGGTCTAATGGGAAAACAGAGGGCAGATTGTCAGTTCCTCTGGTACAGTCGGGTGCAGCCATCAACCCTGGATATCACACCCTCTAGCCCGCTGGGGCCATCAGCGTCCTCTGAGAAGAGTATGGAGCAGACGCTCAGCCTTCTTCTAGGAGGGGTGGGAACCAGGCCAAGACACAGCAAATCCAGCTCACCAACCCCTGCTCCCAGGCCCTGGACTCTGTTGCACCAAAGGCAGGGACAGAAACACACTTGGGTTCCAGCAGAGTTGTAGGGCGTCAGAACTCCCAGGCTTCATGAACCAGACATTAGTAGCCATAAGGGACCTTTGAGATCATCAAGTTCAACCTCCTAATTTTACAGGTCCAGAGAGAAGAAGGGACTTGTTCAAAATCATACTTGTAGAAGAGCCAAATTCAGAACATAAATTTCCTAATTATCAGTTAATGTTCTTTCCATCTCACCATAATCACATGGATTGAGACTTCAAGAGGCCCTTAAAATTCCTTAGAAATAAGAGCAAATTATCTACTGAGAGGGAAATGTTAAAAGTTATTCCTGTGTGATTTTTTTTCTTCTTTTTCAATAAATTTATTTATTTTAATTATTTATGTTTGGCTGCCTTGCGTCTTCGTTGCTGCACGCGGGCTTCCTCTAGTTGCTGTGAGCGGGGGCTACTCTTCGTTGTGGTGCGCGGGCTTCTCACTGCGGTGGCTTCTCTTGTTGAGGAGCACAGGCTCTAGGCGCGCGGGCTTCAATAGTTGTGGCTTGCGGGCTCTAGAGCGCAGGCTCAGTAGTTGTGGCGCACGGGCTTAGTTGCTCTGCGGCATGTGGGATCTTGCCAGACCAGGGCTCGAACCCGTGTCCCCTTCATTGGCAGGCGGATTCTGAACCACTGCACCACCAAGGAGGCCCCTCTTTTTATTTTTAATTGAAGTATAGTTGATTTACATCGTTGTGTCACTTTCAGGTGGATTCAGTTTTATATATATATATTCTTTATTTATTTATATATATTATTATTATATATTATTTGTATATTTATTTATATATATATTATTTTTTATATTCTTTTCCATTACGGTTTATCACAGGATATTGAATATAGTTCCCTGTGCTATACAGTAGGACCTTGTTGTTTATCTATTTTATATATAGTAGTATATATCTGTTAATCCCAAACTCCTAATTTATCCCTCCCTGCCCCCTTTCCCCTTTGGTAACCATAAGTTTATTCTCTATGTCTGTGAGTCTATTTCTGTTTTATAACTTAGTCCTGTTTAATTTTTAATATGACCATAGTAGCAAACATTTTCCTTTTTGCGTACATTTTGTCGCTTGATTACATATTGTCTAGTGCTGTCCTCTAATTGTCTGATTTGCATTAATATGGTGTCCTCATAAAGGCTGGTTTTCTCAGGGTGGCACAACACACAATAGTTAAATGGAAGGTGTTTTGTCATTGGAACACTTGATTAGCATATGGAAGAGGCCTCGGACATTTCAAAACAAAACAGAAGCAAAGTATTTGCTGCCCTGAATCATTGCTGGCAATGAGGAGCATCCCTATCCTCTCCCTTTTTCTCCCTAATGAAGACTCTGACCAAGAGGGGAGAAAAAATTCAAGTACCGTATATGCCTTATACACACAAACACACACATATGAACACACACACACGTATATATAATTCAACAATAAGCATTTCTTAAGTGAGAAGTACGTGCCAAACACTGTGCTGCCAGGTTCTGAGGTGCCCTTGAGACACTTTTATCTGTGAAGGGTCACAGACAGCGTGGCAGGAGCCAGTGCCTTGCATGGAACATAGGTGACTTGGCCGGGGAGAGGAGGGTGGGGTGTGCCCGGGTCAGGGCTCCGGCAGTCACAGCAGACGACTGAGTACCGAGCACTGGAGAGGCAAGGTTTCTGCATACATGCGCAACACATAATTTAAACATGAATTTTGTCTAGTAATCAACCTACTTTTTTTTTTTTTTTTTTTTTTTGCGGTACGCGGGCCTCTCACTGTTGTGGCCTCTCCCGTTGCGGAGCACAGGCTCCAGACGCACAGGCTCAGCGACCATGGCTCACGGGCCCAGCCGCTCCGAGGCATGTGGGATCTTCCCGGACCGGGGCACGAACCCGTGTCCCCTGCGTCGGCAGGCGGACTCTCAGCCACTGCGCCACCAGGGAAAACACCTAAAAGTAGGCCGCTCTTACCTTCTGAGATGAACTGTGTTATCCGTATGGAATGTGTCTCTTTAAATAAACTTGCTTCCAATAAAATAAGATAAAATAAGATAAATAAAATAAAATACCTAAAAGTAAATCTCAAGAAGTCCTTTCTAATTACCAAACACAGAAAGCCAAGCAACACGCGCCAACTGTTCATAAAGTTTTCAAAACAGACACACAATTCTGTGATCTCTTGTTTCATCAAACATTACTTCATAAACACTTCATTATGTATTTGTAATTAATTTTTGTTTGTTTGTTTTTGGTTTTTTTAGCTGCGTCGGGTCTTAGTTGCAGTACTCAGGCTCTTTGTTGCGTCACGAAGGCTCCTTTCTAGCTAAGGCACGCCAGCTTAGTTGCCCCACGGCATGTGGGATCTTAGTTCCCGACCAGGGATAGAACCTGCATCCCCTGCATTGGAAGGAGGATTCTTAACCACTGGACAACCAGAGAAGTCCCTGTAATTAACGTTGATCATCTTAACCGGGGCAGACTATTCCATCATGTTTATACAACATATATTTTACCATTACCCTTTCGGTGGGTTTTTTTCGGTTGTTTCTCGTTATTTGTTTTGTAAATAAAATGTTTTCAAAACTTTTGTCCATAGTTACAATCTTTTTCTGTCCTTAAATTAATTCTTTGAGGTTCGTTCCCAGGAGTGAGATAACTGGGTCAAAAATTATGACATTTCGGGCTTCCCTGGTGGCGCAGTGGTTGAGAGTCCGCCTGCCGATGCAGGGGACACGGGTTCGTGCCCCGGTCCGGGAAGATCCCACGTGCCGCGGAGCGGCTGGGCCCGTGAGCCAAGGCCGCTGAGCCTGCGCGTCCGGAGCCTGTGCTCCACAATGGGAGAGGCCACAACAGTGAGAGGCCCGCGTACAAAAAAAAAAAAAAAAAATTGGGAACAAAGGCTACCTCGCTAATACAATATTTGAAAGATAGTTTAAATTCATATTATGGCCTGTTAAGGATAAAGGTAGGAAATAGGGTTAGTCAAAAGGAGAACTTTTCAGAAGGTTTTGAGGAAAGGGAAGAAGAAAATGTTCCAGGCACCAGGTTAGGAATCATTTATTTAGTGTTAATTACTTATCATAATTACCTATAAAAGTAATGTATCTGGTCACATGACTGGGAGCTATTAATCCATTTGAAATGTTAATACCATCACAATTAATACTGTTTATAATTCTTTCATTGCTTTGTCCTTAACCATTCAGAGACTCAGACCAGTCAGAGCAACCCACCAGGGGAAAATTGAGTGAACACAGCAGTAATTACCTGGAAAGTTCAGCCTGAGGAAAGCAAGCAATGGGTAAGGTTTGGTTTCTGGGCCAGAGGTTTTGCATCCAAATGGAATGAGACCCAAACAGCATGATTACCGTGGACCATTGCCAGGAACTTAGAAATGAAGCCAGAGAGATCATGCGTCCAACCCATCTGTTTTTCAGTTGAAGGTTCCAAGGTCCCCAAGAATAAGTTGTCCTGGGTCACTTGGAACAGCAAACCCTGGGTATCAATCCCTATATAATCAATCCCATTCACTTTTCCTACCCCAGCTTGCCATGGATTGATGGAGGAAATCCCACAACTGCAGGACAAGGTGCTACCATGTAGCTGCCCTCATCTGGGTCCTCACAAGTCTTTTGCTGATCCCAGGTCAGCTCTTAGCATCTGTTCTAAATCTTCTCTTACCTATATCCCACTCCCTTCCTCTCGGTCTACTCCACTTCCCGCTCGAGGCTTCCCTCCCCTGCCCCCGGTCCCTTTTTTCCAGTCCTAGGAATGGATTGTCTCCCCAATGATGTAACCCCTCCCACCTGTACTGAACAAGGAAGGTCAGGCAGGTGTCAACTCTTGTGCCAACTCCAGTTAACTGTCTGGGGCCACAGTTAGGCAGCACATAGTTGAGAAGGATTCCAAGGTTGTGTTGGGGCTTAGGAAGGGACCTGGTGCCATGTTTTTCTGTGACTTCCATATTACTAAATCCAGTGACCGCATGTTGGTCCTCATCTTATTCAACCTCTCCTCTGCATGCAACACTGTTGAAAACCCTTTGTTCCATTAGTTGCTAAGATCCATCCCCTTTCAACTCTCCCATTCCTAAGACGGTTCCTTTTCAAACTCGTTTCTGGGCTCCCCTTTGCTCCCCCACCTCCAGTGTTCTGCAAAACACTGGCCACAGCTCTGCTTATCCTACACATGCTTCCTAGACGGTTTTAGTTTCGTCTTGTCTCCTTGTCTTAACTACCACAACATCTGCACAGCCGGCACTGACCTCTGACTCAAGCTTCAGACTTGTTGGTCCAGCTGCCCACTGAGCATCTCTGCCTCATTGTCCCATAGGCAGCTCAACTGTATCACGTCCCAAATGGAATTCTCTGTCTTATCATCCAGCGCTGCTCCTCACTCCCCTTTTCTCTCAGTCTCTAACTTTAGCTAATGATACCACAATTTAGCCTATTACAACCAAGTAGAAACTAGAGTGTCAGGCCAAGCTTTTTTCTCCCTCACTTCCTACACCTGGTCAGTCACCAAATCCTACCAGTTTCACCCCCTAAACATTTCTCGAATCTATTCTTTTCTGGACAATGCTACACTGACCTAGTTTAGGCCCCCACCAGCCTCTTAGAGAGGCTAAGCTTGTCCCTTTCCAATTTATAATCCATACTGCCAGGACGTTTTGTTTAAAAAGCCAGTCTGATCATGAGACTCAAAACCCTTCGGTAGCTCCCCTAAAAGGAAAAAAAGGTCTTTGTACCCCCAGCATTGGTAATTTATCTGTATTATAATGCCATTTAAATAGATATAGGCATAAAACTAGGTATAAATATATACTTACAGTACATAAAACTATAAAAGCAATAGCAATTTACCAATTAAATAGAAACAAAACCATAAAAACCAATACATTTAAAAATAATAACATTAATTTATTGTGACAGATGATGTTTGCTGAAACTAATTGCTGCACAAAATGTGATTGTGGAACTGATCCCTCCAGCGCAGGGTCTCTGGAGTTTGGCAGGCATGCAATGACTCACTTCTCCTACCACTTTTCTCTGTTGGAACTTCTGCTAACCCTTTGTTCACTCAGCCTGCTGGGAGACATTTGGCCTCCCGGAGGCACAAATGTTTCATTTACATATGGAGTCCTCCTCTGTTCTCTTCTCATTAGCTGAGACAATTAAAGCAGCGCTACCTGGTGCCAACCCACCACAAAGACAAAGGCAAATGCAGACACTGAAGTCATTTGGCAATTTAGGTTATAAAACACCACCCAGTCGATCCTAAACGATCGTCGCATTTGTTTTTCATATTATTAAAAGTAAAACACAAAAGTTAACCTTTCTGCAGAAATTCCATTGACTTCGAGTTGAGACCTAAAGAACCAAGTCCAAGTTCAATATAGCACGGGATCCAGGAGCTCACTGCTGCACCTGCGCAAACACTCAAGAAATAATTCTGCAGCCACTTCCCACCACCCACTTGACATCCTGGTGGTACTGAATTGCTTGTACCTCTGGGCTTTGGGTGCCTGCTTGTCCCCTGGACCGAAAGGCCCTGTCTTGTCCACTGCTTAAGCTAACTCCTGCCCATCCTTTAGGATTTCGCTCAGAGGCTCTTTTTTATCCTGTAGGCAGGGTCAAATAGGTCCCTCCCCATCTCTACAGGGCTAGCAACTAGGCAGGACCTGGCCATGGCAGCATGAAACCACGGCTGCTGAACTAAAACCCAGGTTCCATGTTGTAGTAGTGGGAAACTCTCACAGTGGCTGCGCCGTAGAACTTGCTTCAGTGATCATTTGTGACCTCGGACTTGTCATTGCATCACCTTGAGTCTCAGCTGTCCCATCTATGAAACAGGGACCATACAGATAAACTCGCACAGGTGCAAAATTACAAGGGATCTCGATGCAGCATGGTTTCAAAAGCAAAATAATGGAAGCAACCAAAATGTCCACCCGCAGTGTTAAACAAATTATAGTACATCCATAAAATGGAACACTGGAACAGTGGAAGACAAAAAGAAAAAAGAAGCCCCTTGTGTACTGATGTCGAAATACCTCTAAGATTTGTTTTGAGAGGAAAAGTAGGTACATAGCAGTATGCATGGGATGTTATCATTTGTCTAGAAAGGGGGAAACACATATTCATGTTTACTTGATTAGGCATTTGTAAAAAATTGATAAACAGAAACCTCAATTAAATTGAGTGGGGAGACCAGAAGGGGGAGCTCTTACTCCCTGTGATAAAAGCAGAGCCCAATAGGAAGAAGAAAGACCCCTCTTCTTTCCTGGAAATAACTTAGCCAATGAAAAGCCATGGAGTTTTTGTTTACTATAGCCCTCTCAACTTCCTTTTCCTCTCTATAAAAATTGTTCTCCTTCCCTTGCGGTTGGCGGGACTTGCAGATGGCTTGCCAAGGTGGCAATTCTCTGCTGAACCTGAATAAACCCATCTTTGCTGGCCAAATATCTAGCAGTCTATTTGTTTTAGGTGAACTCATTTAAACATCTGGAAAAATAAACAGAACTAATAACAAAGTTTACCTATTGGGGAGAAGGAAATGCGTGGCTGAAGGACAGATGTGAAAATAGATTTCTCACTGCAAATATTTTATACTTAAGATTTTTAAACTACAAGATTGTATTATTTATATTAAAGTTAAATACATTTTTAAAGTAAATAATACCTGCCATAACTACATCGCAGGATCAAGTAGGAAGATCAAATAAAAATTGTAAAAGCATGTGCTATTATTGTAAGGTGTAAAGCAATAATGTCATTTTTGTGGTGAAGCTAATATCCTATAGTACTGATAATAATTATAATGACAAATATGTCACATACCTTCCCTTCTCCAAACCCACATCCCCCCAGTACATACTCACTGGGGGAGGATCAAGTTTTACTATCATTTTACAGAAGAAAGGAGACTGAAAAAAGGAAAATGACAATTAGACTGAAACATGATCTTATACCTGCTTGTAATATGGAGGGTCCCACACCTGAACCCTCTCCCCAAAAGCCTTCTAAAGGCATCCTCTTCAACAAGAGCCTGCCTCCTTCCTACCCTCCCTTTCCACGTCCTACCCCTACCTTCTCATGGCCCTCACATAATCAGGGGCTCTTCTGCAGCTGGTCTCAAACATCTACCATCAGTTCCACACATCATTTTCTTGTTGGCCTAGTACACACACTGAGTCTCATGACCTTCTCTCACTCACTCTGACATCTTCACAGAAATCTCAAGGCTGCAAAACCCAAGGCTGTAGCAGCCTTACAGCAGGCTCCACACACAGATACTGGATGCTGACTCCTGAGACCCTCGACCAGCCCAGCTCATCAGGATGAGTCACTTCTGATGGTCTTCTGCCTCTTGTTCCTCTTCCCCTTTGTCAAATGTCTCAAAGAAACCAGAACTGGAAGGAAAGAATGCCAAGGTTTGCTTTTGGAGAGCAGCCAGGTACCACCCAAGTAACACCCCAGTAATGCACACAGCAAGGGTCTCCTATGATAAGAAATTCCGCACTGAGCCTTATTCAGTTAAAGGTATGACTGAAGAGACCCTAATGAAATAGTTAAACATATGGACTGTGGTCATATGTTTATTCATTCAACAAATATTTACCGAGTGCGTACTAAGTGCTAGGCACTGGACTAGATAATGGCATACTAGTAAACCAGCTCTCCAAAAACAAACCGAAAAAATCCCTGATTTGAAGCATTAGCCAATTACCAGGGTGTAAATACTACCACCACAGTCAATATCAAGCTCTGTGACATCTCTGAATGTGGAACGGGAAAGAAATGGGCACAATTGGTACAAGCTGGCTCCAGCATACCACTGGACAATGAACAGGATACATACAGACCCTACGTTCATGAGCTTATACTAATAGTATAACAATAACTAACATTTGTTGAGTGCTTACTATATGCCAGCTAATATTCTAATAACTTTATAGTTATAAACCATTAAATTATTACCAAAACCCTATAAGGTTCAATATGTTTTAAAAGATATAGGACTATTCAGATTGTGTATTTCTTCTTGTGTGAGTTTTGACAGATTGTACCTTTCAAGGAACTTGTCTACTTCATCTAGGTTATCAAATTTGTGGGCATAGAGCCATTCATAATACTCCTTTATTATCCTTTTAATGTCCATGAGTTCTGAGGTGATGTCCCCTCTTTCATTTCTGATATTAGTAATGTGTGTCATCTCGCTTTTTTTTTTTTTTTTTTTGCGGTACGCGGGCCTCTCACTGTTGTGGCCTCTCCCGTTGCGGAGCACAGGCTCCGGACGCGCAGGCTCAGCGGCCATAGCTCACGGGCCCAGCCGCTCTGCGGCATGTGGGATCTTCCCAGACCGGGGCACGAACCCGTGTCCCCTGTTTCCGCAGGCAGACTCTCAACCACTGAGCCACCAGGGAAGCCCACATCTCGCTTCTTTTCTTAGTTAGCCTTGCTAGAGGTTTGTCAATTTTATTGGTCATTTCAAAGAAACAGATTTTCATTTCATTGATGTTCTCTATTGATTTCTTGTTTTTAATTTCTTTGATTTCTGCTCTAATTTTTATTTCTTTCCTTCTTATTTTGAATTTAATTTGCTCTTCTTTTTCTAGTTTCCTAAGGTGGAAGATTAGATTATTGATTTTAGATCTTTTGTCTTTTCTAATAAATGTATTCAACGCTATAAATTTTTCTTTAAGCACTGCTTTCACTTCATCCCACAAATTTTGATAAACTGTATTTTTATTTAGTTCAGAATATTTTAAAATTTTTATTTATTTATTTTGTCTGTACCGGGTCTTAGTTGCAGCGTGCAGGATTGTCATTTTGGCATGTGGGATCTTTTTAGTTGCAGCACTTGAACTCAGTTGTGGCATGCATGGAGGATCTAGTTCCCCAACCAGGGATCGAACCCAGGCCCCCTGCATTGGGAGTGCAGAGTCTTACCCACTGGAGCTCCCGGGAAGTCCCCAGAATATTTTTTAATTTACCTTGAGATTTCTCCTTTGACCTATGTGTTATTTAGAAGTATGTTGTTAACTTTCCAAGTATTTTGGGATTTTCCAGCTATCTTTCTGTTATTGATTTCTAGTTTAATCCCATGGGGATATGAGAGCAGATACTGTATGATTTCTACTCTTTTAAACTTGTTAAGGTGGATCTTATGGCCCAGAATGTGGTCTACCTTAGTGGATGTTCCATGTGAGCTAGAGAAGAATATATAATCTGCTATTGTTGGGTGGAGTAGTCTACAGGTGTCAATTATATCCAGTTGATTGATGATGGTGTTGAGTTAAACTATGTCCTTACTGATTTTCTGCCTGCTGGATCTGGGCATTTCTGATAGACGGGAGTTAAAGTCTTCAACTATAATAGTGGATTCATATATTTCTCTTTGCAGTTCTATGAGTTTTTGCCTGATGTATTTTTTGCCTTATGTTGTTAGATGCATACATACATATAAAGATCATTATGGCTTTTTGGAATATTGACCCCTTTATCACTTTGTAATGCCCCTCTTTAGCCCTGACAACTTTCCTTGCTCTGAAGTTGGCTTTGTCCGAAATTAATATAGCCACTTCTACTTTCTTTTGACTAGTATTAACATGGTATATCTTTCTCCAACCATTAATTTTTTAATAAAAAATAATTTATTGTCAACAAAGGAGACATATACAACAGGAAAATAGGTGAATCTTTTTCATTTACTTTTAACTTATACATTTCTTTATATTTAAAGTGGGTTTCTTGGGAGTTCCCTGGTGGTGTAGTGGTTAGGACTCAGTGCTTTCACTGCCATGGCCCAGGTTCAATCCCTGGTCAGGGAACTAAGATCCTGCAAGCTGCATGGTGCAGAAAAAAAAAAAAAAGTGGGTTTCTTTTATATAACACATAGTTGGGTCTTGTTTTGTTTTGTTTTGTTTTGTTTTGTTTTGTTTTTGCGGTACGCGGGCCCTTCACCGCCGTGGCCCCTCCCGTTTCGGAGCACAGGCTCCAGACGCGCAGGCCCAGCGGCCATGGCCCACGGGCCCAGCCGCTCCGAGGCACGTGGGATCCTCCTGTACCGGGGCACGAACCCACGTCCCCTGCATCGGTAGGCGGACCCCCAACCACTGCGCCACCAGGGAAACCCGGGTCTTGTTTTTTGATCCACTCTGACAATCTTTGTCTTTTAATTAGTGTATTTAGGTCGTTGACATTTAAAGTGATTATTAATATAGTTGGATTAATAGCTACCATATTTTCTATTTGTTGCCCTTGTTCTTTGTTCCTATTTTTGTCTTCCACACTTTTTCTGCCTTTTGTGGTTTTAATTAAACATTTTATATCAGTCCATTTTCTCTCTTCTCTTAGCATATCAGTTGTATTTCTTCTTTTTACTTTTCTTAATGGCTGCCCTAGAGTTTGAAATATAATACTTACAACTAATTCAAGTCCACTTTCTGGCGGTCCAGTGATTAAGACTCCACGCTTCCACTGCCAGAGGCATGAGTTCGATCCCTGGTTGTGGAACTAAGATCCCACATGCCTCATAGTGTGGCCATAAATAAATACATAAATAAATAAACAAACAAAAAAACTGCTTCACAGGTAGTGCAATACCTCATAATCATAAGATATTCCTAATTCTTCTCTCTTGTCCCTTGTATCACTGCTGTCATTCATTTCACTTATACATAAGCACATATATACATATTTGTGTGTGTGTGTATATATACATGAATACATAATCAAATATATTGTTGCTATTATTATTATTTTGAACAAAATGTTACTTTTTAGATCAATTAAGATAAGAAAAATAAAAGGTTTTATTTTATCTTTGCTTATTCATTCTCCAGTGCTCTTCTTTCTTTATGTAGATTAAGGTTTCTGACCTATATTATTTTCCTTCTCTCTGATGAACTTTTTAAAACATTTCTTCTAAGGCAGGTCTAGTGAAAAAAATTTCCTCAATTTTTGCTTGTCTGAAAAAGTCTTTATTTCTCCTTCATTTTTTTTTCTCCTTCATTTTTAAAGGATATTTTGCAGTGTACAGAATTCTAGGCAGGTGGATTTTTTCTCTTAACACTTTAAATATTTTACTCCACTCTCCTCTTGCTTGCATGGTTTCTGAGGAGAAGTTAGATGTCATCCTTATCTTTGCTCCTCTGTAGGTAAGGTGTTCTCCACCACCCCAATCCCAGCTTCAGCTTCTTTCTAAATCTTTTCTTTATCTTTGATTTTATGAAGTTTAATATTATATGCCTAGGTATAGTCTTTTCTGGCATTTTTCCTGTTTGGTGTTCTCTGAGCTTCCTAGATCTGTGGTTTAGTGTCTAACATAAATTTGGAGAAATTCTCAGTCATTATTACTTCAAACATTGCTTCTGTTCCTTTCTTTCTTCTCTTTCTAATACTCCCATTACATGCATGTTACATTTTTGTATTTTTTCCCACAGCTCTTGGACATTCCATCCCATCTTTTTCAGTCTTCTTTCTTTTTGCTTTTCTATTGTTGTATCCTCGAGCTTGGAGATTCTTTCCTCAGCTGTGTCCAGTCTACTAATGAGCCCATCAAAGGCCTTCTTCATTTCTGTTACAGTGTTTTTGATCTTTAGCATTTCTTTTTTGATTCTTTCTTAGAATTTCCATCTTACATCTTACAGCGTACATTATCCATCTGTTCTTTCATGTTGTCTACTTTTTCCATTAAATCCCTTAGCATATTAACCATAGTTTGTTTTTAAATTCCTGGTTTGATAATTCCAACATTCCTGCCATATCTGACTCTGGTTCTCAAGCTTATTCGGTCTCTTCAAACTGTGTTTTTTGCCTTTTAGTATGCCTTGTAATCTTTTGTTGAAAGGTTGACATGATGCCCTGGGTAGAAGGAACTGAGGTAAACAGGCCTTTAGTAACGTAGTGGTAAGGTCTGGTGGGAGGGGAGTTTTTCTATAGATCTGTGATTTGGTCTCCATCTTTTAGTAAGCTTGTGCCCCTGGACTGTGAATTTCACCAGGGCTTCTCAAGTTTTCCCTCCCCTAAAGGGGGCTGGAGTTGGATATTTTCCCTTCCTCCAGATAGGTTAGGCTCTGATAAAACCCCAGCAGCTTGAGCCCCGGTAAAGTAGTTTCTCCTGAGGGCACACCTTATTGAGAAGGACAGACTACTCTAATGTATTTCTCCTCCCCCCCACCCACCAACCCCCAACCGTCTGCCAGAACACAAAGGGATTTTTCTCCATTACTCACTGTGAAGTCCTGGTAGGGCTCCTAGAGGCAAAACTCACAGAAATGGGTGCCTCCCACCCACCCGTGACTGGGTCACCCTGCAGTTTTTAACTTGCAGACTTGTCCACACTGAGCCTCAAGCAATTTGTCAATTACAGGTCAGGTTTTCCTACCCCAGCTCTGGTTCCAATGGAAGTTTCTGCTCATGGGTTTCTGCTCTGGTCAGATGTGAGTCTCTGTATCTGTGTATCTATTTCTCCAACTTGGGAGAGCAGCAGTTTGCCCTGTGACTTCACTTATTTGGTAAATCTAAGAATTGCTGATTTTGCATGTTGTTCAGATTTTACTTTTTTAAAATTTAAGATGGAATGTTAACTCTAAGCTCCTTACGTGCCAGACTGGAAACCAGAAATCAACCATCTTTTTTCTCCCCCCTCATAAAACGAGAGTGAGAAGGGATATGGTGGGGAACACTTGAGGCAAGTGGGGAGATTTACAAGAGTTGCTATGGAGAAGAGGGGAGGAGTTGATACCGCTCAGAAATACACAGGATCACAGGAATTCATGGTAAAAGACCATGAATTTGTACTAGTGTTGAATTCCATGGTTGGGTAACTCCCCACAGTCCTCAGCAGAACAGACGTAGGGTCAGAAAAGGGGGACAGATGTGTTGCTCTTGGGTTAAAGTTTACAAGAGAGCAATGCATTTGAGAGCGTCGATAAGTGAGTTAGCGAAGTGACAGATCATAGATCTAAGCCGATTAACTAGAGAAATTGGAGGACGGGTAGGGTAGGAAGTTGTAGCCAAGGATATTGAACTTAAAGTAAAGAATCAGGTGATAATAAGGCCCATGATATGGCCATAAGAGTAAGTGGATGGTATAGAGCAAAAGTAAAAGGAGTTGAACATTAGAAGGTAAAGAGCTTGAACATTGGACAGTCATTTATTTTGACCCTGGAACTGTGCAAGATGATGATAGCATCCACAAGTTACAGAAAGACTGTATGTATGAGCAAGATTCCAGAATCTTAGATATGACCAGTTCCTTATATGTCAATTCCCTATATAACAAATAGGAGTAGACAGTCGTGTAGTTAGACGATAAGAGTCTCAAAGAGGATGGAAGACATGATCATCTCTTTGGGCTTCCATTTTCTCTTCTAGGAAAAAAAGGGGGAGGGATTAAATTGGGTCGTCTCCAAGAAATTTCACAGCTCTAAAACTCTGTGAACCCCTGTCTAGAAGATGACAGCCTAGAGGTGGCTCCCCACCTCCCAGTACAGTACTCCCTACCTTTGCTGCCCGCACTCTGCTGGGATTCCCGCATATCAATGCTCAGCTTTTCTGCACTCCTCAGTCATAACCAGGTGCTTCCCTGGCTCGTGGGCTGAGCTCTACTACCTAAACTCCATGGACTCGACCTGGGTGCTCCTTGCTGTCTGTGCTAACCCGGCTTACCTAGCTTGGTCCATCTGCTTAGCACATAAGTGGCTCTCTTTATTAACGGTCCATCTTTGTACCCATAGCCTCCATATCCCTCACTCACTCACCTCTGCTCAGATAACTGGTTCTTTGCTGACTCCTTTCTATTGAGCTAGGCATGCGGGGTGCTAGTTCCCTCATCAGGGATCAAACCCGTGCCGCCTGCAGTAGAAGCGTGGAGCCCTAACCACTGGACCACCAGGGAATTCCCTTTTTATTGGGGGAGAGGGGTATTTGTTTTATTTATTTAGGCACCACCACCTTGAAGATTTGTAACACCATAAGGAAAATTCGACGCTTCCAAGGGCTTCTCCCAGTACTACCTCTTATTTGATTAGAGTTGCCCCCTTCATCCAATGCCCATTTTACTCCAGTTAATTTCTGCTCCTCCATCTTCATTCATCTCAGAACTGAATTTTTGCCTGCCCCACACATTCATTCTGGGACTCCCATTTCCAGCTTCAGCCTTCAGCCTATCTCACGACACACCCCTCCAGCCTCTCACTTCTATCTTTCATGTTAACCCACTTTTCAGAAAAGGCCAGGTCTTTCCCCCTCTTGGAGTCTTTGCAATCTTGGTGGAGAATCTCTCCAGTTTGACTGCTATGTGCTTACCAGCTGTGAGGATTAGTGAGGCATCAGAATAGTTTGGCAGACATGCTGGGCTCTCCCTGAAGCTGCCATGCGCGCTTCTCAGAAACCACCAAGCAGGGAGCCCATCCTGCCAGCAGAGAGCTGCAGGCAGCAGCAGCTCCTTGTGACGTCCCTCTCAAAATGCAGGCGGGAAGGGTCATTATGTGTGCAGGACTCCCCAAAAGCTTCCAGTGAAACTCACTCAAGTATATAAAGAAGTGGTCATCAGAATATCTGTGTCTTAACCATCCCACTTTCCATACTGCTGCTAGAATTAAATACTGTATTTACCCTTTTCCTTCTCCACCAGATAATCTTGCTGGCTCCCTGCTGTCCTATATTAAAATTAAAATCATTTTTTAAATATATTAGATTTTTAAATTATTAAATTACTACAGGTTATTGCTGAAAACTTGGAAAAAACAGAGAAGTATAAAGAAGAAGATATAAATCACCTGTGTGATATTCTGATTTATAATGACATATATTTGGTCTTTGTCCGGTTTCTGGAACAGAGCTCCTAAAACCCTTGGAATTTCCTAAGTGATGAGAGCAACAAGTATGTATTTTGTTATGTTAATGAAGTGACTTTTGGACCACACTTAAGGATGGCTGCTGGTTGCCAGTGGACCCAACCATGTGACTAGGGGGTTGGAACTTTCAGTCTCCCCATTTAGCTCCCCACTACCTCCAGGGAGAGGAGAGGGGCTGGAGATTGAGTTCAATCATCAATGGCCAATGACTTAATCAATCATGCCTATGTAATAAAGCCTCCATAAACCCCTGAAAAGACAGGGTTTAAAGAGCTTCTGGGTTTGTGAACACATAGAGGTGTGGGGAGAGTGGCATTCAGAGAGCATGGAAGCTCCAAAGTCCTTCCCACACACCTTGCCCTCTACATCTCTTCCATCTGGCTGTTATCTAGTAAGTAACTTGTTTTCCTGAGTTCTGTGAGTTGCTCTAGCAGGTTAGTAGAACCCAAGGAGGGGGTCACAGGAACCTCTGACTTATAGCCAGTTGATCAGAAGCACAGGTGACAACCTGGACTTGCAATTTGCATCTAAAGCGGAGGGCAGTCTTGTGGGACTGAGCCCTTAACCTGTGGAATCTGATGCTATCTCCAGATAGATAGTATCAGAATTGAAATGAATTATGGGACACTCAGCTGGTGTCAGATAATTACTTGGTGTGTAGAACCCAACCACTCCCACCTCCCACTTTGGAATTGGGTGACAGGAAGATAACCTGTCATTCCATCTCCCAGAAGTAATATTATTAATATTTTGGAGTGTTGCCTAACAGTCGTGTGTGTGTGTGTGTGTGTGTGTGTGTGTGTGTGTGTGTAGAAATATTTTTCTGTTTCTTGTTTTGTTTTACACAGTTAGGATACCTAATACTATTCCAGGATATAGCTGGGCTGTAACTCAATTAATTGTTTCATATCGTCAGGCATTTTTCCAACTGTTCCTTGCTATAAACAATGCTGCTGCCATGAACATCCTTGAGGAATTACTGGATCAAAAGATATGAGCAATACAGTGGAATATTATTCAGTCATTAAAAAGAGGGAAATCCTGCCATTTGCGACAACATGGATGAAACTCAAGGGCATTACGTTAAGTGAAATAAGTCAGACAGAGAAAGACAAAAACTGTATGATTCCACTTATATATGGAATCTAAAAACACTGAACTCATAGACACAGAGAGTAGAATGGTGATTACCAGGGGCTGGGGGGTGGGAGAAATGGGTAGATGTTGATCAAAGGGTACAAACTTTCAGATATAAGATAAATAAGTTCCAAGGATCTAATGTATAGCATGGTGATATGGTTAACAATAGTGTATTGTATACTTGACAATGCTACAATAGTAGAACTTTTATGTTCTCACCATAACAACAACAACAACGAAATGGTAATTATGTGAGGTAAAGGATGTATTAACTGACCTTGTTGTGGTAAACATTTCACTCTATATACGTGTATCAAATCATCACACTGTACACAGGGTTATATGTAAATTATACCTCAATAACTTTGAGGAAAAGAGATATGTCCACTTTAAGGCTTTTTATTCATTCTACCCAATTGTCCCCCAAAAAGTTAAAATTAATTTTTACTTCACTCACTCAACATGAGTTTTTATTTCATGGAATCCTTCCTGCCCACAATAGATAATTTCATCTTTCTAATGCTTTGCCAATTTGATATTTATAGGTAAACAGACTTATTTTATTTGTGTTTTGTTTTGTTTGGTTGGTTTTGGGGGGTGGCCTCATCATGGCATGTGGAATCTTATTTCCCCGACCAGGGATTGAACCCGTGCCCCCTGCAGTAGAAGCACAGAGTCCTAACCACTGGACTGCCAGGGAATTCCCATAATCTTATTTTAATTTATACCCCTTACTAGCAGTTGTACATTTTTTCATGTGCTTATAGGTCTATTCTATCTCACCTAAACCCAACAGCCCAATCTTGCAGCCTTCTTCCGCTGCACCCATCCACCTTACCAACCTCACTTCTCATGACTTCCCACCAATCTATAGCCCACACTAGCCAAGCTCATCTGATTGCACTCTTCATACATATGACTAGCTAACATGTGATAATCACCTGCTACGTGTTAGGCAATGCACAGTGCTTTGCAAGTATTAACTCATTTAAATCTCATAACAACCTTATAAGGAAGGTATTATTATTACACACATTTTAAAATGTGTATAAATAAATAAGCCATAAATAAATTAATTAACATTCCCTAGGCCACACAGCCTGAATCTTGAATCTTGGAGGATCCAAAATTCAAAGCCAGAGAGTTGGCTCAAGAGCCCATAACAGGCTGAAAATCCTCCCTTCTAAAATGGTAGCATGGGGCTTCCCTGGTGGCGCAGTGGTTGAGAGTCCGCCTGCTGATGCAGGGGACCCAGGTTCGTGCCCCGGTCCGGGAAGATCCCACATGCCGCGGAGTGGCTAGGCCCGTGAGCCATGGCCGCTGGGCCTGCGCGTCCGGAGCCTGTGCTCCGCAACGGGAGAGGCCACAACAGTGAGAGGCCCGCGTACTGCCAAAAAAAAAAAAAAAATGGTAGCATGACAAGCCTTCCTTTAAAATTTAATTCCACCAATGAGAAAATTTTTCAAATTTTAAGTATAGAGTCGGGGTTTCAAGTTTGAAAATAAAAGCCAAGCCAGAATTTCCGCATCTGGTTAAGAAAGTATAATAGGGACTGAATTCCATTGTTTCAACTGAAACAACTAAACAAATAGACAAAATATACAAAACAACAGTTCTCAAGACACTGGCGACCAGGCAATGCAGGATAGTGATTCCTGGGAAATGGGAAACAAATGAGGTGAGTCCTTCAGTTAGTTGCTCCAGCTTACTTCCCGGACAAAGTTTCCAGGCCAATGCACAGGGAGGGGGAGCCCAGGAGGAGTGCAGTAGTGCCCCAGAGCTGAGGAGACAAAGCTGAGTCCTGGAGGGCAAGGTGGCTAGAGGCCAGAAGCCAGAATATCAGAAGGAGAATGCTGCACAAAGAGAGGACTCCAGAGAGCTGCACTGGGCCCCCCCTAAGTATTCAGCTGAGTTTAGATCAGTGCATGTGTGGGAGGATAATATCCTAGATTGAAGACAGAACTACTTGAAAGGATTAGAAAGAGGAATCTTTGAAACTCACACAAGGCCAGGAAAGGTGCCTGTTCCTACCAGCCAGAGTGAAAGATCTCATAGTTCCTAGGCTGTCGTACAGAGTACACAGAAGACCTAACCTCAGTAGCTGTGGATAGGGGGAGGGAATCAACTTTAGACTAAATACTGTCCTTGTTCCACCTAACAAAGCTTAAATGCAAGACCTGAAAGGGTTAAATTGCTTCCAAGAAGCTTAAATGTGTTCTATAACAAAATTTAAGAATATATATAGGAATACAAAAATATCCAGCACCCAATTAAAAATTACCAGGCATGCAAAGAAGTAGGACATTAAGGCCCATAATGAGGAAAAATATCAATCAACTGAACCTGACCCAGAAATGACACATATGATAGAATTAACACACAAAAATAGTTATTATGACTGCATCCCATATTTCAAGAAGCTAGAAGAAAGACTGGGCATATTAAGTATAGGTATACGAGGAATTTTAAAAAGAATGTAACTGAACTTCTTGCAAAAAAAACTACAATGTTTGAGATGAAAAATACACTGTATATGATTAACAGTAAATTAGACATAGCAGAAAGAAAGATTAATGAATTTGTAGAATAGCACTAGAAACCATCCAAAATGAAACATGAAAAGAAAAAAGACAGAGTATCAGTGAGCTGTGAGACATCTCAGTGGCCTAACATACACAGTCTCCAAAGGAGAAGAAAGAGATGGGGAACAGACAAAAATATCTGAAGAAATAATTAATCAATAGATTTCCAAAGTTAACTAAAACCATAACCCACATATCTAAGAAGCTCAATGAACCCCAAGCACAAGAAAGTAGAAAATAATTACACCAAGCACATCACCTACACCAGCAACAAGAAATGTTAAAGGAAGTGTTTCAGACAGAAAGAATGATACCAGATAAAATTTCAATTTACACAAAGGAATGAAGCGCACCAGAAATTGTCACTATGTAGATAAATACAAAAACTTCCATTTTTATTATTTAAATAAGTTTAAAAGACAATTCACTGTTTTACAACATATTACAGGATTTACAACACATGTAGAAGTAAAGTGTATGTATGCTAACAATAGCATAAAACCTGGGAGATTATTATATGTGAGGTGGTATAATATCATTTGAAGTTAGTCAACGATAAAAATTAAGAATTATACTATAATAGCACAACAAAAAGTTATAGTTAATAAGCCAGTAAAAGAGATAAAAAGAAATCATAAATATACACCTGTACATCGTAAGGAACTAGAAAACAAAGAGCAAACTAAACCCAAAGCTAGCGAAAGGAAAGAAAAAACAAAAGAGTGGCGATAAATCAAACAGAATTTGAAAAAATAGACAAAGTCAATGAAACTGTCTTAGTCAATTTGGGCTCCTATAAAAATTACCATAGACTAGCTTAAACAACAACAACAAAAAAATTTTTTAAGGAATTCCTTTATTTTTATTATTTATTTATTTATTTTTGGCTGTGTTGGGTCTTTGTTTCTGTGCAAGGGTTTTCTCTAGTTGCGGCAAGCGGGGGCCACTCTTCATCGTGGTGTGCGGGCCTCTCACTATCGCGGCCTCTCTTGCTGTGGAGCACAGGCTCCAGACGCGAAGGCTCAGTAGTTGTGGCTCACGGGCCTAGTTGCTCTGCAGCATGTGGGATCTTCCCAGACCGGGGCTCGAAACCCGTGTCCCCTGCATTGGCAGGCAGATTCTCAACCACTGCGCCACCAGGGAAGCCCAACAACAAAAATTTATTTCTAACAATTCCAGAGGCAAGAAATCCAAAATCAGCGTACCAGTATAGTCAGGTTCTGTGAGAGATCTCAAATCAATGATCTCAACTTCAACTGTAAGAAACTAGAAAAAGAAGAGCAAATGAAATCCAAAGTAAGCAGAAGAAAGGAAACAATAAAGATCAGAGCAGAAATCAATAAAACAAAAACAATAGGGAAAAAAAATCAATGAAACCGAAAAGCTGGTTATTTGAGAAGACTAATAAAATTTATACACCTGTACTCAGATTGGCTGGGAAAAAGAAGTTACAAATATCAGGAATAAGAAAGTAGACATCACGGGCTTTCCTGGTGGCGCAGTGGTTGAGAGTCCGCCTGCCGATGCAGGGGACGCGGGTTCATGACCCAGTCCGGGAGGATCCCACACGCCACGGAGCGGCTGGGCCCATGAGCCATGGCCGCTGAGCCTGCGCGCCCGGAGCCTGTGCTCCGCAACGGGAGAGGCCACAACAGTGAGAGGCCCGCGTACCGCAAAAAAAAAAGAAAAGAAAGTAGACATCATTACAGATTTTATACATCTTAAAAAGATAATATAGGAATATTATTAACAACTTTATGCCCATATATTCAAAAACTTAGATGGAATGAATAAGTTCTTTACAAAACTGAGTCTATTAAAGCTCAATCAAAAAAAATAGACAATCCAGATGGCCTTATACATATTAAAAAGACTGAAGTTGTAACTTAAAACATCCCCACAAAGAAAATTCCAGGCCCAGATGGCTTCATTGGGGTATTCTATGAAACGTTTAAAGAAGAAATAATGTCAATTCCACATAAACTGTTCCAGAAAATTGAAGAGAAGGGAACTCTTCCCAGTTTATTCCATGAAGTCATCATTACTCAAAACCAGACAAAACATTACAAGGAAATAAAGCTACAGTCTAATATCTTTCATGAATATAGATGTAATAATTCTTAAAATTTTAGCAAATCAAATCAAACAATATATAAAATCATAACCAGGTGGAGTCTATCCCAGAAATTCAAGGTTGGTTCAACACTGAAAACTCACCATCTCAACAAAATACAGAAGAAAAACCATATGATCATCTCAGTCAATGCAGAAAAAGAATTTGATATAATACAACATGTATTCTTTTTTTCTTTTTTTTTTTTTTGCGGTATGCGGGCCTCTCATTGTTGTGGCCTCTCCCGCTGCGGAGCACAGGCTCCGGACGCGCAGGCTCAGCGGCCATGGCTCACGGGCCCAGCCGCTCCGCGGCATGTGGGATCTTCCCGGACAGGGGCACGAACCCGTGTTTCCTGCATCAGCAGGCGGACTCTCAACCACTGCGTCACCAGGGAAGCCCGAACATGTATTCTTGATAAAAACTCTCAGCACACTAGGAATACAAGGGAATATTGCATGATACTACTACACCAGCGGTGCTACACTAGGAATACAAGGGAATGTCCACAACCTGATAGCAGAGCATCTATGAAAAACCTACAGATAACATCATATATAATGGTGAAAAAAACAATGCTTTCCTCCTAAGATCAGAAACAAGACAGGGGGCTTCCCTGGTGGTACAGTGGTTAAGAATCTGCCTGCCAATGCAGGGGACACAGGTTCAATCCCTGGTCCAGGAAGATTCCACATGCCGCAGAGCAACTGAGTCCGTGCACCACAACTACTGAGCCTGCTCTCTGGAGTCCGCGAGCCACAACTACTGAAGCCTGCGTGCGTGCCTACAGCCCATGCTCCGCAACAAGAGAAGCCACAGCAATGAGAAGCCCGCGCACCGCAACGAAGAGCAGCCCCTGTTAACCACAACTAGAGAAAGCCCGCGCGCAGCAACGAAGACCCAACACAGCCATAAATAAGTAAATAAGAAACAAGACAGGGATGCCTGCTCTTACTAGTGAGGCCAACATCACACTGGAGGGTTTAGCTAGCAAGTAAGACATGAAAAAGAAATAAAAGGAATGCATATAGGAAAGGAAGGAGTAAAATTGTCCTTATTCTCAGACAACATGATCATCTACATAGAAAGTCTGATAAAACCTACAAAAGATCTACTAGAACTAATAAGTAAGATTGCAGGATATAGGATCAATACACAGAAATAACTGTGTTCCTATGAACTTACAATAAGCAATCAAAAATTGAAATTCAAAAAATGCCATATAGCAATAAATTGATCTATTCAACAACACAGATGAATCTGAAAATAACTGTGCAGAGTAAAAGAAGCCATATCTAAAGGAACACATGCTCTATGATTTCATTTATATAAACTTCTAGAAAATGCAAACTAATCTTTAGGGAAAAAAGCAGATCAGTGATCGCCCAGGGACTAGGACGGGAGTGGGGGTGGGGGGGTCCAGTTGGAAGCAGTGGGAAGAATTAGAGGGAAGAATTAGAAAGGAGCAAGACTAAGCTTTGAGATAATAAATATGTTCATTATCTTGATTTGTGGTGGTTGTTTCATGTGTGTCAAAACTTATCAAATTGTACATTTTAAATATGTGTAATTTATCGTATGTCAAAATTTTTAAAGGACATTTTTCAGTTTTTAAAGCAGGCTTTGGGCAGGTTTTGTTTTTTGCTTTTTGTTTTTTTAATCTTCCCCTTGGTAGCTCACCTTTTTTGTATCTCGCATTTGATCCTGGGTACTTTTTCCTATTGGGAGGAAAAAAATAACACACATAACACACCCAACTTCCGAAATATTAACCTTCAATCTAAAACTGGTTTTCTTTCACACATTTCCCTTTACAACTTACCTTGGCACCTTCCCTGTTATTCAATTCGTCTCAGCTACTAGGGGTGTTGATGGGAGAGAGCTGGTTTCTAAGGTAACAACAGACAGGAAGTTACCACGCTTGGGAGGCTGGAGTGCACACCTGAGAGATGACACCATAGACAACGCAGACCTCCCCTCAGTGGGAATTAAGGTGAGAAGTCCCTTCTCCACTGAATGCCTTGAGATCCTCAAAAGTGATGAGGGAGCAAATTTCTGGGGGTGATATCTCAAGGGACACTGAGAAGGGAGACGAAGACGTGAGAGCACTAAGATAAAATTTGCTGTTCACTGCATCATGGGAAAAATGACTCTCTGGAGGGCTGAGGAGTTAAACCGTTGACCTCTACTACCAGCTCCACCCTCCCCAGTTTCTCCTCAATAAGCCCTGCACCTCTTCTTTCTGATAAGCTTTTGTCTGTGCATTGTTCTTTGTTTTGGTTTGGTTTTGGTTTTTTGGGTTTGTTTTTTTTTTCACCAGGGCCTGTAACATACAGCCAGTACAGCTGACAGTTAAGCATAGACTCTGGGGCCAAACTGCCTGTGTCCCCAGCCCTGTGACCCTGAGCAAGCTACTTTAGCTCTCTGAGCCTCTGTTTCCCATCTGAAAATGAGGATAATAACCACCTCAAAAGGTTGCTGAGACGATCTAGTAGTTAATACTCATAGTTTGTTTAGAACAGTATTTACATAGTAAGCACTATGTATGTTTTGGGTATTATTATTTGATATTTCTTCATATTAAAATTTTATTGGGAACTCAACAGGTTGAATGATCAGAATGTTCTGAGTGACAATGAAATGATATCTGTAATAGAGGTTTAATATTGGTTATTCTGGCTACCCAGAAGTACTCTAGAGAAATCTAAATCAGCTAAAACATAAACCATAACATTTTCTCACCCTTAGGACTAAACAATATCTTAATTAAGCAAGTCTCTCGGCATCATTTTTCCAACTGATAAAGGTTGAAGAGGGATAAAGGTCTTCAATAAACAGTAGCACTGTCCCTCCATTGGTGATTTTATTTGCTAGGCCTGTCTCCTAACAGCATCCCAGAAGGAGAATGACTGAAACCTGGAGTCTGTCTTTCTAGACTTAACTCCTGGTTTGGGCTGAGGCTGTCTCTGCATGAAAAAGTTGCTTCTCTAGAACTCACACTGGGAACCATTCAAGTTTCTCCATCACAGCTCTCCCTCAGCTATGCAATGAAGTATTAAGTTTCTAGACTCCCTCTCAACACACACACACACACACACACACACACACACACACACACACACAAAAGTTTTTTCCTTTGCTTCTCTCATCTAAAAATGAGGAGGTATGAACTCAAGCCTAAATGTATCAAACTAATGGGATTTCATGCAAATTACCTAAAACTTCTCTGTGCCATAGTTTCCTTAAGTGTAAATAAATTTAACCTAACAACTAATGAACATAACAATGAATGCCCTACCTATCCCACAGGATGTTGGGCAGAGAGGGTTCATTTATTAATAGAGCTCTTGGAAAAAAGGTAAAAGGACTCTGTCGATTCAAGATATCACTTCTTAACGTTTATCCTGATTTTCCTGCCCAACAATCTGTAGTTTACAGAGCCCATGCTTGACCTTACTTAATCCTTACAACCTGCAAACAGCAGGTCACAAAGCTAGAAAGGAATACAGCCCCAAACAATCTCTGTTCTTTGGATTCGTAGTCTAGTGCTCTTTTCATTAACCAACAGCTGCTTCCAGATTCCTACAACCTAGTCTGTCTTGGGTACAATCTAATATATTTTTTTCCCTGAACTGAGACTGCAGTTCACTTAAATGACCAGCAAACTTCAGGGAGTTCTATCCTGCTAAGGTCACCCCCCCATCCCCACAGTCTTCAAAGTGGAGTATGCAAAGAGATACACTGCTCTGCAAGAGGAAAATACTTAAGTGCATTCACAATAGTATTTAACAATAGTAAAAATAACTATTTAAGCTCTATATTAATATTTATTATTATTTATCTTTAATATACGGTCTGACGCCTGACCTAGCACTCTCACCGGGTCACTACTTCAGAGGTCATCTGTCACGTGCAGTATGTGAGATGTTTCCAGGAACCCGCAGTAATGCCACACACAGTTCAGACATTCAGTTTCTTTATAATGTATGCCATCCACTGGATGAAAATAAGCCTCTTAATTGCTACAAACTTTACAATTTTTAGTAAAGACAGGGAAAATGACCATGAAAATTCTTGTTCTGCTGAGATTCATTGGTTATCTCCTGGGAGAGGCCTAAAAAGAGATATAGAACAAAGCAGGGATACACATTTGTATTTTACAAAGTTCTATCAAAAATGGCTGGCAAAAGTATACTATCTAGCACTTATTTTCAAAAACAAAAAACAACAAAAATCCACTTAATCTGTCCCTTCAAGGTGAAGGTGACAGTCTATTAATTAGTGGGAAAGTTACTGCTTTTCTCAAGAAACTCATGCTTATTGAGAAAGCATTTGGAAAATGCCTGGCTGAAATGGTTCCAAAACTGTTACTTTAAAATTTATTTTTGGGTGGCACTGCGTGGCTTGCAGGATCCTAGTTCCCTGACCAGGGATCAAACCCACACCCCCTGCACTGGAAGCTGGGAGTCTTAACCACTGGACTGCCAGGGAAGTCCCTGTTATTTTTTTAATCATCAAAAACAGTGTATTTCACCTGTAAAACTTTTGTCTGCACACTTGAAAACTAAGAAACAAAGATTTTAAATCTGTTAAAAAAATCTAAACGATACTTCCAAGGGGGTTTGGACCCATTTGTTAAAAATATAAAATGTAAAACCTTCCAGTCACTCAAGAAGGACTGATTGACTTAAGCTGTAGATTTACTAGTTGAATTTCAATTAAAAGCCTTTGCCTCGTGGTGAATGGGATAGGAAGATGAGTTATCATAATTTAATAAATGCAATCAAGAATGCACTCCTTCTGCTTGACTCTACCTCTTTGACAAGCATCTTTTCCAGTCATGACAGCCATTAACTTCCACTAAAAAGTACGATTTTAAAATGCACTTCACCTTTATTTTAATCTTTTAATATTTCTACTCTAGAGCAAGATTTATAACGTATGTAATAAAATACATGTAAATAATTGTTTAAAAATATTACATAGATTAAGAAAGCATGATAAGAAAAATGTTTGGTGACCACTGGTCTATCACCATAGAACAAGTGTCCACATTTGGGAACATCATTTTTGCAGGTAGTATAGGAAGGGAATAAGCAACAAAGTCAGTAGAAATTTGAACTGTGGTGCCTCAGATTCCGGGCAGACCACCTGTCTTTGGGGATTCTGGCCTAGGGGTTGGTGGAGATGAAGTGAAGTCCTTTCTTTTATTTACCAACTTGTACCTGGTATAATTCAGAGGAAGGTTCTAGTTCATTCTGGGTCCTCAGCGGATGCTTGTTAGTTTCTTTTTCCTCTTGCTGTTTGCAAATTCATCACTTCTAACACTGCTGGGGTCACTCAGATCCCGCTTTACTGCTTATGGATGTGTGTGGGTAAATACACATATACGTGTATCTTCCCCCAGAACAATCAAGGTGGTGTGGAAGGGAGAGAACATATGCAAACACACCACCTCCGCAGGGTATTTTACAATAGCATTTACCCAGGCAAGAAGACAAAGTTCACTCCCCAGTCCTAATGAAAAAATTTCCTTTTTGTCTTAATTATTTTTAACCGTAACGCTTGGGACCTTCTGACTAATGTCATGCTACTTGGAAAGATTTAGAAACCGTGATTCTTTGAGAGGGGGTTATGAAAATAGAACTGTCCTTGAAAGGATTTTCCATCGAGTTCAAAAACACTTTACCCAGCCTGGTATTAAGATGCCCAAACAACCGGAGCGGGAAGAGCAGAAGGGTCTCTTCCCGCAGTGTCGGTGGGTGTTAGAAGTGAGGAGGACCACCGAAACGGGAGCAAAAGGTTAAAAGAGCTCCTGGCATCCAGGCAGGGGGCCGCGACAAATTTTTGAAAAATAAGATGAGAAAAGAGGTGGAGGTAGTGTGAGCAAAGACGGTGGGAGAGCAGGCGTTAACGATGGTGAACGCAAAAACCAGTCCACGTGGGGAGGGGGCCTAGGAGCGCCGGGCACCGCAGCAGGGTGGGAAGAGGGGGAAGAAACAAAGGTCAGGTCTTGAGCTCAGGGCAGTAAAAGGGGGAAAAGCACCCAAGGGAAAGCAGCGAGAAGGCGGCCGGGGTGGTGACGGCGGCGGAGGCGGTGCCGTGTGACTCGCGGGGTCCGGGCCGGGGTCGCCGGCGAGCCAGGCCGGGAAAAGCCAGGGATCCGGCTAAGCTCGGGATCGGCTAGGCCGCACCGAGGGGCAGGGCCAGCGACTGTGGGGCCGCGGAGGGGACCCGCCGAGAACCGGCGGCGAGGGGTCGCGTCGGGGTAGAGCGCACACGGAGACCTAGAGAGGTGCCGGGGGGCGGGAACCGCGGCCTCAACACTCAGGGAAAGGAAGGGCGGTCGGCTTCCCGCCCCCGCCCCTAGCCGCGGCGTGAGGGGAAAGGCCGGCGGGCAGCGCTGGGAGGAGGAGCCTGCGGCCCCGCCCCCGCCGGAGCGAGGGAAGGAGAAAGGCTCGCGGGGAAGGAGGAGGGAGGGCAGCGCGGGGAGGGGGCGGCCGGCCGGGCCTGCGCCCGAGCGAGCGGCGAGCCGGGGGGGAAGGGGCCCGGAAGGAGGCGAGCGCGGCCGCGACGCCGGGAGCCGGACGCCTGCCCGTGCCGGCCTGCCGCCGCCGCCGCCTTCCCTGCCTGCGCCCGAGCCCGGAGTCCCGCGGCCGTCGAGACCGGAGCGCGGCGGTCGGGCGTGGGGCGAGCGGGCGAGCGGGGCCGGGAGCCGGAGGCCGCCCGCGGTCCTGCGCCAGGCGCGGTGGGCTTCTGCCTGCGAGATTAGGCGAGGGGCGGAAAGGGAGGAAAAAGAGAGGCCGAGCGAGAGAAGCCAGGCGATCGGATTGTCCGGGAGGCTGGTGTGGAGGAATATCCCACCTCGAACTCAAATCCACAATAATAATCTAAACTATTAATAATAAGGGAGCAGTTTTTCTGGCCAGGCGAGAGGGAGAACAGGGGGAACGGGAAGAAGCGAAATCTCCGTTTCATGGAGGCTGAGGCAAGAGAAAATTTCGGATCCTGGATGTGGAGGAGCAAAACAGAACTAACTCAGGAAATTGTCTTTCAGAAAAAGGCCGAACCTAGGCTGGGAGTCAGGCTGGGGTAGGTGGAGAAACCTGCAAGTTTAAAGGAAAAAGAAAAGGAGAGAATATTTTCAGAGATTTTTCTCTGGTTTGTGGTATTGCTACCATTTTAAAGGTAAAAAGCATTGCATTTCAGGTGTTCTTTGATTTTTTTTTTTTTTTTTTTTTGGTGCGATTGGCTCATTTAAGAATTTCAAAACCTTTCATATAAAAGCTTTTTTTTTAAGGAAATTCATAATTTTGGTTCCCAGGGTTGCACTGGACTTGGAAGGAGTGCTGTTGTGTACATACTAGTGTATGGTTTTATTTATTTTTTTACTGTGCAAATCAGCTGGAAGATTTTTTCCAGGTGTCAATTTGGATTTTTTTTTTTTTTTTTTTTTTTTGTCCCTCAGTATATTTGTTGTCGTTTTAAGCATTGGAGACCAGAGCATTATTTTTTCCCCCTTTGGAGCTTGAGGCTGTCTTGCTAACAGAAGGACAGCTAGGAAAACTAGATTAAAAGGATGGTTTTTATCTATATTTTGCAGTTAAGATTGATATTTTGAAGGCACATTCTTTCTGTGATTTTTTTTTTAAGCCCATAGCGCTAACCTTGAAGAGATTTGTGGTTGGGTTTTTGGTTTCTAAGAAGGTCATAGTTTTTTCTCTTCTTCTTTCGGGTTTTTTCTGGTGTTTTTTTTTTTAAGGGGGGGAGGGGAAAAGGGGGCTAAGAAAGGAGACCATGTTAACTGGTAGAAGTAGAATGGAGCTTCAGTTACCAGGGTCCTGAGAGCTGGAAGAAAAAGGATTCTGTCTTCAAGTTGGGAGGCCATCCTCTCACCTTTCTTAAAAATTGCAAGCGATTCAGTCCTGATCAAGACATCAAAACTACAGGATTCTGGAACTGTGGAGACACTGAGAAACCATGAGTGTAAGGTTACCCCAGAGTATAGACAGGTAAGTTTGCTAATAATGTGGTTTTTCAACACTTACTTAAGGAAGGACTGGGAGGGAAAGTGTTGCATTTTGATAAAGGGTTTCAAAAGAAGGGTCTCTGTTGAGCTGTGGGAATTGGTGGGGTCTCTGGGGGCTCTCCGGGCATGTGTGTTTATGTTCCCTCTGTGTGTGTCCATGTTCAAAACATATCTCCTGATTCAGTGTTTTTTAAGTATAAACAGTAGGCAGTGACGCCAGAAGTGGGGAAAGAGGGGGAAATGCTTTCCAGCCGCCTTTGACTTTTGCCAGGCCAGAGGCTGAATTTGAGTCCCTAACTTGCCAGCCTAAGGGTGGGAGGCGGGCACAGGCCTGGTCACGTGAGACCCCAAGGGTGATTGGGACCGGCTTTAGGTGTCGGAGCTGCTGGGGGAAGGGCCCTGGCAGGGGTGTGGGCCTCCACCGGCTGGTTGTTGTGGAATGGTGGGGCTTGGTGACGGGGTGGATCCCATTTCTAGAATGAGGAGGATGTTCTTGGCCTGAATGATGGGACAGAAACAGCCTTTGCACCCATACAGGTCTGGATTTTTACCGGTGGTTGATAATGGCCCCCAAAATGCATAGGTCAGCACTAGAATTTCTTCCTCTCCAAGCTTGGGGTTTAATTGAAATCTGCCAAACAGCTGATGCCCTAGGTTAAATCTTCCAAGCCGTTTTTAATAAGCTTGACTCTGCAAAATAGGCCTTCCCTCTGCCTAGAGCCCGAAGGAGTTGCTTTAGGCTCTTAGGCCTGATGGGCAGAGGCACTGGCCCTTAGAGTCGGAGCACAGGATGCCCTCCCCCACCCACCTCCCCCAAGAGTCTGCCCAGTCGCCCCATCACCGGTAACACTACAGTTTACAACTTTGTAAGGTGTCTGCCTTTTCCCTTCCTCTCCTGCTCAACCTTTTCTCCTTGAGAGTCTTTAGGGTAGTTTTGTGGGTGCTGGATGGATGGTTGGTTGGAGGACTGAACAAGCAAATGGAAGGACTGGGCCTGGAAAAAAAGAAATATATTGGAGAGATAGGGAAGAATATTTGCAAGGGAACAATTGTTTTCTCCCTGTCCAGTTAACCTCTGATAATCCATGCTGATAATAATTTCTTTTGGGCTGTGGAATGTGGCCTAAAATGATACAATCTCTCTCTCCCAAACACTAATCTCTGTATTGCCTCAGTCCCGTTTAGATTAGTTCAGCAGTCCCCAGATGGGGACCTGACTTGGCAGTGGAGAGAAGGCAGATAGCCAGCCACAAAGGACAGATAGTATATGTGGCTGCTTGAACCTCCATCCCTTCCCCTTTTTGTTGGCTTCTCTCTAGTTTGACTCTTGTAAAGGGAGAACTGAAGCGTGTGTCAAGGCAAGAAGTTGAAATGGTTACATGGCTGCCCTTCTCTTCATCCTCTTGGAATTCGGGAATTAGCGCACTTGCCTTTTTGAGATTTGGGGGTGAACTGTTTCTCTGAATTCAGAGATGTAAGCAGACGGAAACCCAGGTGTTGGGGGTACAAGAAAAAGGCAATGAAGGTTCCTGGGCTATAGTGTAAGATGCTCCTCTGGGAGTTTGCATACCCTCACAGTCTCTCAGGATTTGTATAGCATGGTTTTTCTGAGTGCTTTCATAGGAATGTATCTCATTTGAGCCTCCCAATATTTCCGTGAGGCAGACAAATCAGAGGTTATTCTTCTCATTTTACAGAAGGGGTGATTGAGGCTCACAGGGGATACCTGGCTAGCCCAGTGCCACCTTCCCTGACTATTGGCAGAATCTGGACTCAGTCGCAGGTCTTCTGATTCTGAACCCGAGGCTCTTTCTCTTGCCCCACCCTGTCTAAGTAGGTTTGCATACTGGTCCTGTGGAATAGGGGCGGGGCCCCGTTTTATTCTTTCTGGCAGTAGGGTAAGATGCTTTTCAGAACCCCCTTGCACTTGGGATAATGGAGCTTCGCAGGGTGAGAGTGTTCCTCACCTCTACCACTACCCCAATTCTCTTCCCCATTAAAGGATCAGTTCTGGGACTTGGGTCCCCTTCACGGTATCTCCAGTTGTATTGGATCGTACCCCTTTAGCAGTAGGTTCATTCTATGGGCTATTTTGACATCTCAGATTCAAGACCCTGTGGATTTTAAATAATTTACAGTTTTACACAATTTTACACCATACTGGAGAGATTGAGTGGAGGGATTTCAGATTATAGAGTCAGGGATTCTCTTTTAGTTTATCAATTTGCTGTTTAGAGAGCGTAGTGTAAGGTGCTGTGCTCAGTGTTTCAAAAAATTTAAGTATGCAGTTCTTGCTTACAAAGATCGTGCAATCTACTTGAGGAACTAGGAAAGGTTTAAGACTCCTGAAGACCACATAAAAGCAACACTGGACTATAAGCTCTGTAAAGGTAGGAACTGTGTTTTGTTTGCTCAGTTATAGCCTGCACGCCTGGCTTAGTGCCTTGCATGGGGTGAGTGCTCACTAAATATTTGACAAACGAATATTGGATTGAGTGAACATGTCAGCCTGTATAAATTCATCCGTTTCAGATTTTTCAACATTCATGTGTTAATTTCAAGTGTAGTCAAAGTAAGGTCAATTAGAGAAGGCTTCCTAGGTGATGCGTGTTTTCTAGGACATAAGCATGGAGGACCATGTCTATGGAGAGAGATTGTGGCTCGAAGAATAGAAGGCTGTGGAATATTTATCCAGCAGAGTCTTTAATCCTCTCTTGGGAAGTGACTTCTGGGTCCAAAGAAACATGAAGTATTTGCAGCTCATCTTGATCTTACAGTGTTAATCAGTTGTTAGCGAAAGATGGGCTAAATTGTAGCTGTTCATGTCCTTTTCAGTTTTTGTCCATGGACAATTTATTGCCTGTTAATGTGTGTTTGATAGTGCAAGCAGAGGTAATAATACTGACGTATTTTTATAGGAATGGTAATGAGTTTTGCTAAGCCATCTATATCCATTTGCCTAGTTCTCCATGGCAAATGTTTCTGAGATGGCCAGATGGGTTAGGAGTTTGCATCCATAAAACAGCTTTTCTCTGTTCAGAGGTAGTTAGCTTATGTGAGGACCAAAGCAAATGGAGAAGTACTAGATTTAAGCTGAGAGTTCTTGGTTTGAGCCCTGGCATTCCCCTTAACTGTGTGATCTTGGGCAAATCACATGCCTCCTTTGGTTTCCTCATATGTAAGGCAGTAGCTCATTTATATGAAATGCTTTCCGGTTCACAAACATTTTCACATAGCTTGTCATTTGAGGATTGTAACACTTATTGTGTCTTTCTCACGGTGCTATTGAAAGGAGCAAATCAAATTAGATAGGCACTTCCCTGGTGGTCCAGTGGTTAAGAATCTGCTTTCTAATGCAGGGGACACAGGTTTGATCCTTGGTGGGGGAACTAAGATCCCACATGCCGAGGGGCAAGTAAGCCTGTGTGCCACGGCTACTGAGCCCACATGCTCTGAAGCCAGCGTGCCACAGCTAGAGAGCCCGAGCATCACAACTACTGAGGCTGTGTGCTCTGGAGCTCATGTGCCACAACTAGAGAGAAAAGCCCGCACGCCACAACAAAAGATCCCGAGTGCCGCAACTAAGACCTGATGCAGCCAAATAAATAAATAAAATATATTTTTAAAAAAACAACATTAAAAACAAATCAAATTAGATGATATATTTCAAATTGCTTTCTAAACCAAAACTCTATAACTTTTAGATGGTAAACTCATGGATTTGATTTAACATCATGCACTACTTTCTGAACTGGCCCAAAACAAATTAAGAGTGACTGAAAGATCTTTCCATTGTTTTGAAGAATTTAACCAGAGCGAACAGGCATTTTTGTTGCAGAAGTGCATGAGGTTAGAAAGAAGGCATACTTTTCTAGTGGTCAGGGTTGGGTGATGATACTAGAATATGAGAAGGGGAAGGTTATTGAATCTCCTTCCCAGGAATTTTGATGAATGGGAGAGGCTTGAGCTACCTTGGCTTCCTTAGATGGGGATAGAAAGGATTTGTTTTATGATCTCTGGCTGTTCCTTGTTTTAGAAGCATATGACTTGCCTAATTCAGAATAAACCCAGAGCCAGCAACTGTTCCTTATCAGGGATCTGAGATTGAATGTAACTTTTCCCTAGCCTGTAGCCTTTTTTTTTTTTAAGAAGAGGCAAAATCTTTCATGAAGTGTATGGAGGAGGAGGGAGAAAAAGGCAGAGGAAGGAGGAAAGAGCCTTCAGGCTGAGTGGATGTTTGTAGAGAAGAAAAGCTGGTAGCCTAGGCTGAGGAGACTGGGCTTGTCTGAGAAGGAGGTGGGGGGAGGTTCGTCCCACCTCAGGCTCCCCCTTTGCACTTCAGGTTCTTACTGAGCCCTGGGAACAAGAAACCCCCAGACATTCAGCTGAGTTTCTGCCTAGTTTCGAGGTTCGCCTCCCAGAACAGTGACAGGGATCCAGAACTACAAAGAGTAAGTCCCCTGAAATGCTGAGTCTTCTCCAGAATGTACCCTTGTGCTCTCCAGGCGTGAGATGAGAGATGGCAGTGGATTTGCAGATGAAACATTTGGTGATTAATCACCATTATGAGCAGGAAAAGGCTGAGCTTACCTTCACATACTCAAAAACATTTCTGAAAGAGCACCCTTTGATGAACAAATTGATTTAGCTTTTTTTTTTTTAAAATAGTCAGAGTCCCTTTTGTTCTGTTTAGGAGGGTAGACAAAAAATGTGACAAGTTAAATGACAATGAGTTCATCAGAAATAAAAAAGATTCTGTGAAGGTCACATGGCTAATTCCCAAATTGGTATAAAGACAAAAGAGTTCTGGAAGCTCGCAACCTTCGTGGAATAGAGTTTGGAAACTTTTGGATAGTGTCTTTTGGATAGCAGTGATACTGCTTTAAAGATCTGGGAATCTGATGTATGTGAAAGGGCTGAATGCTGAAGTTCCATAAAACGTAAGAGGAATGGTTTTAATCTATACTGACTGAATTTGCTTCACATCTTCATAGTGGCACTGCCTTTAAAAATCCATTTTATTGGTTTATTATTTTTAAAACTTAATTTCAAGATTTGTCATGTGGTTTGGAAACCCTTTTCCCCATGGACTGTGCATTCTTCTTTCCTCAATCACAGTATTGGGAAAAGACCCAAGCATAGACCTGCTAGTGGCATCCAGGGTCACTCCTTTGCCCCATGGAGGGAAGCAGGACTACAGAAGTTGCAGATTGTGGTCTCAAAAGAAAAAAGTAATCATTACTTTATGAAAAGTTGTGTTAGATCCCCTATGAAAAGAGGTTTGGAGCCCTGATGGAAGACCCCCAGCATCCAAGTAAATAGATGAGTGAATTAGGGTAGCCAACTTCTCAGATTTGATTCCTTCTAGCTGTTATGTTCTTTGAGCCTCTGAAAACATAATGCCTGTGCCCTTTCTTTCAGTGAGCCAGGACTTTTTTTTCAGGAATCCTATCTGCCTTCCTGAAAACCAGTGAAAACGAAAGTTTGAAAAAACCAGGGAACAGAGCTGTCTGATGAAATGGGAGGGGAAAGTGGAAGAAGCACAGTGATGTGGAAGTGTGGGGAGAGGTGGGGAAACCTGTGGCCCCCAATAAAATTGGAGTAGGATTTGGAAGACATTTTCAAGGCCTGGAAGAACACCCAGATTTATGGTCCTAAAACAATTGGACAGATTTGAGGGGAAAATCACAGAAGTCTTAAGTCTTAGGGGATCCTCCTCTTCCCTTTCCTCTTGACTCCAAATAGGGCATCTCCTGAGCTGGTCCAGAAGGTTGAGGGGCTCCCATTTTCAGTGATCTCTTGTGGTTCCATGAGTTGAACAGTTGTAAATTCTTTTGAATCCCAATTTTTCCTTTGCTACAATTTTTTTTTTTTTTTTGGCTCCACTGTGTGGCTTGCGGGATCTTAGTTCCCCGACCACGACCAGGGATTGAATCCAGCCCAGTGAAAGCGCCGAGTCCTAACCACTGGACCACCAGGGAATTTCCTCCTTTGCTACAATTTAAGTCCATCTTCCTGTCTTTTACTTCTGATTTCAACATAGGCCCTAAAGTCACTGGTATCCCTCTGTCGTCCTCATTGACTTCTTCAGGATTCTCCTCATTCTAAAGAATAGCAAACTAAGACGTGAATGTGTGAGAAAGGAGCTTTGAAAAGTTAGGGTGAAGTGATTTCAGAGGCCTGATTTCCAGCACTTTGTCCTCCAGTGTTTAAAGCTACCATAAAATGGTGCAATGGGATCTATAGTCACCAGTCGTGGACTGGCATCAAATCACAGAGGGAACGGGACCAGTCTCACAACCTTCCAGATGATGACCTATGATCTGTGGCACTTGCAATCAGTCGGTTGGATGGCAGATATTTATCAAATAGCTCCATGCACAGCTCAGTTCTTAGTGTTCTGACAGATAATTTACAAGAATGTGGAGCTTACATTCTTGTTGGGAAATGTAATTAATGAAGCAACACAAAACAATAAAAAGGTAGTACATCATTACTGAATCTTGATGTAGACCAAAAAGGTACATTTAGAGACAAGTAGAAAGTTGGCGCTAGTGAGAAAAGCCAGGGGAGGGGTGGTTAGAAATTATTTAGGTTGAAGAAAGGGAGGAAGCTGTTTCAGACCAGGGGAACAACATAAGCAAAGGTTCTGGGGCAGAACCAAGCATTGGGTGGTCTCAGGATGGTAAGAGTATTGGTCTTTGTAGAGCAGAGAAATTAGGCTGTCAAGGTGAGTATGGTGGGAGCGTGGGGGGGATAAAGGTATTCAGACTGGATGTGGTAGGAGAAAGGGAACCAGCAAGGTTTGTGTAATATATGGTGATAAAAGGAATGTTTAAGGAAAGAATTCTAATATTATTATGTAGGTGGGAAGAGAACAAAAGATAATGTGAGAACAAAGAAGGGTAGGATTTGAAAGACATTTTGGAAGGAAAACCAACAGGATATGTATGTTAAGGCTGAATCAGATTTGGTTCCCAAGTTTTGGAGACTGGCTATTGCTTGAGAGATTAAGACCATCATTAAAAGTCATTCTGCCTCCCGTTGGTACCCAGCAATTCACTGAACATAGCATATCGAATGATACTTATCTTGCTGAGGGCCTTAGGTTAGGCTGTTTCTACCAAATAGATTTAGAGGTCTTCAGTGCAGTCTTCTAAAGAGCGGGAGAGAGGCAGTGAGTCCCGAGGGCTCCCTTAGGAGATGGGGTCATGATCTGAGGAGATTAGCATATATTTGATATCCTGATTAATTAATCATACCCCACTCCCCCACTGCAGACCAAACTCCAGGGCTCAAGGGATATCTCTGCAGAAACCATCCTAGTAGCATGATTATAGAGAGTATAGGACTTGAAGTGAGAAGAGCTTTGTGTGAGTCCCAGCTTTTCCGCTAACTAGCTGTGTGATCAGGACGATTTGTGTAAAAGCATTTTGTGAATTCTGTAGTGCCAAACATTTGGTGAGTGTTGTTGAGGCATTTGGTTTGGCAAGGACCCCAGATTGGCCTGAACTCTCCTCAGCTGCCGCGAGAAGACCTGTGCTTGGGTGCTGAGACCTGTGCCGATTCTAAACTGAGGACTGACAGGCATGGCTCTGGGAACACATTGAGCAAACACAGGACGGTACTAGTTAAAAATAAGGTGCGGAAGATCTCGTCCTAAGTCGATCCTTTTTCACTGGAAACCTTCTTTGCACAGTGTCTTTCCTTTCCAGCTCGAACTCCCCAGCTTGGGATCCATGCCTTCTTGCTTCAGTTCAGCCCACATCTCACTAATTGTAGGTCTTATTACTGTCCCCTACCATCCCGCTTCAGGTAGGCTAGCCTGTTTCCCAGGCCCACATCACTCTTTCCACATCTTTATATGAGTGTTCTCTTTCTCTCCCCAACTCCGGCTAGTCTTAATTCCTTCAGGGTGACCTTTTCTGGTTAATATCATCAAACTCTATAGTATATTTATATTATTCAACATTCCTTTTGCACATACATATAGCAATTGGACTCATTATCTTTCGTATGTTGGTATAAAATACTTTATATAAAAGATCTAGCAGAATCCCTAGCACGTGGTCGACTATTATAAATAAATGTTGGTGCTCTTCCATTCTTTGCATGTTTTATGTTGGTTATTGTGTCTTATCCTGTTTCTCAGGGTTCAAAAGCGATGTCTCTTCATTTTTCTAGATTGTCTTCTCATGCTCAGTAGAGTTCTCTCTATACGAGGTATACTCCTCCCTCAGTTACCTGACTTGAACTGTAGTTCATTCTTGACATTTCCAATTTCCTCCATGCCTACCCAAGGGATTTCAAGAAAGCAACTCTAAACATTGCTGCTAGGAAGGGAGACCAAGAATTCCCCTTGTTCTTACTGGGTGCTAGGTCTTGGGCACTTGGTATTTCTTCTTGGGACAGAGCAGCCTTGTTGCGGTTGCTTGCCTTCAGCTTCTCCCAGCTCTCGGGGGGATTTCCCCATTGGCGGCCTGGTTTCCGGGCTGCTGTTCCCTGCAGGGGTCTGACGGGGCACAGGGCCCGCCCTGCCATTGTCCTGCCTGCCCCAGGCTGGCCCCATTCATTTCCCAGAGCACAGCCCTCAGAAGCTTCCTTCCAAGAGACTGCTGCTGCAGAGAAAGGCCACTGTTGTTCTGGGGGGAGGTGGCTGGAGAGAGTGTAGTAAATAGCTTTGTGAATGGGACCTTGTATGAGACTAGAACCGCAGACCCTTTTCTCCGAGCCCTAGGGATGGGGGCAGAAAACCACTTGGGCTTCAGTGGGTTCACAGGAATAGGGTCTGAGGTTTAGGAATACTCATGCTATCCCTCAAATAAGGGGATTGGTCCATTTAACAAGTCTTCACTGGCTGGTGCCCCTCAAGCCACTAGGATTCAACGTGAATAAGTTGCTTACCCTGCCCTCTGGGAGCCTGTGGTGTTTTTTTTGCTTTTTGTTTTTGTTGTTGTTGTTTTTATTTAGCAGTACGTGGGCCTCTCACTGTTGTGGCCTCTCCCATTGCGGAGCACAGGCTCCGGACACGCAGACCCAGCGGCCATGGCTCATGGGCCCAGCCGCTCCGCGGCGTGTGGGATCTTCCCAGACCGGGGCACGAACCCGCGTCCCCTGCATCAGCAGGCGGACTCTCAACCACTGCGCCACCAGGGAAGCCCGAGCCTGTGGTTTTGTGTGGGGAGCCGGCGGGCAAGCAGGAGTTGTATGATACCACCCTGAACTCTTCTGTGATATCAGTTGAAGCAAATGGGAGGGACGATAAAGAAACTTTCCTGGAGGAAGTGACCTTTAATTGAGGCCAGAAAATGAGAGCCAGGCTTGAGCGAAGGAAAGTCCAGGCAGAGGGAACAGCATGTACTGAAGACAGAAGAAAAGGAAGGACATGGTGTCGCGGGAGCTGAAAGTAGCTATGGTCTATAGCGAGACCTTGGAACAATTAATTAAATGAAACAGGAGCGTACAGGAGCTAGAGCCTGGGAATCATGTAATCCTCCCTATTAGGAGTTTTGGACTTTATCCTGAGAGCAGTGAAGCACCATTGCAATACAAGTAGGGAGTGACATGGTAAGATAGGCTTTTAGAAAAACAAGATCACCCGACTGCAGTGTGGACATTTAAATTGAAAGAACAAAAGAATAGAGAGGGAGGACAAATTAGGAGCCCATTGTGGTAATCTGGGCAGGAGGTGAGGGTGGCCTCTACTAGGGAAGTGACAGTGGAGATGGAGAAAAATGAAGGATTAGAAGACTAAGTAGTTGGTTATGGGACGGGGAGGGCGAGAAGGCGGGGGCAAGGCTGACAGCCTTTTCCTTGGCTTGGGCTGGCGGGTAGTACTATTCAATGAAAAAGGGAACTGAGGAGGAAGAGCGTGATTGAGGTAAGGAGTCCCTTTTGGACATGATGAGTTTGAAGCGCCTGTGGGAGATCCCAGGGAAGCTGTTCGGTAGGTTGGCAGCTGGTTATACAGGCCTGGAGGTCAGGAGGGCGTGCTGGGATGTGGGTCATCAACATCTGGACCGAGTGGTGGAAGTGTGAGGCTGTCCAGGACAGGGTGTAGAGTGAGAAGAGGGCCTTGGACAGAGCCCTGAGGGACACTGCATTCAAAGGTGAGGCAAAGAAAGAGGATCCCACACAAGAGACTGGTGGGGAGTGGCAGGAAAACAGGAGCCAGGGCAGTGTGGAATCTCAGAAATGAAGGGAGGGAGTGGCCAGCAGTGTCAAGTGCTCCCAAGAGGCAAAGGATGGAAAGGATAGAGAAGTGTCTGGATTTAGTAACTAGGAAGATTTTCACGGCCTTGGGGGGACGTGGGGAGGAGCCAGTTTGCAGTGAGTTTAAGAGGGAAGAGGCAGTGAGGAAAGGGTGATATTCTGGTCAATTCTTTTATGAAGTTTGGTCAGAAAGAAGAGAAAAAAATGGAGCCCCTTAGTCCCCATCAATAGGCCTTTGAGTTCATTTTTTTCCAGGTAGAACTAGGTTGTCTTAAGTCAGAGGTTAGCATACATCAGAGTCTGCTGTGGGACAGGCAGGAGGGGAGATGTGTGACAGGATTGAAGGAAAGATTAGACCCAAGAGAAGAAGTCAGCTTTTAAAGTAGGGGCGGACACAATTGACAGGGAGAGAAAGATGGAAGGTTTATAAGGCCGAGATAACAGTGCCATAATGACGCCGCTTCTTTGTATTTCTGCGGTATGATATGTAGTTTGCAAAGTGTTTTTGGTCTGTTATCTTATTGAGGTAGTCCAGGCAAGTATTTGCATTCCCATATTAGAGGTGGGGAAACAAGCTCAGGGAGGCTTTAATGATTTGCCTAAGTCTGTAAACTAGTAAACAATGGGATTGGGATTAAACAAACAAAAAAAATCTGTGTTTACGGAGCCCTAGCCTAGTGCTCTTTCCATTTTCCTGTCCCCCTGGCCAGGTTCACTGGTAAAAATGTGTAAATCTTTGAGGGAGCCAGACATCAGGTTTGCTTGACACAGGTGAAGGATGTCCTCCAGGAAAAGAGATTGGTAAATCGGGAATCAAGTCTCTTGAGTATTTAATCTCTTCCCGATAAGCTTTCCTTGCCCATGGCCTCCCCATAGGACCTGAGGTTTGCATTCACTGTCCAAGAGGAAGGAAACTTCCCTCCCTCTCTGCCTCCTGGTTGGTTAATAATGGGGAAAGAGTGGCACTCTGGGGCCGGGTAAGTTCAGTGACTTTGGGAAGAATAAAATCTCAGAAGTGACTGAGCATTCTTCCCCTAAGCAGTGTGGCACCTTTAAACTACTCAGGGGCCTTATCTGTGTGTACCCTGCGGTGCCTGGACTGTGTAGTGAATGGATGCTCAGTAAAGTTTTGCTAAATGAATGAATACAATATTTATTTATTTATTTGGCCACAGTGCACAGCATGCAGGACCTTAGTTCCCTGACCAGGATGGAACCCACACCCCCTGCAGTGGAAGCACGGAGTCGTAACCACTGGACCACCAGGGAGGTCCCTGAATACAAGTTTTTAATTAACAGCTTTATGATATATAATTCACATACCATAAAATTCATAACTTTAGAGTGTACAATTCAGTGGGTTTTAGTATATTCAGAGTTGTGCAAACATCCCTATTATCTAATTCCGGAAAATTTTCATCACCCCAAACTAAACCTCCTATCGGTTAGCAGCCACTCTCCACACCACGCAACTAGCCCCAGGCAACCGTGAATGTACTTTCTGTCTCTATAGATTTGTCTGTTCTGGACATTTCCTATACATGGAATCGTATAATATGTGGCCTTTTGTGCCTGGCTTCTTTCACTCAGCATGGTATTTTTCCAAGTTCATCCATGTTGTAGCACATATCAGTACTTTGTTCCTTTTTGTGGCCAAATAATATTCCATTGTATGGATATACTACCTTCTGTTTATGCATTCATCAGTTGACGGGCATTTGGGTTGTTTCCACTGCTCGGCTATGATGCATACTGCTGCTATGAACATTTGTGTACAAGTTTTTGTGTGGATGTATCTCTTCATTTCTCTTGGGTATGTACCTAGGGTGGGAGTTGCGGGATCATATGCTGTGTCTGTGTTTAGCATTTTAAGGAACTACCAAACTGTCTTCCAAAGTGGCTGCACCATTTTACATTCCCACCAACAAACTGTGAGAATCCAGTTTTCCCACATCTTCACCAATACTTGTTTTTTTGTCTGTCTTTTTGATTATAGCCATCCTAGTGGGTATGAAGTGGTACCTCTTTGTGATTTTGATTTGCATTTTCTTAATGACGTTGAGCATCTTTTCATGTGCTTATTGGCAATTTGCATGTCTTCTTTAGAGAAATGTCTATTCAAATCCTTTGTCCATTTTTTGTTTGTCTTTTTTTAATATTTATTTATTTATTTGGCTGCGTAGGTCTTAGTTGTGGCACACGGGATCTTCGTTGCTGCATGCGGGATCTTTCACTGCAGCCCTCGGGCTTCTCTGGTTGCAGCATGAGGGCTCTAGAGCGCACCAGCTTAGTTGCCCCACGGCATGTGGGATCTTAGTTCCCCAACCAGGGATCGAACCCGCGTCCCCTGCATTGGAAGGCGGATTCTTAACCACTGGACCACCAGGGAAGTCCCTGTTTACTTGTCTTTTTATTGTTGAGTAATAGATACAGTTTTAAGCTAAGTCACTTAACCTTGCTAGGCCTCTCAGTTTCATCAATCGTAAAATAGGAAAGTTGGATTTGATCTCTGAGATCCATCCAACTCTCATGTTAATCTGTGGAACTTCGGTCACTCCTTTAAGGTTCTACTCACCATGTTGCAGTACAGACTAGTCGTTAGGAATATGACTTTTGTGTCAAATAGACCTGGGTTTCCTGTTACTCCGTCCCTCTCAGCCTCAGTTTTTCCTTTTGGAAAATGAGAAAAAGTGTATTTCTCTCGTAGGGTTCTTGCAAAAATTAAGTAAAAGTAATGCATGTAAGGTGCTTAGCAAAATACCTGACATAGTTAAGAGTTCAGTGTATGCTAGCTGTTATTATTCTCATTACTACCTCCTATCTTATAGTCTCTAGTTGGATGAGCCAGGTCCCCATCCCTTAGGTGTGACTTAGCTGTCCTGGTCATGGAGGCTTTGCACAGATCAGTATTGTTCAAAATATCCATTGCTGCATAACAAACCACCCCAAACATTGGCTTAACATAATACTAATTATTTTGCTCAAAATTCTGGGGGTTGACTGGGTTGAGCTAAGCAGTTGTTCCCAATTGGGATCTCTCAAACAGGTGCAGTTATATAGGGGCCGACCTGGCCTGGGCTTCAAAGGCTTCTTCACTGTGGCCCCTGTGTTGGGAAGACTCAAGACAGCTGGGAGCTGAAAGAGCTGGAGCTCCTCGACTCTCTCTCTCTCTCTCTCTCTCTCTGTCTCTCTGTCTCTCTGTCTCTGTCTCTCTGTCTCTTTCTTTTCCTCTCTCTGGAATCTCTATAGATTCTTTTTCCACATGGTGGGGTGAGGATAGCCAGACTTCTTACAGGGTGACTGAAGGCTCCCAGAGCAGGCGTCCCGTGATATTTGCAGAGGCTGCGTCACCCTTTATGAGCTAGCCTCAGAGATCACATAGTGTCAGTTTTGCCCTACTCTTATTAGTGGAGGGAGTCACAAAGGCCTGGCCAGGATTAGGGAAGGGATATGGACGCCACCCCCTGATGGGGAGTGGCATGAAGAATGGGAAATACTGTCGTGATTACTTTTGGAAAATTCAGTTTGCCACAGTCACTTAATTTCTTTATGGTTAATTTTTGTCCCTCCTGTCCTTCAAATACCACTTCCAAACTTACTTCCTAGTGAGGTCTTACCTGATTACCCACTTGATTCAGGTTTCTCCTTTTTCCTGTATCTCTCACCACATAAATCCCTGTTGATCTTTATGTCGTATCTGCTTATCTTTTCTGGCATCTGTAATACTCCTGTAGTACTTACAACTGAGCTCTGTCCTCTTTACGTGGTGCCCGCTAGTGCCCTAAATTCTCCAGTTGGGGTGTTTCCAATAACTTTAATCGGCGAGTGTTCAAGTGTTGACTGGTTCTCTCTTGGTTAAAAGTTCTTGCAACTTTTCAGACTTACTAACTGCTAACTCTAATCCATCTGGCCCTGTAGGGAAACCCAAGTCCTACACCCTTTTGTTCTCTCATATGACGCTACACCCAACCGTATAAGTATATAGAAGGGTGGATAGGGGAAGATCCGGAATAACAACTGGGGTTTGTCCAGCACTTCACTATTTTTTGCAAAGTGCTTTAACAGTCATTCTGATATATACTTATTACAGTTATTTTTCTCCTTTATATACGAGAACACGGAGGCTCACGGGAGTTGAGACTTGAAATCACAACTGTAGTGAACCTAGGTCCCTGGCTCTAAATCCTGGGCTTCCTCTCCTTGGTTGGGGAGGGTGTCTGGTTTGGGCCCTGTTTAACACTCTTAATCACCCAGAGCTCCGGGGAGCCCCACAGGACTGATCTCAGAAATCGCTTTCCACCTCCTAGTCTTTGCTGAAGGAGGTAAACGCAGACAAAATCTTCTACCATTCTAGCCCTACCTTCTCTGTAACAGCCATACAGTGATCTGGGACTCTGAGCTGTGTTTTCCTCCCATGGTCTCGCCTCTGCCGCTTTTATTCTTTACACCAGAGATTGAGTTCCTTGGGAGCCCTGTGAGCTTGGTTACTTTGGAAAAGGATCCTCCCAATTGGGGAAAGTGTGTGTGTGTGTGTGTGTGTGTGTGTGTGTGTGTTTTCTAGCAGGAGGGTCTGAGAAATAGTGCTTATAGGCGAGGAAGCATGGAATGAGCAAAAGGATGGGAAGGTAGCTAGAGAAGATAGAAAAAAAAAAATCTCCCAAAGTGGTTAAAGTTCTCTTGTCTTCAGTTGAGGGAGAGTAAAGTCAGATGCAAAACTGATGCTTTCTCTGCATCTGGCCCTGCTGGTGATCTGCCACTGCCTCCAAATTGATGCTTGTGTCATCAGGGGCTGTTGACTGAGAGTCTGCTTCGTTTCATTTCCTGTCTTGGTGATCCAGTGCTTGGGGAGTTTTATTAGGGTACTGTTGGAAGAACTAGGACACAAACCAGACAAAGTAAAAGAACCACTTAATATAATAATCCTTGCAGTACCAACCATTTATACAGTGCTTTTATTCCTCAAAGCACTTTCCATCTATTGTTGTACTCTAACCTCACTCTATACTTGTGAGGAAGAGCCTAGGGCATGAGGGAGGCATCTCTCTTCAGCTGGCTTAGTTTCTGTTTCTTCCTTTCCCTCCTTGGAGGTGGGTTCCCCCAGGACACACTGTTTCGATAGCTCTTTCCAGCTTTTGGAATTGCCTCCCTTCTGATACAACTTAGCTCCTCCGTCTTTCCCCTGAATGGGGTGCCTTCCCTCCCTGGTGTTTATTAACAGGGGAGCCTGCTCATCTGTGGGGCCGTCCTGTCTGTCACCGTCAATCTCATGGAGAGCCTTTTATATGAAAGCTACAAGATTAGAAAATAAATTGGCTGAGGCAGGATTACTGACTCAGAGGGCTAGGAGCCCACAGCTTCAGGAGGGCATGGAGAAGGGGTGGTGAGGAGGGAAGGATGAGATAACAAGCGGGCAGCATGAACCCCTCTGGAATCTGAGGTTCTTCTTCCCTCTGTACCAGATTTATCCTGCATCTCATTCTGGCTGCCATCATCTCCATCAGCATCTACTCCTGCCCTGTATTATGTGCTTACCCCTCTTCTAGATGCCTTGGGGAAGATAATGGAGACTAGTGGTCCCTGACTTTAGGGAACCTAAAGGCTAGTTGGGAAGGCACCTGCAAAAGATCTAAGCACCCTTAAGCAGCAAGGGTGGAATAAAGGCATCACAGCTCACAGCCAGGGAGCTTACTGGCAGCTTGGTAGAGATAAGGAATCTCCTCTGCTTCCTGATTTTACCTTCGAGTCTTATTTGGCAATTAATTGACTTCAACAAGAAATGTGTATTGATCCCAGGTTGGTATGTCAGCATTGTGCTAGAGGTTATGGGGATTTAATATTTACAGGCAGATATTTAACCGGAGATATGTGTTCAAAAAATATGAAATGAATAATAAAGGAATAGTCACTCAAGATGCCAGAGAAGTGACGTATCTGATGCACCTTTTAAAAGATTTTCTCTGGTATTATGAATAGACTAGGGGTTCAAGAGAAAAGCAGGAAGGACTATTGAGCTCTTGCAGTAATCTAGGCAGGAGATGATGGGCATAATTACTGAGTTAAAAATCGCTACTGTTTTTACTGTGGCACAGATACAAACATCTTTTTTTCCCCCTTAACCAACAGACTGTGCTTTTATTTTTAAAATTGAGGTAAAATTCACATAATATAAAATTAACCATCTAAAATATACAGGTCAGTGGCATTAAGTACACTCACAGCGTTGTACAACCATCACCTCTATCTAGTTCCAAAACATTTCATCTCCCCAAAGGGAAACCCCTTACTCATTAGCCGTCATTCCCCATTCTCCCCTCTCCCTTACCCCTACAAACGTCTTAAACTTAGGAATAGGGTGGGTTTCTATGGGATTTTGTTCCCTTCCCCCATACATCTTAGCTTTAGTATATCTTTATTGGTCAGAGGTGAAAAGCGAATTGTTTATAAATGTACCCTAAAGTCGAGAGATAAATACATTAGATGTAAAATACATAGCAGGCTGGGCACCTCCCATACCTGCAGACAAGATTTTTGAGGATTAGTGAATTGGCTGATGTAATTGCTACTTCATCTAACCTTCATGACTTCACAATCCACAGCCATTTATTTGCATCATAATCCCTTGTGTTTGTGCATTACTTTGCAGTTTTACAGTTTGAGTGTTCTCACATATATTCTTTTTTTGTAACAGCTTTATTGAAATATAATCCACATGCCATAAAATTCACACTCAAGGTGTGCAACCATCACCATTATCTAATACCAGACATTTTCATCACCCCCAAAAAGAAACCTTATACCCATTAGCAGTCACTTTCCATTCCCCTCTCCCCACACCCTCGGGCAACCACTAATCTACTTTCTGTCTCTATAGATTTGCCTATTCTGGACATGTCATGTAAATGGAATCATACAATATTTGTTCTTTTGTGTCTGGTTTATTTCACTTAGCGAATTTTCAGGTTTCATCTATGTTGTAGTATGTGTCAGAGTTTTATTCCTTTTTATGGCTGAATAATACTGTATTCCATTGTGTATATATACCATCTTTTGTTTATCTATTTACTTATTTGGCTGTGTTGGGTCTTCGTTGCTGCATGTAGGCTTTGTCTAGTTGCAGTGAGCGAGCGTTACTCTTCGTTGTGGTGCTCGGACTTCTCACTGCAGTGGCTTCTCTCGTTGCAGAGCACGGGCTTCCGTAGTTGTGGCTTGCGGGCTGTAGAGTGCAGGCTCAGTAGTTGTGGCACACGGGCTTAGTTGCTCCGTGCCATGTGGGATCTTCCCGGACCAGGGCTTGAACCCGTGTCCCCTGCATTGGCAGGCAGATTCTTAACCACTGCGCCACCAGGGAAGCCTCACATTTTGGTTATTTATGAATAATACTGTTGTTAACATTGGTGTACAGGTATATGTTTGAGTCCCTGTTTACAGTTCTCTTGGGTATATACCTCATAGGAGGATGACTGGATCATAGGATGGCCCTGTGTTTAGCATTTTGAGGAACTGCCAAACTGTTTTGCAAAGGTGGCTGCACCATTTCACATTGCCACCAGCAGTCTGTGAGGATTTCTAATTCTCCACATCCTCTCCAACACTTGTCATTATTTGTCTTTTTTATTATAGTGGGTGTAAAGTAGTATCTCATTGTTTTGATTTGCATTTTCTTAATGACTAATGATGTTGAGCATCTTTTCATGTGCTTCTTGGTTATTGTATATCTTCTTTAGAGAAATGTCTTATGCTAAACCAACCTTGCATTCCTGGGGTAAATTCCACTTGGTCATGGTATATAATCCTTTTTACATGTTGCTGGATTCAGTATGCTAGCATTTTGATGATAATTTTTGTGCATATAGTCTTATTTAATCTTTAGACTATCACTGTGAGATTAGGGTTCCCATGAAAAACTGAAGCATAAATTAAGCAGTTTTCCTGTGACTGCATAGTGTCAGGACTAGAATAGGAAAGTAAGACTTGAATTTAGTCTAATTTTCTTACCACTGCTTTACTTTGCCCCTCTTTTTAGCATAGATAACCAACAGTTGTTGTCATTTATTTGGGCTGTTTTCCTTTTTTGAAATCCTATCATTATTGCTTAGATTGTAAACTCCCATTACATGGCCACACAATTAAGACTTAATATTAGATGCATTTTGAATGATAATGAAATTTATATCATTGATGGTTATTAATTTGATTTTAAATGTGTCCTTGTCATTGTCTCCTTTTTGAATAAGAAACATTGCAGAGGAAGGACGTATCTGTGATTCTTCTCTCTTTTTTAGTGCTCAGCATTTGCTGTGCCCAAATAAATACTAAATAAAGGCTTTAGGACTGGAAGGATGCATCTCTATAGTGCCCACCTGAAAGCATCTAAGAACAGCTTATTCTGCTGGCCTAAAATCCTCTTGAACAGCTCTCTTCTACCTGAATTGTGTACCCCATCACACCTGTCTCTCTCCCTCCTTCCTAAGTAGCAACTGGCTCATCAGAGACTGTAATAGCTGAGAATTTACTGACAGAATCTCAGCCTTAAATCTTTGGCTTTTGCCACCTTTCACACTGAGGTGCAAGCATTTAGAGACCCAGAAAAGCTCTTCTGGAGAGCTCATGAGAGTGAGTGGGGAGCACGTGGGCAGACATTTCCCTGTAAGTATATAACATTGGTGGATATGTGTGAATGCTTTTAATTCAATTGCTTTATCCATGTCAGCATTGTAATTTATCCTTGCCACCTCTGAACTCCTTAGCTCCTGCTCTAGTAAAAAATAGGGGGGGGAAAAGAATTTATTTTAACGTTAGTCAAAGCCCAACATCCCTAGATATATCTTCTGAAAAACAAGACCACGTGTTCAATTACAAAGGCAAATGAAAATGCTTTTTGTATTATACGTTTTTGCTGAATACTTGTGCTGCCCCTCCATTAATGTGGGTATTTAGGACTTGCCTGTGCACCAATTGATTAATCATTTGTGTGTGTAAAGAGAGAGAATGCAAGTGTGTATGTACATATTGCGATTTTCTCCTGTTTTAAATCCAGAAGCCATTGCCTCATTTTACGGTCTAGCAGCACTGTGACCCGGAATAATGAACAGAATGTCTTGGGACACACTTGTGTTACCAGTTAATAGAGAATGCCTGCATCTCTGTAATTGAAAAGGGCAATGTTTAGTTTCCAGTGTGGACTCAGAATTTTTTTTTCCCTTAATGCGTTTTTTTTTCCTTTTAATAGTTCTATTATGGTATGTTTGATCTACAATCAATGTATACATTTACAGTATATAATTTGATGCATTTTGACATTGTGTACATCTGTGGCACTATCCCCACAATTAAGACAAGAAACATACCCATCACTCCCAAAAGTTTCCTTATGCCCCTTTGTAATCTCGTTCTCTCTCTTCTCTTCTTTCCCATCCCCAGGAAACTATCCTCAGGGATTTCTTTTCTATCACTGTAGATTAGTTCACATCTTCTGTAACTTTATATAAATGGAATTATACTCTGTCCTTTTTTCTTGCCTGACTTCTTTGACTCAGCACAATTATTTGAGGTTAATCCATGTTGTTGTATGTATCAGTAGTGTATTTTTTTATTGCTGAGTTTTATTTCATTTTATGGATAATCTATGTATCCAGTCTCCTGTTGATGGATATTTGGGCCACCACAAATAAAACTGCTATGAACATCTATGTACAAGGCTTTGTGCGGACACATGTTTTCCTTCTTCTTGTGTAAACCCTAGGAGAGGATTGGCTGGGTTATATGGTAAGTATATGCTTAGCATCATAAGAAATCGCCAAATTATTTTCCAAAATGGTTTTACAATTTTACATTCCCACTAGACAATGTATGAAAGTTCCAGTTGTTCTACATCTTGGCCAACACTTGGTATGGTCAGTCTTTTTAATTTTAACCATATTAGTGTGTATGTAGTAATATGTCTTATTGTGGTTTTAATTTGCATATCCCTCATGACTAATGACGCTGAACATTTTTTATGTGCCTGTTTGCCATGCTTATGTCCTCTTTGGTGAAGTGTTTGTTCAGGTCTTTTGTCCATTTTTTAAGTGGGCATAATTGCTCAGTATTAACTCAGTTATTAAATTGTAAGAGTTCTTCGTGTATTCTAGATACAATTTCTTTGTCAGATGTTTTTGCAACTATTTTCTCCCAGTGACATGCTTTTTCGTTTTTGTAACAATATCTTTTAAAACTTGTTTCACATTTGCATGCAGCAAAATACAGTGTCTTTGAAGACCAAAAGTTCTTAATTTTGATGAAAGCCACTATATCAATTTTTTCTTTTATAGTTTATACTCTTTGTATTGATTAAGTAAATCTTTGCCAAATTCAAAGTAAGATCTTCTAGAAGTTTTATGATTCTGGCTGTTACATTAGATCTGTGCTTTATTTTTAGTTATTTTTTGTATAGGGTATGAGATAAGAATTGAGGTTATTATCTCTTTTGGCTTATGGATATCTAGTTGTTCTAGCACTATTTATTGAAAAGAGTATTCTTTCCTCATTGAGTTGCATTGGCACCTCTGCTGAAAATCAGTTGATCATATGTGTGTGGCCTGGACTCTGCTTTGTTCCCTTAATCTGTCAGTTAACACTGGTTTGGTTATTGTCATTTTATAATAAGTCTTGCTATCAGATGATACAAGTTTTCTAGCGTTGTTGTTGTTGTTGTTGTTTTGGTCGCGCCACACGGCTTGTGACAGCTTGTGGGATTTTAGTTCCCTGACCAGCGATCAAACCCTGACCCTCAGCAGTGAGAGCGCGGAGTCCTAACCACTGGACCACCAGGGAATTCCCTCTAGTGTTCTTTTGTTTTCAGAATTATTTTGGTTATTCTAGGTCCTTTTCATTTTCATGTAGATTTTAAAATCAGTTTGTCAGTTTTTACAAAAATGCCTCTTTGGGGTTACAGTTGAGATTGTGTTGAATCCATAGATCAGTTTGGAGAGGATTGGCATCTTAACAATATTCAGTCTTCCGATCTCTGGACATTGTATATTTCTCCATTTAGGTCTTTAATTTCTCTCAGCAGTGTTTTGTAGTTGTTAGTGTACAGGTCTTACACATCTTTTGTCAAATTTATCCCTAAATATTTCATATTTTGGATGCCATTTTAAATTATAGTTTTTAAATATCAATTTTCAGTTATTTTTTGTCAGTATGTATGGATATTCATTTTTATGTAGTTATCCTGTATCCTGCTACCTTGCTAAAGCCTTTTTGTTAATTCCCTAAGATTTTAGAACTGCTTGTTTGATTCTAAATCATGTTGTTGGCAAATTATGAGCTTTGCCTCTTCATTTCTAATCTGTATATTTTTTGAGTTTGGGAGAAAAATCAGGATTTTATAACTTTTTGCTAGACACGTGACGCATATGTTGGATTCTCCCTCACTAGGGATTCTTTAAAAATAAATAAAAAGGGGATTATTAAGTCCTTCTATCCGTTCCTTTATTCATTCAGTGAACATTTAGTATCCACTGTGTGTCAGTCACTATCTATTGACTAATGGAAGAGACAGACATATAAACAAGTAATTTTAATTTAACAGGTAAGTACAGTAAGTGCCATAGTAGTTATGATGCAGAGTATGTTGGGAACTTCGAGGCAAGGCGATTCAGAATCAGGGGAGAGAATGAAATGATCTCTGCAGGCCTGCTGCTACCCTGGATGGGTATGATTGATAAAAGAATACTCAGAGATTATTGATAGGAAAATGTTTAAACTACACTGTCCTGAGAAGTTCTACATCCTCCCCATCCTGATTGTTAGTTACAGTCGGCCCTCTATGTCCTGGGTTTTTGCATCCATGGACTCAACCAACCTTGGATCAGAAATATTCAGAAAAGGGCTTCCCTGGTGGCGCAGTGGTTGAGAGTCCGCCTGCCGATGCAGGGGACACGGGTTCGTGCCCCTGTCCGGGAAGATACCACATGCCGAAGAGCGGCTGGGACCGTGAGCCATGGCCGCTGAGCCTGCGCGTCCGGAGCCTGTGCTCCGCAACGGGAGAGGCCACAACAGTGAGAGGCCTGCGTACCGCAAAAAAAAAAAAAAAAAAAATTCAGAAAAAAAAAATTCCAGGAAGTTCCAAAAAGCAAAACCTGAGTTTGCTGTGCACCAGCAACTATTTACATAGCATTTACATTGTATTAGGTATTATAAGTAATGTAGAGATGATTTAAAGGATATGGGAGGATGTCAGGGGTTATATGCAAATACTTTGCCATTTTATATTAGGGACTTGAGCTTCCGGGGGTGGCAGGTGGAAGAGCCCTGGAATTATTCCCCCTTAGATACTGAGGTACAACTGTATTTACTTTATTATTGAAAGTCTGAAAGGACTACATCTTTATCTATAGTTAGTTCTTTTTCTCTTTCTTCTTCTTATTTTTTTTTAATCTTACATGAAGGCAACAGCCTTTGCTTCTAGCCTTAAATCTCACTGACCTGAGACCAGGAGCCGTGGGAGCAGGGATATTTGATACCATGTGACTCTTAATAGTAAATTATGCTGCTGTGTTCTTAAGAACCCTATGAGTTCGGTACTATTGCCCCCATTTCTGCAGGTCTTTGTTTTTTTTTTTTTTAATAAAGTGAGCTTGATCTTTTTTTAAAAAAAATATTTATTTAGTTGCACCGGGTCTTAGTTGCAGCAAGCAGGCTCCTTAGTTGTGACACACGGGCTCCTTAGTTACAGCATGCAAACTCTTAGTTGCAGCATGCATGTGGGATCTAGTTCCCTGACCAGGGATGGAACCCGGGCCCCTGCATTGGTAGCGTGGAGTCTTAACCACTGGACCACCTGGGAAGTCCCAATTTCTGCAGTTTTGTTTTGTTTTTTAAAAAGCACTTTAGCATGTATCCTGTTATTTTTGAAATTCTCATAGCAGCTCCTGAGGTCTTTACATTTCTCCTGTCATGTACATTGAAGGAGAAGTAAGCTTCTGACTTCGTAGCCCCAGCATATTTCTCGGAATCTGGTGAGTAGGAGGTGCTAAATAGACACTGATGCGTGTGTATTGGCATAATTTCTCTTTAGCCTAGTTGTCATGCTTTAGGCTCCTCTAAATAATATAGGATCATTCCCATTTTATAGATAAGGAAATTTCTCCAGGCCACCAGAGAGTAAATGATTGTAGGTTCTTCTTCTTCTCCTTCTTCTCGTTTT
>NW_020838034.1:3137637-3149633 GCF_003676395.1 Aethalodelphis obliquidens | reverse complement strand
CCCTCCTCTTGCTCCTTTTCACCCTCCTCCTCCTCACCCTCCCCTCACCCTCCTCTTGCTCCTCCTCCTCCCCCCTCCTCTTGCTCCTCCCCCTCCTCCTCCCCCTCCTCCTCTTTTTTCCTCTTCTTTCTTCCTTCTCCTTCTCCTCCTCCTCCTCCTCCTTCTTCTTCTTCTTCTTCTTCTTCTAGAATTTAGTATTTTATTCGTTTGTAAAATGATATAACTTAAGAAACACTAACAGCACTCTTCATTTTAGAGGTGAGAAATCTTGCTTGCTATCATAGAGGAAGGCTAAAAACTTAGACATATCCACACTCCTTATTTGTTTCTGAAATGAGTCATGACTTCATTCTTCCTGTCACCCTGGCAAAAAGAATCTCTCACTTTCCTGAATTGAGAACTCCCAGAGGGCGGGGACCAATATAGCAAAGCGACTGGCACATGGTAGGAATTGAGTAAACATTCTTGACTGAGTAAATGAGTGTATCCGGCTCACCATGGGAAACACGCCCATCGGACCAATGCACTAAGAATCTGGTGGCCAATTTTCCATTCCAATGCTTCTTCCTCCTTCGGGGGTAAGAAGAAGTGAACTGCACATACCTATGCTGCATGTGTTAAAGCCCTCTGTGATTTTATGATCGTTAGCAGACACACCCTACACCTTAACTGGAGGGCTACAGTGCATGTGTGACAGTAGACCTTCAGGCTGCAAGAGTGAATAAGACAATCCCTGCCTCAAGTAGCTGACAGACTATTAAATAGATAACTTAGTGCAGGGTGAGTGCAGTGATGGGGATGTGCACTGTGAGTTAGGGGCACAGAATAAAGATAACTGACCCAGTCAGGGGAGCAAAGTGAGGTTGCTTTTTGTTTGTTTGTTTGTTTACTAAAAACGAATACAGTGTTTGTTATGTGCCAGGCACTGTTCTAAGCAATTTACACATAAGAACCCCTTTACTCCTCGTAAGAAATTGTTCTAAGCAATTTGCACATAAGAACCCAAGCTAGGTTCTGTTAGTGTCCCCATTTCACACTGAGGATAAGGAGCTACAGAGAGTTAAGGTCACACAGCTGGTAAGTTGTGGAACTGGGATTCAAACTCAGGCACTGCGGCTCTAGCGTCTGTGCTCTTAAGCACAGTGCCAACTGGGTCTCTTGTAAGTCCTGAAGTAGAGGGGGAAATAATGAGAAATATAAACATTTGTATCAAACTGACAGGATTTCTTGTTTGACTGGCTATGGGGTTAGAGAAAAGGAAGAGTCGAGATTGATTGCCAGAGGCTCTACGTTGGGTGAGAGAGAGAATGCAGGATTGGTAAAGAGGTGAGGTGTACGGAGATGAGGTTTTCAATGGATTGAGTTTGAGTGTTTACAGGTCGAGGTGTCTCCCCAGAAAGTTACATATAGAAATCAGAAACTTGAGAGAGTCTAAGGGCTGAAAAGAAGCTTTGGGAGTCATCAGTGTTTTGAGAGCTGGTTAAAAGTACCAGAGTAGACACTGTCTCCTGTGAAGACAGTGGCAGACCCGAAGGAGAAAGAGAGAGAGAGATCAGCATTGTCAGATGCAGAGAGAAATCCAGTTTGATGAGATCTAGAAAAGAAAATCCTTCAAACTTTCAGTTAAGGGACTATTAACAGTTCAGGGTCAGCAATCTTACTGAAAACAATCCCATCCGTGTCCGGAGGTAGAAGTCAGATTACAGTGGGTTGAAGAGTAAGTGGGAGGTGAAAACGTGAAGATAGTAAGTGTAGACTACCCTATACTTTCCAGAGGTCTGGATGGAAAGAGGTTGCTTGGTAAAAGCTAAAGGAGCTTTCTTGGTGAAGGAAATACTTTCTTCTCAGGTTAAGAGAGGTTTGGATACATTTATGGGTTGAGGTGGTAGAGCCAATAGTATTAGAGGGATCCTGAAGATTTAGGAGAGGAGGAGTTCCTGAGGGAGCAGAGGGGAGTGGAGTCAGGGAGCTCGTGAGAGGGCCTTGACTAGAGGAAAGTAGCTAAGATGTGTGTGAATGTTGATTGAGGAGCTCATAGGTAGAAGTAGGAAATTGAAGAAGAATATGCCTGAGGACTCTAGTTATTTCAGTGAGGTCAGAAGAAAAACAATCTTAGGATAGCTTGAGGGCAGGCTTTAAATACAGAACTTGAGGAAAGCCATGAATGTTTGGAGTGGTGGTGGAGAGGGTGTGAAAAAGAGAATTGGGCTAATAAGGCCCTGACTAGAGGCACTAAAGGCCTGACAAAGGTTGGAGACCTTGGATCTGCACACAGGATTGCATGGCAGTGTGGTTTTTCCCCAGCTAACTGAGTCCACCTAACTGGCAATAGGAGCAGAGGCCACAGATGGGAGTTTTGCTGCAGTGCTGGTTTGCTGGACACATTTGATGGAGGATCGGAGGTACAAAGGAATCAGGACTGTGACTTCAGGCGATCAACTACAGAAGAGAAGCCAAGAGGGGGCTGACACCTGGAAGGAAAATAGAAGGGTCTGGTGAGGTCACTTATAGGTGAAAGAGCAGATGTAGCGGGACTGAATGTGAGAGTGAGGGAAACTGGAGTTTGTGTCTTTGAAGGTGGAACTATTCTGGACATAGTCAGGATCCAAAGTGTGTAGTTCTGGGAGTGAGTAGAGGAGATTGAGTGGAGGTGAAAATCTTAGGAATTAAGGGATAAAAAGAAAATACATTCAGGGAATTCAGTGTGTTGTATGAGACCCATAAACAGATTTGCTCTGCAGAATAAGAGGTACTGTAATAGAGGGAGGGAGGATGTGAGCAACTATGCTGGGGAAGAGGCAGGGAAATGCTTCACTAGGGTATTAATATGTTTGATCTGAAGCTTGAGGAATGAGCAGGAGTTTGCTAGGCATTCAATGAGTGAGCATGGCGAGGCATGGCTGTGCTATGAAAAGCAGGATAGGGAAAACCAAAATGACTGTGCCTTTGAAATAAACCCACCCACTGGACAAGGCTTCTGATGTGTGTGGGTCGGAATGGGAGATGCAAGGAGTTGGCAACAGACCCAAGTACAGGTGATGGCAGGGAAACGTAATTCAGTCCTGGAAATAAACCCGATTTCTCTAATGTAGAGCAACCATGGCCAGTGGTCCAGGCATGTAGTTAATTACAGACGTTCAACGCTAGATAGCAGAGCATAGGCTGAGGAGTCCGCATGAATATTAGCCTGTACACTCCAGGTTCCCCCTCCCATATCACTGCCTCATCAACCACCCAAAATGGCACCCTTATCTAAAGACCCTCAATGACTTTGCCTCAGACAAGGAAGGAGAAACTGACTTGTGTCTTATTTTGCTTTTGAAACCTAGCAGTGCATCTTCATACACATTAGGCACTCAATAAATTCTGTTGAATGAATGGCTCAGAAATGATGATGATGATGGTGATGATGATGATAGTAACTTAAAGCTTAAATAGCGTTTACTATATAAAGCACTGTTCTAAATAGTGCTTAATATTCAACAACAGTACTGTGAAATAGGGCTTCCCTGGTGGCGCAGTGGTTAAGAATCCTCCTGCCAGTGTAGGGGACGTGGGTTTGAGCCCTGGTCCCGGAGGAAGATCCCACATGCCATGGAGCAACTAAGCCCGTGTGCCACAACTACTGAGCCCACATGCCACAACTACTGAAGCCCCTGTGCCTAGAGCCCATGCTCTGCAACAAGAGAAGCCACTGCAGTGAGAAGCCTGAGCACCGCAACGAAGAGTAGCCCCCTGCTCGCCGCAAGGAGAGAAAGCACACGTGCAGCAACGAAGACCCAATGCAGTCAAAAATAAATAAATAAATCTATTTTTTTTAATATCTTTATTGGGGTATAATTGCTTTACAATGGTGTGTTAGTTTCTGCTTTATAACAAAGTGAATCAGTCATACATAAACATATGTTCCCATATGTCTTCCCTCTTGCGTCTCCCTCCCTCCCACCCTCCCTATCCCACCCCTCCAGGCTGTCACAAAGCAATAAATCTATTTTTAAAAAATACTGTGAAATAGGTTCTCTTTTTATCCAGATTCAACATAGATGATTGAGCAAAAATATCAAATTAATACCTAGACAGAGAAACTGTTTACTTTGGATATATGAAGGATATGTATCCATCTGGAGTAGAGGATGTGGAAAGTAGTCGTATGAGAGTTCTAGGAAAGATCTTTTCTTCTAATCAGTAAACCCAGGAAAGTGTGGGGGTGGATGGCTGTTTGTTTTTTGTTTATGTTTTTGTTTTACACCTTTATTGAGATATATTTCACATACCATAAAGTTCACCCATTTAAAGTATACAGTTAATTGGTTTTTAGTGTATTCACAGAGTTGTAAGACCATCACCACAATCTAATTTTAGAATTTTTCAGTACCCCAGAAAACACTGCCCTGTTCATTAGCAGCCCTTCCTCTTTGCTGCTCCCCGCCCTTCACCCTAGCCCCAAGAAGCCACTAATCTACTTTATATCTCTATGAATTTGTCTATTCTGAACATTTCACATAAATGGAATCATACAATGTAAGGTCTTTGTGACTGGCTTCTTTCACTTAGCATGTTCATCCATGTTGTAGCAGGTATCAGTACTTCATTCCCTTTTTTCTCGCTGCTTAATATGTCATTGTATGGATACACCAGCTTTGTTTATTCATCTGTTGATGGACATTTGGGTGGTTTCCTCTTTTTGACTTTTATGAATACTGCTGCTATGAACATTTGTGTACAGCTTTCTGTGTAAATATGTTTTCAGTTCTCTTGGGGATATACACCTAGGAGTGGAATTGCCGTGTCATATGGTATTCTGTGTTTAATACTTTGAAGAGCTGCCAAATGGTTTTTCGAAGTGACTGCACTGTTTTACATTCTCACCAGCAATATCCGAGGGTTCCAATTTCTCCACATCCTCACCAGCACTTGTTATTTACCATTATTTTGGTTCTAGCCCTCAGGGTCAGTGTGAAGTAGTATCTTACTGTACTTTTGATTTACATTTCCCTGATGGCTAATGATATTGAACATCTTTTCTTGTGCTTATTGGCCATTTATATCTTTTCTGTAGAGAACTGTCTATTCAAAATTTTTGCCCATTTTTTAAATTGAGTTATCTGGGTTTTTTTTTTTAATTAATTAATTAATTAGGTTCCGCCAGCTCTTAGTTGCTGCAGGTGGGCTCCTTGGTTGCGGCAGGTAGAGTCTTTATTTGCAGCTCCAGGGCTCCTTAGTTGTGGCTTCTGAAGTCTTAGTTGCGGCATGCATGTAGGATCTAGTTCCCTGACCGGGGATCAAACCCAAGTCCCCTGCGTTGGGAGCGTAGAGTCTTATGCTCTGCACCACCAGGGAAGTCCCCTGGTTTTTTTGTTTGTTTGTTTGTTTTATTGTTGACTTATACGAGTTTTTAAAAAATCTATTCTGGTTACAAGTCCCTTATCAGATATTTGAGTTGCAAATATTTTCTCCCATTGTGTGGATTGTATTTTTACTTTCTTGATGTTGCCCTTTGAAGCACAAGTTTTTAATTTTAATGAAGACCAGTTTATTTTTTCACTTGTTGCTTATGCTTTTAGTTTTATATCTAAGAAGTCATTGCTTAACTCAGGATGACAAAGATATACTCCTGTGCTTTCTTCTGAGAGTTTTACAGTTTTAGCTCTTACATTTAAGTCAATGATCCATTTTGTTAATTTTTGCGTGTGATGTGAAGCAGGTCCAACTTCATTCTTTTGTTATGGATTTCCAGTTGTTCTAGCACCATTTATTGAAAAGACTGTCCTTTTTCCATTGGATTGTCCTGGTATCCTTGTCAAAAATCAGTTGACCATAAATGTGAAGATTTATTTCTGGATTCTCTAGTTTGTTGACCTATATGTCCATCCTTAGGCTAGTCCTATTCTGACTTGATTACTATAGGTTTTGAAATTGAGAAATATGAATCCTCCAACTTCTTCAAGATTGTTTTAGCTGTTTATTTTCATATGAATTTCAGGATCAGCTTGTCAAGTTCTGCAAAAAAAAAAAAAAAAAACCCTGGGATTTTGATAGAGATTTTATCGAATCTATACATCAATTTGTGGAGTATTGGCATTTTTTTTAAAGGTTTCTGTTTATTTAGAAGACACAGACTAACATTATTAGATGGTAAGGTTCACAAATGGGTTCATTTCTTTCCTTAGCTTTTTTTGGCTGCATTGGGTCTTTGTTGCTGTGCGCGGGCTTTCTCTAGTTGCGGTGAGCAGGGCCTACTCTTCGTCATGGTGCACGGGTTTCTCACTGCAGTGGCTTCTCTTATTGTAGAGCACGGGCTGTAGACGCAAGGGCTTCAGTAGTTGAAGCATGTGGGCCCTAGAGCACATGGGCTTCATAAGTTGCAGCACATGAGCTCAGTAGTTGTGGCTCTCAGGCTCTAGAGTGCAGGCTTGGTAGTTGTGGTGCATGGGCTTAGTTGCTCTGCGGCATGTGGGATCTTCCTGGACCAGGGATCGAACCCGTGTCCCCTGCATTGGCAGGCGGATTCTTAACCACTGCGCCACCAGGGAAGTCCCGAGTATTGCCATTTTAACAATCTTAAATCTTCTAACCCACGAACATGGATATCTTTTCACTTAATTTCTTTCAATGGTGTTTTGTATTTTTCACTCTACAAGTCTTTCACTTCTTTTGTTAAATTTATTCCCAGGTATTTTATTTTTATGCTACTATTAAAAAGGAAATGTTTTCTTAATTTCATTTTTGTATTGTTCATTGCTGATGTATAGATATATAAATGTTTTATATCAGCATTGTATCCTGTGGCCATTTATTAGTTCGAATAGTTTTTTGTGGATTCCATAGGATTTTCTATATACAGGGTCACATCATCTGTGAAGAGAAGTAGTATTGCTTCTTCCTTATCAATCTGAATGCCTTTTATTTCTTTTTCTTGCCTGATTGCCCTGGCTAGAACCCCTAGCTCAATGCTGAAAAGAAGTGATGAGACCAGACATCTTTGTCTTGCTCCTGATCTTGGGGAAAAGGCAGCCAGTCTTTCACCTTTGATATTAGCAGTGGGTTATTTGTTTGCTTTTGAGGAAAGGATGAGATAGAATTTAATAGGTGCTCCAGGAAGCAAGTTCATGTTGGGAGAAGGCAAGAGAGGTTGAGTGAGATTCAGCCACTGAATATTGAACTGGGGGTGGCATGCTTTTGTAGTGGAATGAAATGGCTCAGAGCTGGACTACTTAGTGTGTTGAGGACTTTGTAGCCAGGTAGACGAGCTTCACCCCTGTAGAAGTTTTCCACCAGCTAGCTCAGACTAGCTAATGAATTTGCGTTGATAAGGAGTCCCCTTGTGTTTAGGTCAAATCATGGTTCACTTTGGTTTAGAAGCTAGGAGAAATAGAAGAAGGGTGTTTATCCCTTCTGGCTGCCCTTTAAGAGTTCAGTGCAATACCAGTGACCTCAGGATTACTCTTCTTGAAGAGCCCCATCTTCTGATCACTGTATTTGTTACTCAGTACTGTTTGTAAACAGTTGGCTCTTTGTGGATTTGCACTTAACTTCTCTTTTGCCTTTGTCTTCCTAACTCCTCAGATTGTAAATTTCCCAAGGACAAGAATCATGCCTCTACCTTAATATATGCCTCAGATGTCTAAATCACTTCTGAGTACCAATAAATAGTTATTAACTATTGATAAAGAGAAATGTGATTATAAATACAAAGATTTCTGAGCCGTTTGGGAAGCATATTAAGTATAAATCCATTTTATACTCGATAAGTGGACTTTTGGAAGAGATAAAGGAGGTCACCTGAAAGTCATGATTTTAAAGTTTAATATAGACCCACTTGAGTTTTTAAATATGTGCACGAGTGATATTTCTAACCTGCCCCTAGAATTTATTTCAGTTCATTTCCACTTACCTACAGGTGACATACCAGGCAATCTGACTTTTCACTTCCTATGGACTTGGCCTTTACTAACTCCCACTCCTGAGTGCAACTTTGTGACTCAACAACAGCTGGGAGGAAAAGCCTTTGAAAGCAAAGCTGTGCCTTGCCTTTTGTTCCTTTCCCCACCTTGTGAAGGAATGAAGCAGGACTTAGGAGAGTAGCTCTCTTTGTATCTCTCCCAGAGGCGAAGCCATTGGCCCTAAGTATAGAGTGAGAAGCTCTGAGGAGTTGAATAAAGGGTGAGATAGAGACGCTGCTGAACCCATTTTTCCAGCTTCTCCCAGTGTTGTTATCTCCAAAATGGCCAACACGCCTACATTGATGTGCAAACACATTCCAGGGCCTTGGTGTAATAGAAAGCACCAACCTGGGATAGGAACCCTGGCTTCTAGTTCTCACCCTGTCACTAGAGGACCCAGAAAAATTCAATTAAAGGCCTTCTTACTCAGCATAGGCTGCCATAACAAATACCATAGATTGGGTGACTTAAAACAATAGAAATTGATTTTCTCACAGTTCTGGAGGCTTGAAGTCTGAGTCCAGGTTACCACCGTGGTTGGGCTCTGGTGAGGGCCTCTTCCTGGCATGTAGACAGCTGCCTTCTCAATGTGTGCTCACTGGCCTTTCCTTGGTGTGTGCACCTGGAGAGAGAGAGGGGGCCAACTCTCTGGTGTCTTTTCTCATAAGGGCACAAATACCATTATGAGGGCCCCACCCTCATGACTTCATTCAACCTTCTTTATCTGCCAAAGGTGCATCTCCAAATACCATTACACTGAGTGTTAGGGCTTCAAAATAATAATTTGGGGGGGGGGACAGACATTTAGTCCATAACAAAGGCTCCAATCCTCAGTTTTCTTGTCTGTGAAATGAGGATGTTGAGATTCTTTCTAGCCCTTAACATTTATGATTCTGTGAGGTTGCATTTGCATTATTTTCTATTTTGACTTATTTATAATGTTCCCCGTTACATTCTCTCAGGCAGCTGAATGGGTTTAGATTTAAATGGAGTTAGGTTTATTCTTTTATTTAATAAGTATTTTTTTGAGTATCTGAGCATCTTCTTTGTGCCAGGAACTATTGTAAGCACTGAGACTATAGCAGTGAACAAAAGAGACAAAAATTCTTGCCTTCCTGGAGCTTACATTCTAAGTGAATTAAATAAGGAATAAAAGGATAATGTGTTAGGTAATAATTGCTAAAGAGAACATAAGAAGTATCAGAAACGCAGGGTTGCAGTTTTAGATATGGTGGTCGGAGAAGACCACCTAAGGTGGCATTTGAGTAAAGAGGGAAGAGAGTGTGTTTTATTATTTTTTTAAATTTTATTTATTTATTTTTTTATACAGCAGGTTCTTATTAGTCATCCATTTTGTACACATCGGTGTATACGTGTCAATCCCAATCTCCCAGTTCATCACACCACCACCCCCCACCCCCGACGCTTCCCCCCTTGGTGTCCATACGTTTGTTCTCTACATCTGTCTCAATTTCTGCCCTGCAAACCGGTTCAGCTGTACCATTTTCTAGGTTCCACATATATGCGTTAATATACTATATTTGTTTTTCTCTTTCTGACTTACTTCACTCTATGGCAGTCTCTAGATGCATCCATATCTCTACAAATGACCCAATTTCGTTCCTTTTTATGGCTGAGTAATATTCCATTGTATATATGTACCACATCTTCTTTACCCATTCATCTGTCGATAGGCATTTAGGTTGCTTCCATGACCTGACTATTGTAAATAGTGCTGCAATGAACATTGGGGTGCATGTGTCTTTTTGAATTATGGTTTTCTCTGGGTATATGCCCAGTAGTGGGATTGCTGGGTCATATGGTAATTCTATTTTTAGTTTTTTAAGGAACCTGCATACTGTTCTCCATAGTGGCTGTATCAATTTACATTCCCACCAACAGTGCAAGAGGGTTCCCTTTTCTCCACACCCTCTCCAGCATTTGTTGTTTGTAGATTTTCTGATGATACCCATTCTAATCTGTGTGAGGTGATACCTCATTGTAGTTTTGCAATTGTTGTTGCATTTCTCTAACAATTAGTGACGTTGAGCAGCTTTTCATGTGCCTCTTGGCCATCTGTATGTCTTCTTTGGAGAAATGTCTATTTAGGTCTTCTGCACATTTTTGGATTGGGTTGTTTGGTTTTTTAATATTGAGCTGCATGAGCTTTTTATATATTTTGGAGATTAATTCCTTGTCCGTTGATTCATTTGCAAATATTTTCTCCCATTCTGAGGGTTGTCTTTTGGTCTTGTTTATGGTTTCCTTTGCTGTGCAAAAGCTTTGAAGTTTCATTAGGTCCCATTTGTTTATTTTTGTTTTTATTTCCGTTACTCTTGGAGGTGGATCAATAAAGATCTTGCTGTGATTTATGTCAAAGAGTGCTCTTCCTGTGTTTTCCTCCAAGAGTTTTATAGTGTCTGGTCTTACATTTAGGTCTCTAATCCATTTTGAGTTTATTTTTGTGTATGGTGTTAGGGAGTATTCTAATTTCATTCTTTTACATGTAGCTGTCCAGTTTTCTCAGCACCACTTATTGAAGAGACTGTGTTTTCTCCATTATATATCCTTGCCTCCTTTGTCATAGATTAGTTGACCATAGGTGCATGGGTTTATTTCTGGGCTTCCTATCCTGTTCCATTGATCTATATTTCTGTTTCTGTGCCAGTACCATATTGTCTTGATTACTGTAGCTTTGCAGTATAGTCTGAAGTCAGGGAGCCTGATTCCTCCAGCTCCGTTTTTTTCCCTCAAGACTGCTTTGGCTATTCGGGGTCTTTTATGTCTCCATACAAATTTTAAGATTTTTTGTTCTAGTTCTGTAAAAAATGCCATTGGTAATTTGATAGGGATTGCATTGAATCTGTAGATTGCTTTGGGTAGTATAGTCATTTTCACAATATTGATTCTTCCAATCCAGGAACATGGTATATCTCTCCATCTGTTTGTATCATCCTTAATTTCTTTCATCAATGTCTTATAGTTTTCTGCATACAGGTCTTTTGTCTCCCTAGGTAGGTTTATTCCTAGGTATTTTATTCTTTTTGTTGCAGTGGCAAATGGGAGTGTTTCCTTAATTTCTCTTTCAGATTTTTCATCATTAGTGTATAGGAATGCAAGAGATTTCTGTGCATTAATTTTTTTAACATCTTTATTGGGGTATAATTGCTTTACAATGGTGTGTTAGTTTCTGCTTTATAACAAAGTGAATCAGTTATACATATACATATGTTCCCATATGTCTTCCCTCTTGCGTCTCCCTCCCTCCCACCCTCCCTATGTGCATTAATTTTGTATCCTGCAACTTTACCAAATTCACTGATTAGCTCTAGTAGTTTTCTGGTGGCATCTTTAGGATTCTCTATGTATAGTATCATGTCATCTGCAAACAGTGACAGTTTTACTTCTTCTTTTCCAATTTGAATTCCTTTTATTTTTTTTTCTTCTCTGATTGCCGTGGCTAGGACTTCCAAATCTATGTTGAATAATACTGGTGAGGGTGGACATCCTTGTCTTGTTCCTGATCTTGGAGGAAATGATTTCAGTTTTTCACCGTTGAGAATGATGTTTGCTGTGGGTTTGTCGTATATGGCCTTTATTATGTTGAGGTAGGTTCTCTCTATGCCCACTTTCTGGAGAGTTTTTATCATAAATCGATGTTGAATTTTGTCAGAAGCTTTTTCTGCATCTATTGAGATGATCATATGGTTTTTATCCTTCAATTTGTTAATATGGTGTATCACATTGATTGATTTGCATATATTGAAGAATCCTTGCATCCCTGGTATAAATCCCACTTGATCATGGTGTATGATCCTTTTAATATGTTGTTGGATTCTGTTTGCTAGTATTTTGTTGAGGATTTTTGCATCTATATTAATCAGTGATATTTGTCTGTAATTTTCTTTTTTTTTTTTTTTGTATCTTTGTCTGGTTTTGGTATCAGGGTGATGGTGGCCTCATAGAATGAGTTTGGGAGTTTTCCTTCTTCTGCAGTTTTTTGGAAGAGTTTGAGAAGGATGGGTGTTAGCTCTTCTCTAAATGTTTGATAGA
>NW_020838034.1:3025791-3137537 GCF_003676395.1 Aethalodelphis obliquidens | reverse complement strand
CTGGTTCAGTCTTGGAAGGTTATACCTTTCTAAGAATTTGTCCATTTCTTCCAGGTTGTCCATTTTACTGGCATAGAGTTGCTTGTGGTAGTCTCTTAGGATGCTTTGTATTTCTGCGGTGTCTGTTGTAACTTCTCCTTTTTCATTTCTAATTTTATTGATTTGAGTCCTCTCCCTCTTTTTCTTGATCAGTCTGGCTAATGCTTTTTCAATTTTGTTTATCTTCTCAAAGAACCAGCTTTTAGTTTTATTGATCTTTGCTATTGTTTTCTTTGTTTCTATTTCATTTATTTCTGCTCTGAACTTTATGATTTCTTTCCTTCTGCTATCTTTGGGTTTTGTTTGTTCTAATTTCTCTAGGTCCTTTAGATGTAAGGTTAGATTGTTTATTTGAAATGTTTCTTGTTTCTTGAGGTAGGCTTGTATAGCTATAAACTTTCCTCTTAGAACTGCTTTTGCTGCATCCCATAGGTTTTGGATCATTGTGTTTTCATTGTCATTTGTCTCTAGGTATTTTTTCATTTCCTCTTTGATTTCTTCAGTGATCTCTTCGTTATTTAGTAACGTATTGTTTAGCCTCTATGTGTTTGTGTTTTTTATGTTTTTTCCCCTGTAATTGATTTCTAATATCATAGCATTGTGGTGCTTGATGCTTGATATGATTTCAGTTTTCTTAAATTTACTGAGCCTTGATTTGTGACCCAAGATACGATCTATCCTGGAGAATGTTCCGTTCGCAGTTGAGAAGAAAGTATAATCTGCTGTTTTTGGATGGAATAGCCTGTAAATATCAATTAAATCTGTCTGGTCTATTGTGTCATTTAAAGCTTGTATTTCCTTATTAACTTTCTGTTTGGATGATCTGTCCATTGGTGTAAGTGAGGTGTTAAAGTCCCCCATTATTATTGTGTCACTGTTGATTTCCTCTTTTAGAGCTGTTAGCAGTTGCCTTATGTATTGAGGTGCTCCTATGTTGGGTGCATATATATTTATAATTGTTTTATCTTCTTCTTGGATTGACCCCTTGATCATTATGTAGTGTCCTTCCTTGTCTCTTGTAACATTCTTTATTTTAAAGTCTATTTTATCTGATATGAGTATTGCTACTCCAGCTTTCTTTTGATTTCCATTTGCATGGAATATCTTTTTCCATTCCCTCACTTTCAGTCTGTATGTGTCCCTAGGTCTGAAGTGGGTCTCTTGTAGACAGCATATATATGGGTCTTGCTTTTGTATCCATTCAGCAAGCCTGTGTCTTTTGGTTGGAGCATTTAATCCATTCACATTTAAGGTAATTATTGATATGTATGTTCCTATGACCATTTTCTTAATTGTTTTGGGTTTGTTTTTGTAGGTCCTTTCCTTCTCTTGTGTTTCCCACTTAGAGAAGTTCCTTTAGCATTGTTGTAGAGCTGGTTTGGTGGTGCTGAATTCTCTTAGTTTTGCTTGTCTGTAAAGCTTTTGATTTCTCAGTAGAATCTGAATGAGATCCTTGCTGGGTAAAGTAATCTTCGTTGTATGTTCTTCCCTTTCATCACCTTAAGTATATCATGCCACTCCCTTCTGGCTTGTAGAGTTTCTGCTGAGAAATCAGCTGTTAACCTTATGGGAGTTCCCTTGTGTGTTATTTGTAGTTTTTCCCTTGCTGCTTTCAATAATTTTTCTTTGTCTTTAATTTTTACCAGTTTGATTACTATGTGTCTCGGCATGTTTCTCCTTGGGTGTATCCTGTAGGGGACTCTCTGTGCTTCCTGGACTTGGGTGGCTACTTCCTTTCCCATGTTAGGGAAGTTTTCGACTATAATCTCTTGAAATATTTTCTCTGGTCCTTTCTCTCTCTCTTCTCCTTCTGGGACCCCTATAATGTGAATGTTGTTGCATTTAATGTTGTCCCAGAGATCTCTTAGGCTGTCTTCATTTCTTTTCATTCTTTTTTCTTTATTCTGTTCTGCAGCAGTGAATTCCACCATTCTGTCTTCCAGGTCACTTATCCATTCTTCTGCCTCAGCTGTTCTTTTGTTGATTTCTTCTAGTATATTTTTCATTTCCGTTATTATATTGTTCACCTCTGTTTGTTCTTTAATTCTTCTATATCTTTGTTAAACATTTCTTGCACCTTCTCAATCTTTGCCTCCATTCTTTTTCTGAGGTCCTGGATCATCTTGACTATCATTATTCTGAATTCTCTTTCTGGAAGGTTGCCTATCTCCGTTTCATTTAGTTGTTTTTCTGGGGTTTTATCTTGTTCCTTCATCTGGTACATAGCCCTCTGCCTTTTCATCTTGTCTGTCTTTCTGTGAATGTGGTTTTTGTTCCACAGGCTGCAGGATTGTAGTTCTTCTTGCTTCTGCTGTCTGCCCTCTGGTGGATGAGGCTATCTAAGAGGCTTGTGCAAGTTCCCTGATGGGAGGGACTGGTGGTGGGTAGAGCTGGCTGTTGCTCTGGTGGGCAGAGCTCAGTAAAACTTTAATCCGCTTGTCTGCTGATGGGTGGGACTGGGTTCCCTCCCAGTTGGTTGTTTGGCCTGAGGCGACCCAACACTGGAGCCTAGCCGGGCTCTTTGGTGGAGCTAATGGTGGACTCTGGGAGGGCTCACGCCAAGGAGTACTTCCCAGAACTTCTGCTGCCAGTGTCCTTGTCCTCACGGTGAGGCACAGCTACCCCCCGCCTCCCTCCAACACTAGCAGGTAGGTCTGGTTCAGTCTCCTGTGGGGTCACTGCTCCTTCCCTTGGGTCCTGATGTGCATACTACTTTGTGTGTGCCCTCCAAGAGTGGAGTCTCTGTTTCCCCCAGTCCTGTTGAAGTCCTGCAATCAAATCCCGCTAGCCTTCAAAGTCTGATTCTCTAGGAATTCCTCCTCCCGTTGCCAGACCCCCAGGTTCGGAAGCCTGACGTGGGGCTCAGAACCTTCACTCCAGTGGGTGGACTCCTGCGGTAAAAGTGTTCTCCAGTTTGTGAGTCACCCACCCAGCAGTTATGGGATTTGATTTTATTGTGATTGCGCCCCTCCTACTGTCTCATTGCGGCTTCTCCTTTGTCTTTGGATGTGGGGTATCATTTTTGGTGAGTTCGAGTGTCTTCCTGTCGATGATTGTTCAGTAGTTAGTTGTGATTCTGGTGTTCTCGAAAGAGGGTGTGAGAGCATGCCTTTCTACTGTGCCATCTTGAACCTGGAAGAGAGTGTGTTTAATTTTGCACAGCCAGATTGGAAACTGAGACCTTGCTAGGGAAAGCTCTGTAATCCAGAAATCCTGCAGCAAACCTGGTTCTTGTTTGCCAACTACCCACTTCTCTCTCCACTAATCCTTCTCCCCACCACCGCGTCATTCTGTTCTCTGCCAGACACTCTGCGTTAATTAATGATTTCACAGCCCTTTTGTAAATCTCAACCCAAAGACTGTAATGAGTTCCATCTAACACCCCTGCTGTCACAGTCTGGGAGAATCTGGCTGCCTTAGAATCTGTACCAGCTCCTGAGCTAGTTTGATGTTTAAATAGTTCTACAACTCCCTTCTCTCCCCTTTGAATGCTTTTTCTCTTCTGCCCTGATTTCCCCTCTCCTTTCTCCACGGCTTTCCACACAGCCCTTGATCCCACACCCTTTCATCCTGCCATGCTCTTGCTTTACTCTCCCCTTTCTTTTGTAACTTCCCTACTTCCTCCCCTGCTTCACTTTGTTCATCTCACATCTGCATTTATTCCATCTCTGACTCTTCCCGTCTGCCTTGTATTCCTTTCCATCCTCTCATTCTCACCGTGCCCTGTGATGCGTGCAGAGAACAGGCCAACACAAGGTGAGGAGCTCTCTCCTTTCCTCACAGAGTAAGTCACATCTTGGCCTCTCTCCTGTCTCCCCCTCACTGCTGCCTGAGCGCACAGGACCTTATAGGGGAGAAATTCTAACACGAGTCAGTTAGGATTTAAAGGGCTGCTAATCTCAGCCAGGCTGTCCCTGCACCTCACTAGGCCTGTGGCATAGGCCTCATCCTACAGGTCTGTGGCTGCCACTTCATCTTCTGGCTCTGGCCCTTGGCACATTTACAGTTAGTGGATTATGGGGATGGTTTCACATATCAGTCAGATCATTAAAGGTTCAGCATGATCCAGGGAAGGAGGTGCCAGCAGGTGGTGAAACCATTCATCGGTCACTGCCATCTTCACTGCCTTTCTGACCTGACCCCTGTCCAAGTGCCTCCCGACTTCCACTGTGTTTCCAAGAACCAGAGCACTGAGTCCCATTCCAAAGCAGACTTCTGCACCAGAGGGCAAACAGGATCACTGTTTGAGGTGTCCACTTTTTGCCCTCAGAACCCTTTTTTTCTAAGCCCTGCAAAGAGTGACAGAGAGACTAAATTCTATCCTGTGGTTATAGTGCTTTTGATGGGATGCATCCTTGCCCCCCCACCTCCCTCCCTCAGTCCCACTCTGTCTTCAAATCAGAATCAGCCTCAGGATTGGAAGGAATCTTGGTAGTCATCTAATTAATCCAACCCTCTGATTCTTAGCCCGTGTGGTTGTGTAGCTCCATCTTGAATATCTCTAGTTTTTCTTTGGCTATCTGGTCCCTTAGATTTGTGACTTGTGTCAGTGGCCATTTGTCAGCTGGCTTGTCGAACAAGTGGATCAAGCAGTGCTTTGTAGAATCCTATATTTTGTAGTGGATGCTGTGTGTGTGTGTACGCGTGTGCTTGTACAAAAAAACCCACCTATTTTATCCAGGTGGCTGACAGAGGGGAGAGAATACAAAGATATTTCAAAAGTGGAAGACACATCCTTTCCTCTTAAGGAATTTACAGCTTAGTTGGGGAAACCAGAGATGTGGAAGTATATTGATTGAAGAATACTTAGAAAAAGAGTGTCAAAACAAGTGTCATTTAATGCACAAATGAGGTCTTCGTGGAGTGAGTTCCACAGAGGTGTTCGTCTTTGGTCATGCTGGATATGACAAATATAACTTGAAATAAATGGTTTGAATGGCTGTTTGTTTTTCACTGAGGTTGTTGTAAGTAACTAACCAATAATACAGAGTGAATTTATGAAGGCTTAGGTTACGCCTGCCAAAGGGGAGAGGTTGGTTAGGAGCAAATCAAGGAAAGCTTCTTGGGATTAATATGTTTTCTTTTTTAAACATATTTATTTATTGGCTGCATTGGGTCTTCGTTGCTGTGCGTGGGCTTTCTCTAGTTGCGGCGAGCGGGGGCTACTCTTCATTGCGGTGCACGGGCTTCTCATTGCAGTGGCTTCTCATTGCAGAGCACAGGCTGTAAGGCGCGTGGGCTTCAGTAGTTGCGGCTCATCGGCTCTAGAATGCAGGCTCAGTAGTTGTGGCGCATGAGCTTAGTTGCTCTGCAGCATGTGGAATCTTCCCGGACCAGGGATCGAACCCACGTCCCCTGCATTGGCAGGCAGATTCTTAACCACCGCACCACCAGGGAAGTCCCAGGATTAATATGTTTTAAGTACGGTTTTGATGGGTGGAATTGGGTCAGTACCGGTCTGCTTTGGGGCTTTTCTCGGTTTGCTCTGTCAACCACAATTGTGAGGGCTCTGGACTGGCCTCAAGAAACTGCCCTGACAACCTTCATTTCTGGCCTCTGAGCCATAACTGTTCAAAAGCCCTCTAGGATGTTGAGGTCCACTCCCTATTTGGGATACCACCCCATCCCTATCCTCTGCCCTATGCCACATTCACTTCACCTCCTGAGAGTTCCTGGAGGTGATTCTAGGGTACTCAGACCCAGTGAAAGCCTTCAGCATTGTGGGGGCAGGAAGTAGGGACAGCCCTGAGACCACTGGCAGCAGTAGGGGACAGCATTCTGTTCTGTAATGGTGTATCCAGAGCAATCATCAGAGCTAAGCTGAGCAAATCCACCACCCAAACGATGGACGGTGACAACAGAAGGGAGAAGGAAGGTACTACATAAAGTACCCTTGTGCTGGAGTTTGAGATAACCGGCACATCAGTCCCATGTTTCAGAATAGAAGAGCAGCAATTTTAGAAAAGAAGGCGAGGTCTGACATTCTTTCCTGTTAGCCAAGATTAGGAGGCACTCTGGGAGCAGTAGATTTCCTACAAGACTTTTCTAGGATCTTAGAGATAAGAGTTAGAGTTCTAGATCCCTTTGGCCTTCTAGATGTCATCTTTTTTTCATTCTGCGTCCAGCCAAGATTGTTCCGTCTGGAGAGATTGAGGTTGCTGTTTCCTATTCCACAAGATCCCCTTCATTTTCACATTTGGGGGTCTCACCCACAGAATTCCTTCCCGACGTCATCTTTGTGGGAAATTGGGGATGGATTGAGGGGAGGGGCCTCAAGAATGCTTCTCTTTCTGTGAAAATAACTTTCAGCCCTTGCTGCCATTCAGCATTAGTTATATCCATGAGATGGCTTCTTTCCCCCCTCACCCCACCCTTCTTCGGTTTTCTGGAAATGGAGCAGGGCTGGAAGAAAGAAAGGATGGAAATTCCCATTGCATCTCTCTGCACTGAGCAGTGGTTGAGATGGGATTTGGGTGAGGGGGATGGGAGAGGTAGAGAGATGGAGTCAGCCCTGGAGGGAGAGGCCAAGAGACTGCTGAGCCGATGGTATGGGCGTAATTACTCCTCTGCCTTGAGCTTGCCTGTAATTGTGGTTTCTGGGAGCCAGCACGTCCTGGAAATCTGCTGGAACAGCAGAGATTTGGGGTTTCCGCCTGGGATGGAGTTGAATTTTCCACTTGGAACAACTTGCCCAGCACCCGTGTTTGCTTGGGGGGTGGGCAGGGTGAATCCCTAAAGCTCTAAAGGGGCAATTAGGATAGTCTTAGGACTACAAGGCCCTCCTTTGGAACTGAACGAAAGGTTGTATATTCTGAAATTCTGGACATTAGAGAGGCGGCAGATAGCCAGATCTGGTGAAGAGTTGTATGCCGAAAGTTAGGAGATGAACTCTGTTCCTAACCTTGGGTAAGGGGCTTAATGTCTCTAGACCTTAGTTTTCCCATCTGTCATTTGATTTGAACATCTGTCTTTTTTTTTTTAATAAATTTATTTATTTATTTATTTTTGCCTGCGTTGGGTGTTCACTGTTGGGTCTTCATTGCTGCGCGGGCTTTCTCTGGTTGTGGTGTGCGGGGGCTTCTCTTCATTGTGGTGAGCGGGCTTCTCATTGTGGTTGCTTCTCTTGTTGCGGAGCATGGGCTCTAGGCATGCAGGCTTCAGTAGCTGTGGCATATGGGCTCAGTAGTTGTGGCTCGCGGGCTCTAGAGCTCAGGCTCAGTAGTTGTGGCGCACGGGCTTAGTTGCTCCGCGGCATGTGGGATCTTCCCGGACCAGGGATTGAACCCGTGTCCCCTGCATTGGCAGGCAGATTCTTAACCACTGAGCCACCAGGGAAGTCCGAACATCTGTCTTTTTTACAGGGATCTTCCTAAATAATACATGAGGAAATGCTAGACTAATGTAAGGGAGCAACTCATGGTGTGTTGATAAGAGTAAAAGGTAATATGCATTTTTGGTATTTATTGTGTACCCTGTGCTAAATGCTGTAAGGAATGCACCGTTTAATCTCATAACAATCCAGCAAAGTAGTTACTAACCTCTGTTACAGATGGGAAAACCTGAGGTTGAGAGATTAAATATCTTGCCTGAGGTCACCTAGCCAGTGTCAGCGTCAGGATTACCAACCCCGGGATCTGATTGCAAAGCCTGTGTGTTTGGCCAGCAGAAGTATAAATGGTAATCCGCACTGTGTTTTACGCTTGTGCCAGGAAAAACCCAGAGCCAGCCGGGCTTAATGAGGACTGGCTATTGGACTTGGAGACAGGGAATCTGAGTTCCAGTCCTGGCACGAGCCATCACTAACCTTGGGACCTCAGGCAAGTCCTTTATCTTCTCTGAACTGTAGCTTCCTCATCTGTAAAATACTTACGTTCAGAGTTCTGAGAATCAAATGAAGTACTATTTAGCACTACACCTGCCACCCAGCAGATGCTTAATAAATGTTAGCAGAATCTAAATTCATATATGGAAAAATAAGCAGCCAATCCCTGTCATCTTGAATCTGTGATCTGAGATTTCAAGAGAACACTGACGTAAGTTAAGGATGGATCTGTGGCAAAAACAAACTTATGGTTACCAAGGTTCGGGGTGAGGATAAATTAGGAGTTTGGGATTAGCTGATACAAACTACTATATATAAAATAGATAAACAACAAGGTCCTACTGTATAGCACAGGGAACTATATTCAATATCTTGTAATAAACCATAATGGAAAAGAACATGAAACAGTATATATATCTGAATCACTTTACTGTACACCAGAAACTAACACAACATTGTAAATCAACTATACTTCAGTTAAAAAAAAAAGGATCTATGGTAAAGTAAAATAGGCGGTAAAAACTGTCTCGAACTAGAGAGCAAAGCATTAGCAGAGAACAGGCTCTGAAGTTAAACTGGTTGGATTCAAATACCAGCTCCATCTCCCTCACTGGAGGCATGAAATTAAGCAGGTTACTTAACCTCTCTGTGCCTCAGCTTCCGACTATAAAACCACAACATTAATAGTACCAATTCATAGGGTGGTTGTGAGGATTAAATAAATAAGAATGGCTGGGGCTTCCCTGGTGGCGCAGTGGTTGAGAGTCCGCCTGCCGATGCAGGGGACACGGGTTCGTGCCCCAGTCCAGGAGGATCCCGCATGCCGTGGAGCGGCTGGGCCCGTGAGCCATGGCCACTGAGCCTGCGCGTCCGGAGCCTGTGCTCCGCAACGGGAGAGGCCACAACAGTGAGAGGCCCGCGTACCACACACAAAAAAAGAATGGCTAATATTTATTGATTATTCTTACTGTGACCAGGCCCTGGCCTAAGCATTTTAGTTTGACGTTTTAAATAATTAAGTCCTAACAACAATTCCAAGAGATGGGTACTATTACTATCCCCATTTTAAGGATGAGGCACAGAGAGGTTAAGTAACTTGTCAGGTCACGTAGCTAATAAGTGGCAGGACCAACATTTACATCTGAGAGAGGAGCTCAGGAGCCTACACTCTTAATCATACTGTCTTGTCTCAGTAAGTGCTTGAGAAACATTCTAGCTCTCATCATTGTAGTCATCACTGGTATCTCATCTATCAATCAGTTACCTCACAATTAGTATTTACTAAGAGTACATGGTTGCACTGTGCTCGTTACTGTGTGCTCTGTCAACAAGGAATATAACAGGATTTCTGCTCTTAAGTTTATTATCTATTTGGAGGGAGACATGATCAATATGGATGAAAAAATTTGAAAACAATCAAGTGCTAAGTGATAGATGGACTCAAAATGCAGCAGAAATGAATTTAGTAAATAGTAAAACGGTCATTGGAGAAGTTTCACTAGTTAATGAGAAAGCTTCCTCGAGCAGGTAATACTTGCCTTCAGCCATGGAAGACTGGGCCAAAGGACAAGGGTAAGCTATTTGGAGCACTGGAGTTTGGGAAGAGTTAGAATTTCAAGGTCGGTCATTCACCGTTCAACACATTTTCATTGAGTATATACTACGTGCATGGATAAAATCAACACTAGTTCTCAGTTGCCATTGTTTCTCTCCTGGTCAATCCAGGTTGGATTCCTAAAGATTATGTTTTGGAGACTGGCGATTTCCAAGTTGAAGTACTGTTACTGCCCTGCTCAAGGTGGTCTCTTGTTGACATAATAAAACTTCATTATAATATGATTTGTGCCTGGATAGAATAAAGAGTATGTTTTCCAGGCCCCTGGAAAGGCGCTTTAGGGAACCATCTGGTTCATCCATTCCTCTCCACGTCACTCCCTCCACATGCGCATGCCACCACACTCTTTGCTCACAAGGAAACGAAGGCCTAGAAGTACGATTATAATCCAGAGCTTCAGGCCCCCAGGATACTTTATTTAAACTACCCTGTGCTGCCTGATAGTAAACTGAGTCAAATTATGTGCTCTCAAATGTAGCTGTGTAGAACAAATGCTTATCATTTCTATTCACCTACACAGGGGGTTATAGTTACATTTCCCAGCGCCAGTGATTTTTGTCGTTTTTTTTTTTTTTTTTTTTTGGACCGTGCTGTGAAGCTTGCAGGATCTTAGTTCCCCAACCAGGGATTGAACCTGGGCCACGGCATTGAAAGCGCCGAGCCCTAACCATTGGACCACCGGGGAACTCCCTAATTTTTGTGTTCTTAATATCTCTTCCACTGTTGTGCAGCCCCCCACCCCACCCCAGTATGAAAGGTTTCATTCAGTAGGAAAGGGTATAAGAGGCAGCAGCACTTGCTGGAAGTGGTTAACAGCCATTGCTCTAAAAACCCTTGTCTTCCCACAAAATGGCCTGGCATCTCCCCCAACAGAGAAGGCAGCAGCTGGTTTCCTCTCTTTGCGTGTATGAGCTAGATCAGCAGACTCGAGAAGTACCCAGCTAGGCAGAGCCAGTGGAGTGTTCTGGTTTGTGGTCTGCCCATTCTGCCTCCTTTCAGGCAGGCATATACCTGAGTTGTTGCTTGGAGTTGTCTTAGGCCAAGTTTATGTTTTAATAACAGTGGCTGGTCCAGCAGTCCCGGTCCCATCAGTCAACATGAGGGGAGGGAGTAAAGGTCAGAGAGGTCCAAAGTGGATCACTTGGCGATGAAACTGCGACGAGAGCTACGGGGATCTGGCTACTAGGGAAGTTGACTCACATGTTCTCTGGCTGGCTTTCTGTCAGCTTCCTACCAACTATGTCTGTAAAGTACCCCTTGTAGAGCTCAGGTTATTGGTTGGGGGGCCCAGGTTAGGTGGCTGGAGATGCAGGTGCTAACGAGACACAAAAATAGAAGAGAGTGAGTCCTTCCTTCAGAACAAGTATTTTATTAGACAAAACACAGAATACTTGAGTTCCCTTTTAAAGTAATATGGAGGCAAGGATATATGTGTTTATAGCACAAGTCAAATGCTTAAGGGCTAGCAGGATGCAAAGAATAGGAGTGGTCATCATTAGAGAGTTAACTGAGGAAGGCTTCCAGAAAGAGGGGAGTTTCCGGGCAGTTTTTAGGAGGATAGAACAGGAATTTGTAGGGAGCCTGTTGCAGGCTGGAGAAGAAGCCCCCACCCCCACCCTTCTTTCTTCTCTCTGCCTCCGGCAGGGCTTCCTGAAGTCACTAGCTAAGAATGTGGAGGGTAGGGATGCTCAGCCTGTGATGTTCTGGGTCCCCTCCCCCATTACAGTTGGTAGCTTAGATGCTATGACTAGATTTGCATCTTCCTGCAGTTACCTCAGCTGAAGAAAAGGGTACCACCTCCCTGAGGTAGGAAAGGGATTGCAAAGAAGAGCAGATGTGCTACTGTCAACGCACGTCAACTCAAGTTACCTCTGCTAGTCACTCATTTTATGGTTTAACCTCGGCAGTTTTAAAATTGAAGACTAGCTTTCTTCTGCCACCAAGTACTTTCCTAATGATTGTGTTATGAACTCAGGGAATTGAAACCACTAATTTAAAATCCACCTTAACAAAGTAAAGCAAAAAGGTGAATCTTCTGAGACAAACGACAAAACTTTTTTAAAGCAAAATGGAGACTTCTTGGATTGGCTGTTATTCTGGGTTATTTGTTTTCTGGTTTGTCCTTTATTTGTGCCAACAATAAAAAACTGACTCGAATAACAATTCTATTTTTATGGAGTAGAAAGCAAGGTATGCCTTGCTTTAAGAAAACCCAGTCTTTTGAAAGTTTGTTTTTAAATTAGTATCATCACCTTCCGGAGGGTTCACTTCAGGACACGTTTACTTATCTTTCCAGGAAAACTTTAGGTAAAACAAGATATACCTGTAGAGTGATTTTTGGTTTACAAATAATTTAGTTATCACAGTGCCCTGTGAGAAGTGCAAAGCGTGATCTTCCTGTTTTACCAGCACGAAAGCTGACACTTAGAGGTGTTATGTGGCTTGTCCACTGTCACACAGTGGGCATGATGTAGGCAAGGAAGAAACCTCCTTCCATAGATGGAGGCCCTCTCCACTCCACCCTCCTAAGCCTTGGGCCTTATGACAGACGCTTATTCTTTACCTTGTGAATTCTAGGCTTTGCTTCTTGTTCCTTTGCTTTTGTGAAAACTGGGAAATGAATAAAAATATTCTTAGCCATCTTGTGGGCCTTATTACCAGTGCAGACCTTGAAGTGCTTCTAGATGATTGTTGGTGAGGATGTCGACTGTTTTCTCCCAGTCGAATGAATTTAGTTCTACCTGAGCCCCCTCTGGGTGCAAAGACCTGATATGCCAGAGAAACATGGTGAGGGACAAAGAATCATGCAACGTTAGTGTGAGAAAGGACGAGAGATAATGTGGTCCAGCCCCTTCACTGCAGGAGAGGAAGTCAAGGTGCTGAGAGGGGAAGACTGGACTTTGGTCAGGCCAACTTAAGCTCATGTTCCTGTCTCTATCATTTAGCACCTCTGTGTTCTTGGGCAAACTATTTAACTTCTCTGAATCTCATTTTCTCATCTGTTAAGGAAAATAACAATGTCTACCTCACCAGGTTATTGTGAGGATTAAATGAATGCCTGTAACATATTAGGTGCTTGTTCTATATAATTTTCTTCTCCTTTTTCAAGGGTAAACAAAAAAATAGGGGCAGATTTGGTCTAGAACCCAGATGTCTAGACTGTCAGTCCTGCCCTCTCACCACTTTGGCCTGTTCCCTCCCTGCTGCTATGGCAGCCTCCATGATCTCCATGATTTCCCTTTCTGTGTGCACCGCCACACCCCCAAACCACACACACACACACACACACACACACACACACACACACACACGGAATTACACAGCTAGTGAATGGCAGCATTAGCACTGGTATCCAGGCCTCCTGGTCTCCTCTTTCCGTCCTGAAGCACATTATTTTTATCAAAGGTAGCAGTTTGGAGGATACTTAGACAAAAGCAAATGAATGTCAACTGATATAACAGCAATAGGTCATTTGCTTCCGAGGAGATCGGTGAGATGGTTGCGTCTGTATTAGATAACTCAAAATTTGTTTATTTTGTGCTGTGAGGCAGGATATGATGGCTTTAGCAGTAGCTTACTAATTATGTTTGACTTAGGGTCTCATAAATAACAAGAATAGCAATCATTTTTTGAGCATTGCTCTGTGCCAGACATTGTGCTAGAGACTTCACTTACATTACACCAGTTCTTACAACAGCCCTGCAGGACAGGTAGCTAGTATTCCAGTTTTGTGGATGAGAAAACTGAGGATCACAGAGAGCAACTTTGCCTCGGTCACACAAATGATCAGAGACAGAGCCAGGACACACGCCCGTTCTAACTCCACACTCCCCCACGCCGCTCCTCAATATCAGTTTGAATTCCTGGGCATAGCCTGAGCGTTGAGCTTTTCCTGAGGGATGTGTGACAACTTGTAGACATCAGATGTGCATCTATACCTGTGCTGGTAGAGCCTGGGAGGCTAGTGGTTCTGAGTGAAGAGAAGGATGCACAGCCAGGGTCGTGTGGCGTTGTTCTCTGCTTAGCACTGCAGACGGCCGCCCCCAGAGCAGGGCTCACTGCTTCCTCACTGGGGCTCCAGAGATGCTGTGGCGCACCCTCATGGGCTCACAGTCCAGCAAACAAGGGAGAAAGATCGGTGCCCACGTACGAAGTGCTTTGGCAGAAACGTGTAGCAGGTGCTGTGGGAAACAAAGGAGCGTGGGAGGAGTGACTCTGGGCAGATTTCTAACTTCCTTTGACTGGTCTGAAGGGCACGAGGCCCTGCCATGGGAGAGAAGGCACAGTGCAGTACAGCTGTGGCCAGAGGAGGCCAGACCAGTGCTGTCCAATAGAAATAGAGTGCAAGCCTCGAGTGTAACTGAAAATTTTCTAGTAGCCACATTAGAAATAGTAAAGAGAAACAGGTGAATTAATTTTAATGTGTATTTCATTTAACTCAATATATTCAAAATATGTTATTTCAACGTGTAATCGATATAAGAATTATTAATATTTTACATTCTTTTTTTTTGTACTTAGTCTCTGAAATCTTGTGTGTATTTTGTACTGACAGTGTCTCAGTTCAGACTAGTCACATTTCGGGTGCTCTGCGGCTTCCCTGTTACATAGTGCAGGGCCAGAAGGTACTCCTCATGTCGGCCTCCAGCAGCCACTCTCAGTGGTCTCTCTCTCTCCTGCCTTTGCTATTATATCCCAGCAGCTGGGCTCTCATTCAGGTACACATCATCTCTGCCCCACCTGTTCTCTGGGCCTCCAGCCTTAATCTCTTCTTGTCCACTCTACTCACTGCAGTCAGACCTGTCTTTTTTTTTTTAAACGTCTTTATTGGAGTATAATTGCTTTGCAATGGTGTGTTAGTTTCTGCTTTATAACAAAGTGAATCAGCTATACGTATACATATATCCCCATATCTCTTCCCTCTTGCATATCCCTCCTTCCCACCTGCCCTATCCCACCCCTCTAGGTGGTCACAGAGCATCGAGCTGATCTCCCTGTGCTATGTGGCTGCTTCCCACTAGCTATCTATTTTACATTTGGTAGTGTATATATGTCCATGCCACTCTCTCTTTGTCCCAGCTTACCCTTCGCCCTCCCCGTATCCTCAAGTCCATTCTCTAGTAGGTCTGCGTCTTTATTCCCGTCTTGCCCCTAGGTTCTTCATGACCTTTTTTTTTAGATTCCATATATATATGTGTTAGCATACGGTATTTGTTTTTCTGTTTCTGACTTACTTCACTCTGTATGATAGATTCTAGGTCCATCCACCTCACTACAAATAATTTCGTTTCTTTTTATGGCTGAGAAATATTGCATTGTATATATGTGCCACATCTTCTTTATCTATTCATCTGTCGATGGACACTTCGGTTGTTTCCATGTCCTGGCTATTGTAAATAGAGCTGCAGTGAACATTGTGGTACATGACTCTTTTAGAATTATGGTTTTCTCAGGGTATATGCCCAGTAGTGGGATTGCTGGGTCGTATGGTAGTTCTATTTTTACTTTTTTAAGGAACTAGATCTGCTCCTGTTACTCCCTTCTAGAAAACCTTCAACAGCTCCCCTCTGTAAAGAATAAAATCCATAACCTACCCTAACCTTTTCCTCTGTCCTTGTACTTCCTAACATGAATATGTTGTTTCAGTTTTGAAAACCTTTGATATACCCTATCTCATTTAATTCTCACAGCAGCTCTATGAGATAGGTAGAGCAGGGCAGGTGAGTTATCCACATTTTTTAGGTGGAGAAACTGAGACTCAGTGAGTTTGAGAGAGTTTCCTAATGTCCACCAGCTGTTAAGTGGCAGAACCAGGACGAGAACCCATGTCTTTTCAGTTTTATCTCTTGTTCACTCCTCTTGTCTGGCCCTTTCCTCTTTTCTCCCCTGTGATGCACTGACAGCCTCACCAAATTCGCTGTGTTCTTGACCTCCTTCTGTGCCTCTGCTTATGCTGTTTCCTCCCCCTAGCATGTCCTTGCACAGCACAGCTTCCCGTCAGACTTCCACCCTTCCCCAGGCTCTGGTTAAATGTCTCCTCTCTGATTCCTCCTTTGGCCATTCCCCTCAACCAGATCTACTCTGTAGTTACCAGCACATCCTGACATGCATTTTCTTGTTTAGTGAATGCTTCGCTGCTTTGTGCACAGAATTGGATTCTAGAGATCTGAGAGATGGAAGACTTTAGGAGCTTAACCAGTTCTTACAGCCAGGTTGATGTCACTCCCTGCTGTAAGTGCACGGAGAGGCTAACACCTTCCTACTTCATTTAGCCTTTGTTAAAACTGTGAAACTGTGGCTTTAACCCTACCATACATGCGTTGTGGAGGTTACTCAGAACACTTTTGATGGTAAGTATGTGCTTACGATATTTTGATGTCTGTAAAGTTCTTTTGTGTGTATTATCTGATTTCATCTTTCAACACGTATTTATTTGAATGTCCACTATGTACTGTGTTCTGGAGCTGCTGCGTGCTCTAGAGAATAAGAGACAATGATGTTTATCATTAAATGAGGAAAGTAGACATTAAACAATCAGGAAAACACCCAAATAACTAGTTACTCTTGAGTTAGACATTGCAAAGGGAAATTTCAAGGGAGACTCAGCTTCTTGGGTATCGGAGAGAGCTTCGCTGAGAAGAAGCATTTACGCTGAACCATGAAGAATGAGTGTGAGTTGGCCTGGCTGAGGTGGGAGAGAAGGCCCCTAGGTTTGGAGTATAGTGAGCAAGGTGGGGGGCAGCGGGGGAAGCACAAGAGATGAGAACCTGCCAGGCCATGCAGAGGATTTGGAACTTTATACAAGGACAGCGGGAAACCACGGAAGGGTGATGTGTGTTCTAAATTATCTTTTGAAGAAACCCCCCTGACTGTGTGTAGAGAATGGGTGAATTCTAAAGGAGTGGAGGCTGGAGGAGATGTGAGGAGACCAGTTGTTCTAGGTGAGAGGTGTCTTCCAACAGCGTGTGACAGGAAGGGGCAAAAGTAAGTGGATTCCAAAAATAATAGTAGGTAATATCAGTAGGAATTGGCGGTTGGTTAGATTTGAGGGGGTGTCAAAAATAACTCAGGTTTCTGGCATGAGTGACTGTGTGTGGCCCTGTTTCCTGAGGAGGAACTATTTGCTCAGGAGCCAGGGTCAGGCTTGGGCTGGGGAGATTGATTTCAGTGTGAACATTTTAGCTTCGAGGGATCCGTGATGGTGATTTGGTTCCGCCAGTCGCCCTTTGAGGAAAGTGGAATTACCCACATTTGTTACTGACAAACTGAGACTTGGAGAGGTTGGGTGGTTTGCCTGAGACTACACAGTGAGGACAAGGCTGAGCCTGAGCTGGAGCCCGTAGTTTACCCCTAAAGCTGTGCTTTCCAGACCATACCACATGGGCCGCGTGCTACCCTGTCGGCATACCAGTTCTCTGCCTCCACACAACCCCGTCTGCCAAGTTGTCTGCCCTGATCGTCAAACAAGTCCCCAAGCCTCTTGTTCTCCAGGAGTCCTTCATGGAAGTGCAAAGGAGAGCTTTCCTGGCTCTGCCCTACCTAGAATTAGAACACATCAGGAGTCATCCCCACTTTTCCACGTATTGTTCACTCACTCAATCTTGTACTGTTCCGCTCACCCCTGACACATGTTGAGTGTAAGGTCACCCAATCTGGACCTGGACAAGACTTCAGAAAACACAGTAGAGCCATTTGCATAGGACTTTACACTTCCAAAGAACTTAACAAATATTACCTCTTTGATCCTCACCTCAGCTCTGGGAGAAAGAAAGGACGTGTACATTACTTCAGCAAACATTTTGGAGCAGGTGCCCACCGCGCACAAGACGCTTTGCTGGACCTTGGCCGGTGTTACAAGGATGAGTAAGATGCCGTCCTTGTTCTCAAGGGGTTTAAGGTCTACCAGGGAAGATAGATGATAGACTAAGAAGTTAGGGAACTTGTTTTGAGAGTTCCTCAAAGTTACTGTCCTCTAAATAAGGAATCACTTGGACTGCCTGTTGAAATAAAAATAGTATTCATACCACAGACCTGCTGAGTTGAACCCGCAGGGTTAGAGCCTCAAGTAATGCATATGCTGCTCCTCAGCTAGTAAGTGATCCACTTGAGATGTGAGCCTCTTCTGGCTACATTGCCTACTTTCCCACTCCATTGTTCTGCCCTCTGCTTTTACAGATGAGAGAATTGACACGTGTAGAAGTCAAGTGGGTAGTGGCCCACAGTGAATTAGACAGAATTGGAATTAGCACCTGAATTTCCCTGATTTCCAAGCCCAACGCTTTTCTGCACATCATTTAAAGTGTTAACTCTGCACTCTGGTTCTGATTGAAACCACTGCTTTTACTTGATCTGTACCCTTTCTTCCCTCTTAATGTCTTCAGTTATATAAGCTCTTAGGGAGCATTTATGTCATATTCTGTCAGCAAGGATTGTCTGCAAACCGGCCTCTTTTATTTACTATAGGGATGTGCTATGTTTCCAGCCTCAGACCTTGGGGAAAATTCTACCCAGAGGCAGAATCCTTGGAAAGTTAGGGTGCCAGGAAGCTGCTTAAAGCTCCACCCTGGCAGATAAGGGAAACCAGACCAGTAGGACCAGGTCAGGGTTCAGTGAGTGTGGACTTTATCTAGAACCAAGGTCCTGGCAAGGTAGCTCTTTCCTGGTTACTACTCCTCACTTTGGGCAGGGATTCAAGAACATTACTTTGCCCCAGACTCAAAACACCTAGGTCAGCCTGTGTATAGTGTACTTTTTATATCTATCTGTCTATCATATGTGTTCTATATCTTTATATACATGTATTGCATATATGTATTATGTATTTGTATCTCATGTATATATCATATATATTATATATGTGTGCACATGTAAGATGTATATATTATATGTGTGTTTTTATATGTGTGCATGTGTGTACGTATGTATGTAAAAAAGAAAATAGAGAAAGCCCAGTAAAGACCAATTAGGTCTGCATACGGGCACAGGTCATATAGCTTTTTGTTTAGGAACACAGACCTTGAAGTCAGTTACTTAACCTCTGTTCACTATTCTGAGAATGGAGATGTACTACCTGCCTCACCAGGCTTTTGTGATGGTTAAATAAGATAATGTATGTCAAATGTTTAGCATGGTACCCAGTAGCTAGTAAGAACTTAAATAATTATTATCACAGAACAGAGATATTCTCGGCTTTTCCCTCATTTACACATTTGTGGTGGAGTGGGGCTAAGGATGAAGAGACCTCCCATTGGAAGGGGCTGATCCCACCCAGCTTAAGCCAGTTGTCACCATATGAGACTAAAGCCCCAGTGATGCCAGAACTTCTGCCTTTTCAAGAGAAACCAGAAACTTGTATTTTTAAATATGAAATTGCCTGATTTTTAAATTTTTTAACAATTAATTTTAAACACACATATATACATATATGTGTGTGTGTGCACACATACACACATATGTATATATGTGTGTATACACACACACACACACACACACACACACACACACACACACAAATACCATAGGCCAACAGCAGGGACTTGTGGGCTGGTACCAGTCTTCAGCTTTGCTGTCTGGAAGGTCACCAGAACTTTCCCTGCTTCCTCACACACCCTCTAGGCTAGGATGAGGAGGCTGTTTCACCATGTATTTGCAGAGCGCCCATCCTGTGTCTGGTGCTGCAGAGCATACCAGGAAGAACACCCTGTAACCATTGCCCTCTGGCAGAGAGGCAGGACTAACACAGCAGATGATAGGGAGCAGTGTAGGAAGGAGGAACATTTGTGAAAGAATGTGGGCTGCATTGTAAAGAAAAGGATGAGGAAATGGAAGATTTCTGGGAACTGATACGGAGTTTCTTTGAGGGTATATTAAGTGAGAAATCAAAGTGTAAAAGGTGTAGGATACTACCTGTTGTGGAAGCAAGAAAGGAAAATAAGAGTATTTATATGTGTTTGCTTAGTTTTTACAAGAAGAAACACAGAAAACCAAAAACAAATGAAAGTGGTTACTTGGTAAGGAGTGGGATGAAGGGACAGGGACACTTCTGAATATACCTTTTAAATTGCATTTTGAGTTTTCAACCATGTAAATGTTTGACAGATTCAAAAAATAAAATTAAATAAATAAGCCTGAAAAAGCAAACCCTAAAATTACAGACAAATATAAAAAGAAACCTAGGGACTTCCCTGACGGTACAGTGGTTAAGACTCCACGCTTCCACTGCAGGGGGCGCAGGTTCGGTCCCTGGTGGGAGACTAAGATCCCACATGCTGGATGGTGCAGCCAAAAAAAAGTAACCTAAATGCATTTCAAATTGATAACATAAAGAAGAATTAATCCAAAGTAACTTTCACACACAGTACTGGCTGTATACCTTTAGTGGGATATAGTCTAAGGACGGAAAGAATTGCAAGGAAACGCTGAACTTTACTTAGTAAGTTTGCTGTTGCCGGTGTTACTGATGTAGTAACTCTGAAAACAGTATTTGATGTATTACAGAAGAGAGCAAATGAGTAAATGTATTACTGTTGTTTGTGAACAAGGTTCTCACTATGGGAAAAGGGAGATAAAATATGGAGTTGGGGAAGATGAGGAAGAACCCTGTAGTGTTGGAGTCGAACAAGATTTTATTGTGAACTCACAATTTCTTAATCAATTTATTTCCTGGCTCTGTCCATTGAAAGGGCCTAGAAGCAGTGACAGCTTAGCAGCAATGAGCACCTAGCATCCAGATCTTGTTTCTAAATACATTTCCTACTAAAAAGAACCAGGGCTCCTTAGAGAAATGTTTGAGTCAAAGTCTGACGTAGGGAAAATACAAGGTGAGCCTGGAGTATTTGTGTGTGTGTGCCAGAAAATAAGGATGCACTCAAAGACAGATAGTGACACTTTAAAGGACACAGCTGGCTAGTGGAAGCTCCCACCAGCCAAACTGGGACAACTTTAACATTTGTTTAAAAGCAGTAATGGATTATAATGCATTGCATTGGGGGGAAAAAATTCATGAGTTCATAGCACTATTCCAGAAAAGGGACAAAATGACCTTCTTTACAAGTTTGCCTGCTAATAGATGTAGAAGGAATGATAGAATTCCTTCACCTCATCATGCTGCCCCTTCAACTTTAATGTAGGTTTGAAAATTTTCCCAAAATGCCATTTTGCAGCCACCAGTGCAGTAAGTGGTTCAGGCCAGGATCATCAATGGATAGTAAACTATTGGGTGGGAAGCTGTTGGACAACAGGATATTCACCAGTCTCAAAATATCACCCCACAGATTTCCCACTAATTCAAATGGGAAAATATACTTTTACCATTGAGAAATCTTAGGAGCACCAACTTATCTAAGTAATCAAACATAGGATCACCAGAAATGGGCAAGTTATGCTACATCACTTATCTAATATTATTTTAAAATGTTTAATCTGAATCTAATCCTGAGGAGACAGGCAGATCTGTTACAGGCCATTCAATAAGACAACTGGCCTGAACTCTTCTACATGTCAGTGTTAGGAGAGACTAAGAAAAGTGGGCAGGCAGGAGGTGATATTCTAGATTAAATGAATCTAAAAACCATGAATGAATGCAATTCTGAGATCTTTGACTGGATCGTGTATTGAGGCAGTCGGGGAACAACTATGTAGGAGATTAATGAAACAATTAGGGAAATTTGAATATAGACTATATATTAGATAATATTATTATTTTTTGTTTTTATTTTTTGGCTGTGTAGGGTCTTCGTTGCTGTGCACGGGCTTTCTCTAGTTGCAGCGAGTAGGGGCTATTCTTCGTTGCAGTGCGCGGGCTTCTCATCGTCGTGGCTTCTCATCGTTGTTGCTTCTCTTGTTGTGGAGCATGGGCTCTAGGGACGCGGGCTTCAGTAGTTGTGGCTCGCGGGCTCCAGTAGTCGTGGCTTGCGGGCTCTAGAGTGCAGGCTCAGTAGTTGTGGCTCACGGGCCTAGTTACTTTGTGGCACGTGGGCTCTTCCCAGACCAGGGATTGAACCCGTGTCCCCTGCATTGGCAGGAGGGTTCTTAACCACTGCGCCACCAGGGAAGCCCTAGATAATATTATCGTATCAAAGTTAAACTCATTGGGTGTGCTGATGGCATTGTGGTTATATAGAATTCCAAGGGTCTTGGGGGTTATATGCTGAAATATTTAGGGGTAAAATGTCATGATGTGTGCAACTTTCAAATGGGAAAAAGTGTATAATCATAGAAAGATAAAGCAAGTGACAAATGTTAATTGGTGAATCTAGATGAAGGGTATATAGGTGTTCATCATGCTGCCCCTTCAACTTTAATAATAGGTTTGAAAATTTTCCCAAAAAATGTTGGGGTAAAAGAAATGTGAACTGCAGTGGCCAGGGAATGCTTCATGGAATCAGTGCCATTTGACCAGAGCCTTGAAAAAGGAGTAAAGGAGGGATAGAGAGGAGAAGGGATGGAGGTCTTCATAAAGCAGAGGTGAGAATGAGCACAGAATCTTCTAGGATCCAGTAGAGGTAAGGAAAAGTGAGCAAGTAATAAGAGTGAATTTGAAAGGTACTTGGATCCACTTGATGAAAGGCCTTTAACACCAGGTAAATGCACGCACATCCGATCATACAGAGAGTAAGAAGGGAAATCATAGGTTCTTGACCGGGGGGGACCCAAAGAAATATTGTTTGGGAAAGTTAGTCCTTTGTGGTAGAATGCTGGAGGGACTGGAGAGTGAAAACAAGAGGTGTTTTTTTTTTGTGGTTTTTTTTTAAGTCATCTAGACTTGAGGCAATGGACATGTGGCTTAAAGTGATGGATATCAGTGATAATGTAAAGGAAGGAGCAACTCTGGGAAAACATAAAAGGACTTACCAGTCTCCATAACTGACTGGATAAATATGGGGGTTACTGAGAAGTTGATTCAGAAGATCTATCTCAATGATGCCTTTTAGAGAGCCACAAATTTTGCGAGAACTTCTCTACTCTCCTGGGCCTTCTCCATGCCCATCAAATTTAGGCTGATTGGAATCTGACCTCTGCTGCCCAGTTTTGATGGGAATATCATCAGGAAGAGGGAGAGCCCACCATTAAAGTCTTGATCTGCTGGTACAGGCATTTCTTCCTCCTCTAATTCAGTGGTAGTTTTTCCTCCTTTAAGCTCTCAAAGAGAAAACAAAATTTTTTTTGCATCTGTTAAAATTATACTTATGTTGTAATCCCCCATGTCCTCCACTGTCACTGCCCTAGCCTGTGATTTTTTTTTTTTTTTTTTAGAGGAACTTTCAATGGCTGCTGAAATGATCCTTGTCTTTGCCCCTAACAGTCCTCTACAGCCAGGTACACAAACCTTGGCTTCATGTGCCTTGAGTTACGTTGAACAGCTCACAACCTAGCTCAAATGCAAAACCAAACCAGGTTAAGTTACCAGACCATTCCTTCTAAGCTTAAATGTGGGCATAGGAAACCAGTTTCCTGCAGAGTCAAGCAGAACAAGGCAAGGAGGAGGCCCAAGCTGTCCCAAGACAGAATGGGCTTTCTCCTGAAGTAGTAAGGAGGGAGAAGTGCAAGCCCATTCTGGGTAACCCAGGGATGGGATGTTGTGGATCAAGCCAAAGACAGCAGATGAGCAGCTGGAATAAAAAACCTTTAATAGTTCATTCTGAGAATCCCTCACCGATGTGGGGAGTGGAGCTGTTGCCCTTCAGTGTTTATACTAAAGTTCTCTATGTATATCTCATCCATTACCTGCAAGTGACTGTATCTTATTCAATTTTGTACCCCGTAGTGCCTGGCATAGTATGTAGTGCGGCGCTGTGCAATTGAACTTTCTGCAGTGATGGAAGTGTTTTATTCTGCACTGTCCTGTATGGTAGTCACTAGCCATAGTACAACTGAGAAACAGAATTTTAAAATTTAAATATCTACATGTGGCTAGTGGCTGTTGTATTAGATAGATAGCACGGGTCTGGAATCTAGGACTTCTTTTTTTTTCCATTTTATTGAGGTATAATTGACACACAGCACTGCCTAAGTTTAAGATGTACATCATAGTGACCTGGCATCCATGTATTGCAAAATGATTACCACAGTACGTTTAGTTATCATGCATAGATTCTAGGACACTTACTAAATGATGAGCTAAGTTGAATCTTTACCTTGGATGAGGAGGTGGGGGGTGGCAGGGCATGATGGACTAGGGTAATTTGAAGAAAGCCAGAACTTCTGGAAGTTCACCTTCTTGTCTGGCTGCCAGGTGTAGTAATGGGGAGTAGAGTGAGAAGAATATCTAGGAAGAAGGAACAGTATGGGCAAAGACAGGAGCCGGAAACCATGGCAAGAGAAAGAACAGTGAAGAGCAGGGACCAAAAATAGGACGGAGCATTCACTATGTCAGGCACAGGGGGTGCTGATCAACAAGACCACCCTGACTTCGTGGACCTTACGGCCCTACGGACAAGCGCACAAGCAGCTCCACTGATTGTATGCAGTAAGGATAGGTACTGGGAGCTGTGGGAGACAGCGGAGGGGCATCAGGCAGTACTTCCTTTTCGATGCTGTGCCTAATGGCTTCGCTTGAAGACAGGGTGACCTTTCTCCCAAGTACAATGGGGAAGCTCTAAAAGGTTTTAATCAGCAAAATGGCACAGGTAAATCTGCATTTTAGTAAGGTGGTTCTACTGCATTGGCCAGTTTCCACCCCGGGTCCTTCTTAGCTTGATTGTGGTTTTTTTTTAAACCAACCACCTCCAGTGTCTTGTCTGGTTTATGTCTTGTTTCGTTTTTCTTCCCTGCTTCCTCCTTTCCTGCGTCACTCTCTCCTGGGCCCCACGCTCTCTTCTTCCTTGATGTCCTTCTCTCTCTGATCCAAAGATCAGCCAGTAAAAAGCAGTCTCACCTGTCCAGGTAAGTGGGGTGCCAGGGTGAAGGGGGAAGAAGACCCCTCTTTTAAATTTAAAAGTTATTTATTTGTACTGTGTTGTATTTATTATTTGAATAGTTAGTACCTTCACATGACTCAGAATTTAAATGGTACGAACAAGAAGATAAGGAAAAGATTCCAACTCCATCCCTTTGCCCCGGCACAGTTTCCTTCCTCAGAGGCAACCAGTGATCTATGTTTTCTTTTGTACCCTTTCAGAGGTATTTTACACATTTTATATATATGTAAGCAAACATATAAACAAATCGTTCCTTCTCTTTTACCGTCTACATAATTCTGCATCTTCCTTTTTCCACTCAGCAGCATGTCTTGGAGACTATTCCTTATCATATGTAAAGAGCCCCCTCATTCTTTTATATGACTGAATACTGTGTCATTATATTGATATACTGCAGTTTATTTAACCAGTCACCCCTTATGAACACTTAGAGTCTTTGCAGTGTTTTGCCACTGCACACAGTGCTTACATGAAGCCCCTTCTACGTAGTCATTTGCTAGATACGAATAGGAGACACCCTCTGGAGGGGCAGCAACTATTGATTAGGAACTGGCAACTTGTACCCTTTTCTGAAAAGGAGAGGCATAGCAATGATCTCAGCTTCTCCTGTTCCTGCAGGGGCCCTATTATTCGATCTGGTTTGGTGATCCGTGGTACCTTGAGGTTGTAGGGCCTTAATAGTTTCTAAGCAGGGTGCCTCAAGCTGGCTGTAGGAATGGGGTTGCAATACTACCAGCAAACAGACCGGATTCCTGTTCTCCCATGGTACACACAAAATAAATGGAATTTCGGAGGCTTGGGTCATCATTGTACGCCTCCTTTCTAGAACAGGGTACAAGTTGCCAATTATCCAACAGGTAAAGTTGCCAATTACCCAACTAAAGGCCTAGTTACCCTCCTAGAGACACTTGTTTTGGAGAGGGACGAAGAGACGAAGCTAAAGTGAGAGAGAGTGTCTCTGATACAGCCACTGCAGTCCTCTGCTGTGTCCCTGCAGGCTTCTGTGTGTTTGTGACCCTCCCATCCTTGCCTTCCAGTCCCCCCTTCCTTACAAATCATCACCTAAAACTAACTAGCTGTTTGTTTTTTTCTTGTCTTTTTCTCGCATTCATTTTCTCCGCTGCCTCCGTTCTGTTCCATCAGCCCCATTGCAGCCTGGTAAGACCCAACAAGCATGTATATTTGTTCACACCCTGTTCTTGCTGTTGTCTCTTTGTCTCCTGACTCCAGGAAGGGCTATTTCCCTTCACGCCTTGCTGGGTATTAAAGAGATCATGCTTGCCTTGCCAACCTAGGATTCCAGATAGGTGATGTTGCCAGTGGGGTAGATGTGGCTGATCTCCCACCAGATTGAGCGGGTTACAGGGTGAGAGGGTCGGTCTCTTGTTACCCAAGACTCAGGGCCCCTTTGACAGAGCTTCCTTCTGCTACAAGGCTGGTCCCTCCCTGCCCAATTCATTGTTGTGCTTTTCTTACTCTTTCTCCAGGTTAAGTAGCCTGTCTTTGGGAGATTCAGCACCTGAACGCAAGTCCCCTTCCCACCACCGCCAACCCTCCGACACCTCTGAGACAACAGGTAACCTTCTCGGGGCATTAACACGTAGACACAGAGGTGTTTACCCATACAGACAGATCTGTATACCCCAGATGTAAAACAACTTAGCCTTTATGTTGAGCTCATAATGTGTGCTAGGTATTGTGTTATATGTTTTATACAGATTACCTTATTCAGTCCTTTTATCAATTGTGGAAAGTAGATTTTATCATACCTATTTTATGGATGAAGAAACTGAGACACAGAGTGGTTAAAAAATTTGCCAAGTGGACAGGCTTGTAGGAGACAAAACCAGGACCTAAAACCAGTTGAGTTTTAACTCTAGAATTCATGCTTTCTCCATCACAGGAAGCAGTCACACATACCTGCACACGTGCATGATGTCTAGTACACGCCCACAGGGATGGAGTCAGTTAGGAGTTATAGTCTCTCTTTCTTTCTTCATACGTTCTGCATATGGTTGTATGTGTGACAAACAGGGTTTTCTCTTGTCATTTATCCTTCCCTGGATTTTGACAAGGGGCCAGCCCTCAGTCACCCCACGTGAGTTACCCAGCTCTGCAGGACCAGCAAGCACTGGTGTCCCACCTGCTGTATTCACTGGACGTAATTTGATGGAAAACTTCCAGTCTCACTTAGGCTTCAATCCCAGGGCTGCTTCTCTGTAACACTAGCCTTCAGGCTGGAGTTGGCCATGCCCCTTCTTCGACCAGTCTCACCCAAACAGTCCTAAAAAGACAGACAGACATGAGAGAGACAAACATCTCAGCACCTCAGAGAAAGGAATTTCTTGTATAGCATACAGAGTAGATGCCCGGGTTTTGTCGATCCCTGAGGAAGGCAGGCATTGCAATAGTGTGTGTGGGCAGGAAAAGTCTGGGGAACCTGGAAAGGCTTTCTGGAGGAAGAAACACACTGGGACCTCCCTGGGTTGGTCTTGGCTTGTGTGCACTAACTTTCTGATGACAGCTCCTACCGAACTCCCTTCTTTCTCCTCCTTACCTCTCACCAGGTCTCGTTCAACGCTGTGTCATCATCCAAAAGGACCAGCATGGCTTCGGCTTCACCGTCAGCGGGGATCGCATTGTTCTGGTGCAGTCTGTGCGGCCTGGTGAGTGTTGCGTCCCTGCCACCTGCAGTGTACAGTTCTTACAAAGCCACCATGTATGCGACAGTGCCATAGGACTTGAGGAACTTGCATGTGCTTTCTCTGGAGGCCTGGGCATCCTGGGGCATGAATGATTCATTCTAGAACTGGTTCCCCAGGGGCATCTGGGGAAGTCTCCACAATGCTAAGCTTCCAGGCAGAACTTCTAGGGATCACACTCCAGGCTTGTTTCCCCTTTTGGAAGTGTGAAAATGGCAGAATAGCCTTCAGGTCATCAGGCAGGTGCCTGATTGCCCTCCAGGGGAGCTCCTCGTCCTGGGTTGGAAGATGCCGTGGAGAAATCGAAGACCCGCTTTCTTCTTTCTCACCTTCACATGACCTTGCTCCGTGCACGAATGGTCACTGTGCTGCAGCAGTTCACAGTTGAGACAGGCACACTGGTCTAAATGTATTTGCAGACATATTAACACTAAGTAATAAATGACCTAAAGATGTGTGTTGGACAGTACGTGGGAGGAAAGGGTGTTTGTAAGTTTGTATTTGGGTAGTTGGTGGTTCAAAGCTAAGTATTTCCCTTCTGATCAGTTTAGGAAGCCTCCTTAGAAGAAAATAGGATTTCAGGAGTAGTTTGAAAGATGGCCATGGAAAACACATTGGCGGGATAGAAATTTGGTGGGAAGGGAGGGCATTATAAGCAAATCGATCGAGTAACCAGTGATGTGTGAAAAAGCTTCAGATATTTCAAAGCACTATCATATGTCAGGTGGTAGAATCATTGTTGTTAAGTGACCCAGACTGAAGAAGATGATCAGGAAGGAGATGGGAGTAGGGGAGAGTATGAAGCAAGTATCCCTAACACAAGCAAGTGTCCATAACAGGAGTGAACTTCAGTGTAGCCAATGGGATTGGGCCTGGCAACGTGGTGCATCACAGGCTTGAAGAAGAGTACAAGGAAAGGGGTAGTGGGCAGGCCAGCATTTTCCCACTAAGAACAGTGCAAAATGGGAAGGAAATATACTTACATAATTTGGGAGAAATATTTGTGATTTATTTAATGGGAAAAGTGAAAAGAGTATTTCAAATTTATGACCAAAATGAGGTATGTGGATCATACAGGGATATAAATAATTATAGCTCCTTATGTTTGGTAGTTAACTTTTGTCAGTGAGAGGTTTGTTTTTCATATCCTAGGGTAGAGCTCTGAAAAGATACTTTTATTCTTTGCTTCCATATTCTCTCAAGGTTCCTGGACTAGGGTGAGACAGAGCAAGTGGGACTGCCAGTAACTTGTACTTTGCCTCTATGGTCTGTTTGATACAAAAAGTATGGGGACCCCCTCCAGTGAAGTGTGAGTTCAGCACTCTTCCAATTTTGCCTCCTCTCAGACCTGCAGAGGAAAGAACAAAATGATGGCTTGCAGTAAAATACGAGTTTTGGAAAATCTGTGTATGTATGAGTACTTCGGGCAGGAGAGAAGAAGAGACTTCATTTGGATTGGCATTGAAATCACAAGAGCAACAAAGCAGTTGTTGTCTTTTCCAGATTTTAGGTTTCTCAGTTCACTGTTTCTCAAAGTGTAGTCTGTGTTCTGCCTACATCAGAATCACCTAGGCCCTTAGGGTGATTGAAATCCTCATTCCGGGGCCCAGTCCCAGAAGTACTGAATCACTTGCTAGCAAGGGGGTCAAGGAATATGCTTTTTAACAAGTTCTCCTGGTGAGTCTCATGCTTACTGAAGTTTAGAACTTCTGCTCTAATTCCGTTACTCTGAAAAGTTTAATTTCTTTTAATCCCTAAGTTATTAGAAGTCACCTCATGTGTTTCATACATTCAGGCAAAATAGCTCTTTCCTCTCCACCTTTAGTTTCTAGATGACAGTGTAAAAGAGAGTTTTCAAGCTACGTGCAAGTACTTTTCCATAAATAGCACACTTAAGGTGAGGGTAGTCTGGGTCCCAATACTGAAAAGCCAAATTGGAATGTAGTCATCACTGTAATTTCTCTTTTCAGACTAGAAACATCTAGATGTGCTTTGTCGGAGTTTTGTTTTGATCAGATGAATGCAACTTACAGATTTAAGGATCATCTTGGGGCAGATTTACAAGAAACATAATTTTTATGCTTCTCGTGAACTTCTTTCTTTCTTTTTTTTTTTAATAAGCTTTCTGAATGAACATATTTTAAATATTTATTTATTTAGCTGCATCGGGTCTTAGTTGCATTACGCGGGAACTTCCATTGCAGCTCGCAGGCTCTTCGTTGTGGCACACAAGCTTCTCTCTAGTTGTGACGTGCAGGCTCCAGAGCACGCAGCCTCAGTAGTTGCGGTGCACAGGCTCAGTAGATGAGGCATGCGGGCTCAGTAGTTGTGGCACGTGGGCTGTCTAGTTGAGGCAGACGGGCTCAGTAGTTGTGGCACGTGGACTCTCTAGTTGAGGCACGTGGGCTCGGTAGTTGTGGTGCGTGAGCTTAGTTGCCCCGTGGCATGTGGGATCTTAGTTCCCCACCCAGGGATCGAACCCGAGTCCCCTGCATTGGAACGTGGATTCTTTACCACCGGACCCCCAGGGGAGCCCCTCATGAACTTATCTCATCATTAGTGTTTCTTATGCTTCCTGGGTATAACTTAAACTCGGACTCTAACTTATTTAAAACTACATTTGGCCTTCCATATCCGCGAGTTTCGCATCTGAGAATTCTGCATCTGTGGATTCAACCAGCTGCAGATTGAAATTTCCATCTGCAGTTGGTTGAATCCACAGATGCGAAACCTGCAGGTGTGTACTACTCCATTTTAAGTAAGGGACTTGAACATCTGCAGATTTTGATATCTGTGGGAGGTACTAGAACTAATCCCCGGTGGATACTGAGGGATGACTGTACGTGGTGATCAAAACCACTGCAGCTCCAGAACAATTTTTTACCAGAAAATAAAGCAGTGATCATTATCATCCTTGATGCTAGGAACCCCCGTAATATCCTTGTGAACTTCTCAGGGCTTAGGGACCACAGTTTGAAAACGCTTGTTGTAATCCTTTTCTCATATTCCTCTTAAAAATGATTATTACTTCAGCAATTATTTAATACAGTGAACTCGTTCTTCCCACTGGATAATAGAAATAACTCTTATTTGACCTTGGAACATCTAGACACATTCAAATAAAGCACACATTACTCTCCCCAGAGCATGGCCCTGCCTCTCTGCCACCTTGGCCTGGCTCTCAGAGGAGAAGTCTGGCTTCTGAGCCAGGTGGAGGAAAGAGCAAGAGATGTGTCCTTATACAGTCCAGTCCAGCTCAAAGGTAGTTGTGTCACTGGAGCAGAATAGGATGTACACCCAGCATTTGAGGCACTTAACACAGAGAGGTGAGAAGAGATTTGAGGGGGAAGGTGACCTGACAGGGTTGTTGGTGTAGATTCAGCCACCTCTGGAAAGGTCGTGGGGCTCTGCTGACCAGGCCTTCTCCTTCCTCACAGGAGGTGCAGCCATGAAAGCCGGTGTGAAAGAGGGCGACCGGATCATCAAAGTGAGTGACCTTCCCTCTCCGCCCCAGAGGAGGGGGTGCAGCGTCACTTCTGGCCTTGGCCATCCTCCACACTTCCGTTTTCGTACCAGCTGTCATCAGCCACTGAGTAGGGGGGTGGTACCATGAGAGTGAGTAGTATAATGTGACAGAGACTGGGGACTAAGATAGCTGGGTTCCATATTCTAGGCCCTTCTTGACTCTGACCAAGCTTCTGTAATGTTTTACTATGCTAGAGAACATTGATAAATGGCTCCCTAAAGGAGTGGCGATTGACCACTGACCAGGAGAAGGATCCCCTGGGCTTCCACTGCCATTACTCAATAATGTCGTTTGTCCCCCAACAGGTGAACGGCACCATGGTGACCAATAGCTCACATCTGGAAGTGGTGAAGCTTATCAAATGTGAGTTGGGGAGAGCTGACAGTGAAAGAAATTAGGGGATCAGATGGGGCACGGGTGGAAGCAGGCCTGTTGCCCCAGGAGGCTTCCTTTGTAGACGTGCGAGGCAGCCGAAGTCTTTCTTCTTGGCCTGATCATCGTAGACTACCACAGTTCCCCACTGTCATTTCAAGTGGAGACACTATTAGTCTCTCATCCGACATCTTTATTTTTCCACCCATCTTTGCCCTATGTTTTAGATCATATTCTACTAAGACCAGGTCTCACTCAGATACCACTCACTCCCCTCTCCCAGTCCCAGGAAACAAGGGACTGGGCAGGCAGCTCCCACATAGTTACGGGTGGGATTTTGGTTGAGGCCTCTGCATGAGGAAAGGGAAGGAAGGGATACTTGTGTTGATGCAGGATGGAAGGACAGGAATTAGAGAACAGGTGGGGCATTAAAAGTGAGGAGAACTTTACCTGCAGAATTATAAGCTTAATGGAAGGAGAAGGGAGAACCCCCTCCTTTGTACCTTGAATGTCTGCTATTGAGAACAATACCACTTGAGCAAGCCTCTCTTTGCCTTCCTCCAGCTGGTGCCTATGTTGCACTGACCCTCCTGGGCTCTTCACCCTCGTCCATTGGTGTCTCTGGGCCCCAGCAGGACCCAGTCCCAGCAGGAGCTCCCCGAGTCACCCCTGTGATCCCACCACCACCACCTCCTCCACCTCTGCCACCTCCACAGCGCATCACAGGACCCAAACCTCTGCAGGTAATGGTCTGCCTACTCCTCTCCTCATTCTGGTGTCCCTTTGAAGAGCTCCCCATTGGAATGAAAGCAGGTTAAATCAAATGGCAGGCTGGCAGAAAGAGACAAGCCAAAGAGCTGTATGAAGGCCATCAAAAAGTAGAGCAAAATGAGAACTGCATTAAAGGGGTGTTCCATGCCTTAGTGTCCTCTTTCCATGTAAGTGCATATGCAGTTTATCAGATAGCAGCATGCAGTGTGTTTCCTGTGTGTGTGCAAGACTCTAAGGAGGCCCTTTGAGAGTTCTCCTCCCCGTCGGGGAGAAGGTGCACACCTCCAGCCATGGTCAGAGGCATCTGTAAAGACTGTTGCCAGTCATTGTTACAAGGGTGTGGAATAAGTCAAGGAGTAGGGGAAAAGGCTTCCTGGGGAGAAAGGCTGCTTGGAGGAATGAAATATGGAGCCTAGTCTGTAGGGGAGAGAGTCAGGAAAGGACAAGAATAGTAGGGAGAGAACCCAAGGACCAGGATAACCTGTGTGAGGAGTTAAAAGAGGACAGGAGGCAGATAGGAATAGGGAACAGGATTTTCTGGTTGGAAAGAAGACTGACCAGCAAGTCCTGGGAGACTTCAGAGAGCAATTGATAACAGATGTGATTACAGCCAGGGTTTCTAGGAAATTAGGAATGAAATCAAAATCAGATTTTATGTTTACTGAATTTCAGTGAGATACTGAGTGTTATACAAAACATTCTTACGACCCAGGCTCTACTCTCATAGCTTTCCTTGAACAGGAATCAGCTAGTAGACGAGACTAAAAGCTATTGATCTGGTCCCCAATTCTCACTACTGTCATATTTTCCATTCTTAGGATCCTGAATTTCAAAAACATGCCACCCAGATCCTTAGGAATATGCTGAGGCAGGAGGAAAAAGAGTTACAGGTAAGGTCGCTGCTGAGGGTAGATTGGCCATTGCCTTAATGAAATAATACTTTATCAGAGCAGTCTGCCAATGTGTACAACTTAATTTGCAGGCCATATCCTATCACAGTAAAACCTTAAAAAGTCAAACTTCAGGCCTACTAAAGAATTGTCATAGGCCAGTGGAATTTGTTAAAGCAGAATTTGATGGATAGAGTGAATAGGGTAATAGAGCTTATGGTAATAGATTAGAATGGTGACTATGTAGAGAAAATACAAACAAGTGATGAGACAGGTAGAATAAAATGAGGGAACATGAGAACTGAGGAAAATCAGTTGGAATTGATCTTAGAGGTTCTGGGAAGGGAAGGATAAGAGGGAAGGAAGGTGGGGGTGGGGGGTGAATGCCAGGCCAGGCTGATGGAGGAGGGGATGCAGAGAGATTTCCAGGCCTGGGGAATGATGCACAGCGAGAACAGGAAGAAGATTAATTTGGCTGGAAGGGAATAACCAGATTCCTATAATAGCCATGGCTTACAATGGGCTTCTTGCCCCTTCATTTCAATTCAACAAATTTCTAAGTTCCCACTGTATGTAAAGCATTGCTTTAGTTCCTACAGTATACAGAGATTAAAACGATTAGACAGTTCTTGCCCTCAACATGTTTACAATCTCATGGGGAAAATTCACATTACGGTAAGAGAGTGGGAGGAACAAAGAGCTTGCAATAAGAGAACAAAGAAGAGAGCAGTTAATTAATAATGGGAAATGTGAGGGAAACTTCACTGAGAAGATTGTATTTCCGCTGGGCCTTGAAGGATAGGGCTTCAGTAGGCAAAAGAGATGAGGAAGAGAATGCTGGTAAATGGACAGCATAGGTCAAAGGCACCAAGACATGAAATTGTACTCATTTATTTAACAAACATTGAGTTCCTGCTGTGTGCCAGGTACTGTGTGTGTGCTGCAGTGGAGGCATGGGCCAGTGCTGGGCACAAAGGTTAGAATGGTTATAAAGATAAGTGAGAGATGAATCTTTCCCTTAAGGAGTTTATAATCCAGTAGAATATCAATGGATGAATGAAGATAAAGTTATACTGCACTATAATAAGTGCTGATACTTGCATTTTGATGCAAGTCATAGAATAATCAAGATAGTGTGGTCCTGGTATAAAGATAGACCTATAGATCAGTAGAATAGAATTCAGAGTTCAGAGATTAAGCCATACATCTGTGGTCAATTGGTTTTTGACAGTGTCAAGATAGTTCAGTGGAGAAAGAATGGTCTTTTCAACAAATGGTTCTGGGACAACAGGATATCTATATGCAGAGAATGAATTTGAACTCTTACCTCACACAATAAACAAAATTTAACTCAAAATGAATCAAAGGGCCTTCCCTGGTGGCGCAGTGGTTGAGAGTCCGCCTGCCGATGCAGGGGACACAGGTTCGTGCCCCGGTCCAGGAGGATCCCACATGCCGCGGAGCGGCTGGGCCCGTGAGCCATGACCGCTGAGCCTGCACGTCCGGAGCCTGTGCCCCACAACGGGAGAGACCACAGCAGAGAGAGGCCCCCGAACCAAAAAAAAAAAAAAAAAAAAAAAAAGGATCAAAGACTTAAATGTAAAAGCTAAAACTATTTTTAAAAACTCTAAGACTCTTAGAAGAAAATATAGGTATAAATCTTTATGACCTTGGATGAGGCAACAGTTTCTAGGCTGTGACACCAAAAGCATAAACAACCCCCCCAAAAAGATAAATTAGACTTCATCAAAATTAAAAACTTTTATCCATCAAAGGACACTGTCAAGAAAGTAAAAAGACAACCACAGAATAGGAGAAAATATTTGCAGCACATATATCTGATAAGGGTCTAGTACCAGAATATGTAATAGACGCTTAAAACTCAACCCAATTTAAAAGTTAGCAGAGAATTTGAATACACAGTCCAATAAAGAAGACATACAAATGGCCAATAAGCACATGAAAAGATGCTTAATATCATTAGTCATTAGGGAGAGGCTAACCAGAACTACGAGATACCACTGCACACGCACTAGGATAGCTAGAGCCAAAATAGCAGTTATTGGTGAGCATGTGGAGAAGTTGGAGAAATGTTTGTTTATATTTTGTCTACATATCCGCTATCCTAATCTACTCCCGCCGTAGTGCAGCCAGTTTGGCAATTCTTCAAAATATTAAACGTACAATCTGTCAATTCCACACCAAAGTATATACCCAAGAGAGTTCAAAGCATAAAACCTGTACATAAACATTCATAATAGCATTGCTTAATTGCATAATGGCCAAGAAGTGGAAACAACCCAAATTCCCATTAACTGATGAGTAGATAAACAAAATGTGTTGTATCCATAAAGTGGGATATTATTCAGCCATAAAAAGGAATGAAGTACTGATACATGCTTTAACATGGAAGACCCCTGAAAACAGACTAAGTGAAAGAAGCCAGACACAAAAGGCCACATGTTGTATGATTCCATCTGTGTGGAAGTCCAGAAGAGGTAAATCCATAAAAACAGCAAGTAAATTAGTGGTTGCCAGGAGGTGGAGGAAGGGGAAATTGGGAGTGACTGCTTTCTTGTTGGGTTGATAGAAGTGTTCTGGAATTAGATAGTGGGGATGTTTGTACAACTCTGTGAATATACTAAAAACCACTGAACTGTATACTTTTCTTTTTTAATATTTATTTATTTTCTTTATTTTTTTGGCTACGTCGGGTCTTAGTTGCGGCCTGCGGGATCTTTTTCGTTGACGTGCGTCGGCTCTTGGTTTTGGTGTGCGGGCTTAGTCGCCCCGTGGCATGTGGGATCTTAGTTCCCCGACCAGGGATCAAACCCGAGTCCCCTGCCTTGGAAGGCGGATTCTTTACCGCTGGACCACCAGGGATGTCCCCTAAATTGTATACTTTAAAATGGCGAAGTTTATGTTATGTGAATTATATGTCGATAATAATTTTTTAAATATTTTTTAAATGCCATTAAAGCCCAAAAGAAGGATTAATTAATTATGCAGTGATCAGAGGAGGCTTCATGAGATGACATTCCAGTTGGGTTCAGTCTTTTTCACTCTGGAATGTGCTTTGCGCCTTCAATACCATGATGAGCTTGAAGTTTATTCTGAAAGCAGTGGGAATTGATCAAAGGATTTGAGTAGGGGAGTGATCATATCTTCAACTCAGTTTTCTTTAGAAAAGTGTGTTAAGTGGATTGACACATAAGGAAACTATCTCGGAGGCTGTTTCAGTAGATAAGAAATGATGAAAAAAAAGATTAAAAATAAAGTTAATGAGAAATTTAAAAAAAAGAAAGAAATGATGACCAATTTAACAAGAACAGCAGGAGTAAGAACAGAAGGAGGGATGGCAATGTGAGACACATTGAATTCCCTCCATTCCCTGGTGGTCCAGGGGTTAGGACTCTGCGCCTCCACTGCAGGGGGCATGGGTTCGATCCCTGGTCGAGGAACTAAGATCCCTCATGCCACTCGGCGTGGCCAAAAGAAAAAAGAACAGAAAGGATTGGCAATGGGAGACATCTCAGGGGTCAGGTCAGTAGAACATATCAACTGGAAGGGGGAGGTAAAGAAGAAGAAAGCAAAGATAGCCCCAAGTTTGTGTGCCTACATAGATGGTGATACCATTGATGGAGTGAGGCGGAAGAGAAGAGCAGGGTTTAGGGGAAAGGAGTGAAGGTGATCTTTGGATGTACTGAGTTTAAGCACCCATGGGAGGTTCAGATAAAAAGATCATCCACCAGGCGCATGGAGATAACAAGGATGAACCTCAGGAGAAAAGATTGGGTTGAAATAGAGATTCGGGTGGCCTCAGCATACAGGTGGTAGTTGAAACTGGGGACTAGACGGTATCACCTAGGGCACCACTGCAGAAAAGAGGAGAGAGCTGAGGGCAGAATTTCGGAACATCCGTGCTTCTGTAGCACACCGCACCAACCTCTAACATCACACCAGTTGCTGTTGTATTTGTATTTTAATTATTTATTTGTCCTCCTCTATTGGGCTAAGTTCCTTAAAGGCCAGGACCATGCCCACATTTGCATATTCCTCCTGCACAGCTGGCACAGGGCCTGGTGTGTATCAGCTCCCTGTAAATGTTTGCAGGGCTGAAGGCTCACCTAGATTGAAGAGAGGAGGAGGGGGTAAAGCTGTGGTTGGGGAGAGGGGTGTGAGGTGACCCAAGACAGTGTTGAGTTAAGAAGTCAAAAGAGGATAGCATTTGGAGGAGGTGGGTGTTTAAAGAGGTCTGGAGAGATGAGGACTAAGAAGAGACCATTGGATTCAGCCAGTGGGTCATTTCGCCTTTGGAAGAGCGAGGTGATGAGCGGAACTCAGCTGTGTATGCTGAAGAGTGGCTGGAAGGCTACGAAGTCTGGGCTCTGCATAGAGACTCCTGTTTGGAAACATGTGGCTGTGAAAGGAAAGAGAAAAGACTGAGGCGGTGGCTTGAAGAATAATCAGACTTGATGGAAAAGGTTTTGTTGTAGTGGCTTGTTTTTGTTTTAAGACAGGAAACGAGCATTTTTGTAGGGTGAGGGGAAGGAGCCATTGGAAAGAGGAGACTTTGGAGATACGTGAACGATGCCCAGGAGGAGCCCGAGGCAGCTGGAGGCACTAACCTTGTGGAAGATTTAGACAGAGTTTCTATTCTGAGAAAGAGGGAAAGGGTGGCTGCAGATGCCTTGAAATGGAGTAAAGTTGGGAAAGTTCTTACCAGCCGATACTATCTGCAGAGACTAAGAGGAGGGTTGGGGGCTTGAGAGGCGTGGAGAAGATGAGACGGCAAGCATGGCCCCAGACGATCTTGGAGAAAATGTGCACCTGACGTCTTTATTTAACTATTTAACCCGCCCACTTCACTGAGCATTTCATTTGGTAGTAAAACGATAATAGCTGCCATGTATTCAGTCAAGTAATTATGCACCAGACATTCTGCTCAGCACTTTCCATACATAATCTCATTCAGAACGTACAGCCATCCCCAAAGGCAGGTACCGTCGTCTCCATTTGATCCATGAGGACGTAGTAAAGCTTGCCCAAGTCTACACAGCTAGTAAGCCAGAATTCAGAGCCAGGCCTCCCTGACTGCAAAGCCCAAGCCCTAAACACGCATGCTGTGCTCTGCCGTATGCTGGGAGGATGCTAGATAAGTCTCAGAGTGATTCCCAGCTACAGGGCTGGGGGACGGGGGTGCTTCTTCCTCTCATCTCCTGTGGTTCTCACTGTGTGTATGTTTCCTCCTTAGCACTTTTTTGTGTGTGCTGGTCTGGCCAGTCACTTAAATATCTAACCCTTCGGCAGCAGTCAAGGAAGACCTCATTTAGCAAGTAGGCCTTAAGAACAGGTCAGATTAGGATGGGCCTTTGTGTCATGTCTTCTTTCTCTAGTTGCCTCGTGTTCTTTTTCTCACCATTTATACCTCTTTCTGCTCCTGAGTGATGGTGAAATAACATGTATCTCCTAGGAGGCAGAGATCTCCTTTCTCTCCTCTTTGTTTTGGGATAACTGCCTACTCTCCCCACTGGTGAGTCGTCCATTCTCTACTAACCACTCCTCTGCCTTTTCCCTTCCTCCTTGTCCTCCTTGCCCCCCCCCCGCCCCCCAGCGTATCTGTGAGGTGTATAGCCGGAACCCCGGCAGCCTGCTGGAAGAGCAGATCGAAGGCGCCCGGCGGCGAGTCACTCAGTTACAGCTGAAGATCCAGCAGGAGACTGGTGGCTTAGTGGTGAGTGATGATAGGCGTAGCTCTAGGAAGGGCACGTGCAGGTGGACGGAGGGGAGAATAAGGGAGAAATCTAGGACGGAGGCTTCCCGAGTCATACAGGACCGCAGGGCTGAGCCAGTGAGTGTTTAGTGTTTTACAAAGAAACAGGTCAGCAGTTCTTTATGTAGCACCACAGAGACTGAGCACTGTCCTGACACTTGGGATCTCATAAAAAGAAATAGCCTGTTTCTTGCCCTCCAGCAGCTTACAGTTGCAATAGAAAGAAATAAATATGAAATAAATCAGACTGTCGGCTTTAATCTCGTAACTATCCATCCCCTTCTGGGTAGTTTCCTCATAGCTGATGTATATTCCGACACTAATTTTACTCAGTATTCATCTGGTAGCTTTTCCCATCACCTCTCCCTTCAGTAATGGGTCTTCTCAAAGAAGTACGAGCACTTTTAAAAGTCAGCCTAAGTAAAGGATCTCCAGTCAGTTGAGAGGGGTCTGTAGCAGTACTAACCACACTTTGTGGGAAATCCCAGAGAGGAGGCACTTCCTTATCTGTTCTAGTCAGGGACTTATTAATTAATAAGTATTAATTAGTGTCTTACTTCTCTCCGTCAGGCCTTAATTCTTTGGGTAAATAAGTAACTCTCCAAAAACTTTAAGATCTCCAAGAATAATATTTGCCAAAGCCAATAGAAAATTATTTGAGGATTATCTACTTTCTTTTTCAGAACATCCAGATCAAAAAAGTCTGGGAAACACAGGCTAATCAAATTTAAACTTTTATTTTCTGAAGGACTTCTCGGTATCACACGGTTGATAGGAGCTCAGGTTTAGGACTTAGACCGTCTGGATTCACCTCCCAGCTATAGTGCTCACCAGCTTTAAGACTCTTGGGCAAGTGACTTAACCCCTGGGAGCCTTGGTGTCCTCATTTATGAAATGGAGCTACGGCAGGATCTGCCTAGTAGTGGTATTGTCAGAATTAAAGGATGCCCTCAGCACGGGGCCAGTGCATGTTTGCTGCTGCCGCTGCCTCTGCGCTCGTGTGCTCTGTAAGTGGTTGAGTCTGAAACATTCAGCTTGGAATCTAGGGGTCTGAGCGCCAACCCTGGCTTTATAGTTTACCTGCTGTGTACCTTGGGCAAGTTACTTAAAACCTCTGGGCTTCTGTTTCCTCATTTATAACATGGGAGTACTATACCTGCCTCAGAGTTGTTGAAAAACTCAGTGAGATATAGACAAGAGTGCATCATAAACAGTAAAGCACTGGCAACATAATTCCCTCCACAAATGGCTGGTCAGCCCCAGTCCAGCGCCTGTCAGTCTTCAAAGATCTTTAGAGGCAGAGCTTTCCATCTGCTAGAGCTTTTCATACTCCTTGATAGTTCGGAAGTTCTTTCTGTGTCCAGCCCAACTAAGGCAATAGACGCTTTGAGGTCCAGGGTGAGAAATCAAGTAAGTTTTTAGAATTTTGCTAATAGTAAAGCTCCCTTTTCACCATTAGGGGTCACCATTCTCCTCAAACTGTACAAATGAAGCACTAGCTCTTCCAAAGGGGCATTTTTCAGGCAATGAAGCAGAAGAGGCCACTAATTGTAAGCAGATGTTATCTGCTGAGACTGAGGGAAGGGTTGATTGGAGGAAAACAGTAGGGGGAGAGGTTCACAGCATATGTCCGCCCTCCGGACCTTTCTTTTTTAGGACATACTTCCGCTATATGGTGACACCAGCCAGAGATCATCAGAAGGTGAGTCCCGTCAGCACGCCTTTTCTCTCTGGCACATCTCTAGTCTACATTTCTTATCTATTCTGTTGTCCCATCCCTTTGGGGCAGATTCAGGGGGAAAAAATATAGTCCCTGCCTCTGAGAAATAGAATAATGACAGAAAGCAGTACCAGTGACAGGGAACTTGGATACAACTTATTCAGTAGAAATGAGTGTATAACCAGTAGCCCTGGATAGATAAGTGCCAGGAGAATACTAGAATGATGGTGGTCCAGACAACAGCATGCCTACCAGCACCTAGCAGCTAGGAGCTCAAGAGATGCTGTCATAAGAGGAGATGGATGGGAACCAGAAGAGGGTTGGGATGAGCTTGAGGGCTAGCACTCGTTGCAAGGTAGAGCTATGGAGGATTATTTTAGGAGGTTGACACTGCCTGGGCTCAGGTGTACAGGTAGGTAAAAGCTAGGTGTAGAGGTTCTCGGGGAGTCGTGTAAGAGAGATGAAGGGAAACTGGGAAAGAAAGGCAGGTGGCAGCTTCGCCCTCCTGCCCTGGGCACAGGTTCCCAGAATAAAGGCCCTTCTTTCCCCCAGGCCACAGCTCCTTCCTCACTGTGTAAACTCTTTTATCCTCAGGCCGACTCTCTCTGGATTCCCAGGAGGGGGACGGTGGCCTGGACTCTGGCACAGAGCGCTTTCCTTCCCTCAGCGAGGTGAGTGCCAAAGCGGGGGGAGCCCCTTTTAAAACCATACATTCAGTTTTCCTTGTCTGAACACCTAAAGGTTCTGTGCTCACTGCTTACACCAAGGCCTCTGGCCTGTCATCTGTGGCCCTCTGGTATAGTTCCAGTTCCAAGGGTTTTAGTCATTCTGCTCTGGGATCCAAAAAAAGGGGGTTCAGATGCATCCTGCACTCAAGATCAGCGAATCTGGCTTCTGTTTTATCATCGTCAACTCTGTAGTACAGAGTCGGGTGGAGAAGGAGGCCATGTCTTTAACTGTAGCAAGCCTTTTTTGAGTGTAAGGGAGCAGAGACGAAAATTCTCTAAAACAGTGACTGGACCAGAAACACGTTGCCAGCTGGCTGCGAATAACACCATCTTGGGGTAAATACAATGAACCTGGCCTAATCGGAGGGGGCAGCCTCTCTTTCTTTGTCACAGATTTTTCTGTACTTGAACAACTTATCTTTTCTGGAGTGGTCAGAAGAACTTCAGGCTTTGGCTTCAAAGGTTGTCTTCTAGGTGTTCTCAGTCTGCATATATTAATTGCAAATATAAACTTGCAATATAAAAATTAGAGTGAATGGAAGAAGTAATAATGGTGTGAGCAAAATATTTACTTAGCCAGCTTAATTAAATACGTGAATAAGTAATTGAAAACATGTTTAAAACCTAATTTTAAATAATAGTTGGAATTTTATTTCTTTACTGCTCCTGTCTATTCGTGGGAAGATGATGAATGTACGTGGAAGGATCAGTATGTCAGAAAGACACCAAGAAGGGGGAGGAGGGTCCTAAATAATCCACAGTTGACATTCCCCTGCAGGCTCCACATCTGGAAGCAATGCAGCCTAGTGGGCAGTGGGTTGAGACTGCCCAGGTTGCATCCAGGGAACACCACATTACTAACTATTCGACCTTCAGCAAGTCCCAGAACCTCTCCAAGTCTTAAGTTTCCTTGTGTGAGAAGTGGGAGGAATAATAGTTTCTACCTCAAAGGGCTATTGTGAGCATTAAATGAGGTGATACATAACCAAGGGCTAGTATAATGTCAGGCACAGAGTAAGTACTGGACTTTTATTAGCCAACGAGCAGAGCCCTGAGGGTCTTCTGGATGAGTTTTTTTTTGTTTTTTTTTAATTTTTGGCTGCGTTTGGGCCTTCGTTGCTGCATTCAGGCTTTCTCTAGTTGCAGCGAGCGGGGGCTACTCTTCCTTGCGGTGCGTGGGCTTCTCACTGTGGTGGCTTCTTTTGTTGCAGAGCACAGACTCCAGGCACGCGGGCTCAGTAGTTGTGGCTCGCGGGCTCTAGAGCGCAGGCTCAGTAGTTGTGGCACACGGGCTTAGTTGCTCTGAGGCATGTGGGATCTTCCCGGACCAGGGCTCAAACCCGTGTCCCCTGCATTGGCAGGCGGATTCCTAACCACTGAGCCACCAGGGAAGTCCCTGGACGAGTTTCCTTCTCACAGAATTCTCTGTTCCTCTAGTCATTGGTGAATCGGAACTCAGTACTGTCAGACCCTGGGCCGGACAGTCCTCGAACCTCCCCTGTGATCATGGCCCGGGTGGCCCAGCACCACAGGCGGCAGGGCTCGGATGCATTGGTTCCCCCCAGCGGTGACCAGGTGAGTGATCAGAGCCACCGTGCGCTTTTGCTTTCCCTGTTTTCAGAACTGGGTTACCCATACGTGGCCTTGAACGATCAGACTAAACCCTGTTTTGAGATGGACACTAGAGGACAAATAGTAAAGGGAGAACATGGTTTAAATGCATACATGGAAGTAAGGCTATCTCAGTCTCTGGGTGAAGAGTCCGTGAATGCATCTGTAGGGAAGTGATGTCCAAGGAGCAGATCGCTGGTCTTTCTTTTAATGTCTGTATAGAATGAGAAATAGGTTGGTTCAGTGTTTCTCCAGAACACTAATTTTCAACCTTCTCTTTCTTTAGCAAAGTCCTTTTCTTGAGCAAAATCTTATTATTTGGTACCCTAATACAGAAAACAAATAAATGCTCAGCTATCTGGGACTTTTCCTAATCAATCTCCCCACCTCGGCCCCCACCTCAGGGGCACTTCTCCAGAGCCCTAAGGTTCTGCAAAGCCTGATTTGAAAGCCACTGCTTTCAAGGGTAGAACTAGGTCCAGGGGAGATTTCAGGAAGACAGTTTTTGGCTCCATACAAAAAGCTTGCAAAGAACCTGAGCTATCAGACAATGGAATGGGCTGACTTGAGAGCCCGGGAATTGCCTGTCATTGTTCAGGCAGAGGTTAGGTCATTCCTTGTTAGAGACAGTGGCAAGAAAGCTCCGAGTTTTGTAAAGCAGTGTTTCTTAAAATTCATCTGCTACCACCATAATTTTTTTTCCATATCCTCATACCAACTATATAATGTTACTTAATATTTTTCTTTAAGCTAACTCACTTTTTAAAACTTAAATTTGTTTTTAAAGGAAATTTGCCATTATATTAAAACCAACATCATACACGGTTTGATGCGCTAGTTCTCCCCATAGGATAGAGTTTAGTTACTTTCAGATCTTGGAGGGGGAAAGGCAGGGAAGTGGATCTCACATGTATTAAAATGCCTAGTGCACCAGCTGCTGTGCTAGATCTTTTAGGAACAAATCTCATTTAATTCTTACCACCAGAAAAGGAGATAGGCATTAGAATCTTCATTCAGTGAGGAAACTGAGGCAGAGAAAGGCTAAGGGACCGTTCAAGGACTCAGCTTGCTAATGGCAGCATCAGACTAGAACTTAGCTTTCCTGAGCCCCAGTGCAGGGCTGCCTCCTGTCCTAGATGCTCTTTGATCACCCCTCCCACTCCTCCACCACCACCACCACCACTCCCCCTTAGTAGTACTATAGGGCCAAGGTCAGGCTGCCAGGCAGGGTCAGGTGCACATGGTGTTCTTTTTTTGGGTTTTGGGTTTTGGGTTTTGGGTTTTTTTTACAGTATGCAGGCCTCTCACTGTTGTGGCCTCTCCCATTGCGGAGCACAGGCTCCGGACGCGCAGGCTCAGCGGCCATGGCTCACGGGCCCAGCCGCTCCGCGGCATGGGGGATCTTCCCGGACTGGGGCACGAACCCGTGTCCCCTGCATCGGCAGGCGGACTCTCAACCACTGTGCCACCAGGGAAGCCCCCACATGGTGTTCTTAAGGGAGGTTTTCATTTAGGTGGCTAATAGAAGCAGGTGTAGAGTAATTGGTCTTGGAGTCCTTTTCCTCCTTCTCTGAATTTGTTTCAACTTCTGAAAACTATTTAAATTGTTATTTTTGAGTGATAAGAGCAAATATAGTATAGTTCCAGTTTCTTAATAATAATCTATGTTAGTAAGAGCAGAGGTGGACACCTGTACTATCCATGAAACTTGCAGCAGCTGGGGGATGGAATCATAGGGAATTCGAACTTTGTTATGTAATTCTGCAATGTTTGATTTTCTTATGATAAACATATTCTGCTTTTGCAATCAGAAAAACTGTATGTTTGTAAAGACTTTAAAAAAATAAATCCTCCCGCCCAAACAGGCAACAACCTAGTGCTTTCAGGTTTCACTAGAGAGCCAAGCAGAGACAGAAGTGATCATCCCACACCCCCTGGGCATCCTGGATCCCAAGGGATTCAGAGCCTAAGGTGTTAGGGGAGAGGAGGATACTCAGGATGCGTCTGAGGAATTGAGGTCCAGCACATCAGGCCTGACTCTGCAACTTCCAGTATGCCATTATAAGTGAGTGCTAGACTCTGATCTCTGAGATGCATCCTGGGTCTCTCGAGTTCTATACTCAGTCATTCTGAGCACAGAGTCTGTAAGTACCCAGGAGAACAAAAATGAGTGAGGTGTGTCAGGGAGGAACCGTCAGGAAAAGCCCCTTGAGGAGGTGGAATAGGAGGCTGTCTTGGGCCTGAGAAAAAGTGGGCATGAGAAGTGCCTCCTCCAGATGGGTTCCAGAGCAATAGTCCTCGATGAGGAATCACTGAAAATGGGGTAGAGTGAATTGAGTGAAAAATATAGTTGGTAGGGAATCTTTGAAAGCTCAAGGAACCTTTAGGAGAAAGGCTTGTCCAATGAAGCGTCTCAAACGTTTATACAGTATGAACTCTCTCATCAGACCTAATCGATGGCATAAGGGGGAAAGAGAGAAAGCCAAGCTGAGAAGCTTGGATTTTAGACTGGAAATGGGGAATCTACCATAGGTTCTTGAGCAGGCAGGGAAGATGATGGAGACGGTGTTGGAGAAGGCAAAGCTCCATTCCCTTTTGCTCAAGGAGGCAGAGATGGACCACAAAGCTCTCCTCCAGCAGGGGTAGAGGGCACACCGTAACTGTAAAGGAGCGCTGTGGAAGACACTAGGTTTGGAGGGCGTGTTTTTGGGGTGGGGGGCGGTCTGTTGAGGAGAACAACAGAGCCCCCGCCCACCAGTCCAGCAGAAGCTCTAGGTTCTTATTTTGTGGGCTGACACTCCCTCCTCAGATCTTTCACAAACAGGAAGAGAGCACTTTCTCTCACTTCCCATCTTCATACGTCATGTGACCAGGCTGCTCTGAGTCTGCCCTGCCCCACCCAGAAGCAGTTGCCTTCTTGCAAGTGGAAATCATTCTTTCTGTTCTCTGAGATTTGGGGGGTGGTAGTGAGATGCCGGTGTTTACCAGCCCCGTGTGGCCTTCCACTTCAGTGCCATGCTGTCACTAACCAAACTCCACTGAGGGGGCTGGATCCCTGTCCTCTGACCTCTCATCTCTACAACTCGACTCTCTCCCCCAGGGTGTAGATCAAAGCCCAAAGCCTTTAATTATTGGCCCAGAGGAAGATTATGACCCGGGTTATTTCAACAACGAGGTAACAGTTTCCTGATTTTCTCCTTTCCTCATTCTCTTTCGTACCTGCTGTTCTGGACTAGAAGCGCTTGGACTGGCACCAGCTGTGAGGGAGCGTACGGGAGGGGCCGCGCTTATCAGCCCTGGCAGGCAGGGAGCATGGGGGCTGAGCTGGGGCAGGCAGTGCTTCTCTGCCCCCCAGCCCTGCCTGTCCTTCTGCCTTCCAGAGCGACATCATATTCCAGGACTTTGAGAAACTTAAGTCACGGCCGGCTCACCTGGGGGTTTTTCTACGGTACATCTTCTCTCAGGCGGACCCCAGTCCACTGGTAAGTCGCAAGTATCTGTCTCGATTGAGTACCTGCTTGTGCTTGGCCTCTGTCCCTGCTCTCTAGATGTCATAAGTCAGATCCATGGGCGTGGTCAGGCATCTCGAGGACAGAGACAAAATAGAAAAGAAGGTGCAACCTAGGTGGAAGGGATTCTTCACTGCTAACTGCATCGATAGCACAGGGAGGAACAGGAGAGCTGGGCCAAGAAAGCTGTCGTTCTGGGTCTGCTTGGAGGAGATGGTCTTTCTAGGTTTTTGGAATGAAGGTGGATACAGACTGACAGTGGGGAGTTGAGAGAGCAGCCCTTTGCAAGTATACAGTGTTACTGCACGAAAGCTTGGCAGAGGGGGAAGGTGGTAAAAGGTCTTCAGTCTGAGGTGATGACAAGGAAGATCGTGACGGGATGGAGGTCGGGGTGCTCTGCGACAGTGCCCAGAGCCAGCAGCCTTACCAGTTTCTGTCGTTCTGCTCAGCTGCTTAGGAAGGGGGATGAAGGAGAGAGGCTGCTGTCATGTTCTCCAGAATAAACTTGTTGCCCGTGGCATGCACTGCGGCTCTTCCTTTCCGGGGCTACCACTGTTAGAAGCCAGAGTCAGCATCCGTTTGCTCAACAGGTGTTCAGTGAACACCTGCGTGTACATCCCAAGCGCTGGTATCTCAGAAGCATTCCTGAATAAAGACGAGGCACAGCACAAAGAGAAATAACACCTGAACCCTTTAAAACAACAGATAAACAAGTACAAGACAAAATGTCAAGTGTGGAGAGCATACAGGGTTGAGAGGAGATTGCGCTGGGGGAATGTGTGTGCGCGCGCCAAGGGGTGGGGATGACTTACCACAGGTTTCTGAAACGTGCTAAGCCAGGGTTTCCCAACCTCAGCACCACTGACCTTTGGAATTCTTTGTTGTGGGGTGCTGGCGTGTGCATGGCAGGATCTTTAGCTGCATCACTGGACTCCACCCAGTAGATGCCAGTAGCACCTCTCCAGATATAAATCAAAAATGCCTCCAGACATTACTAGCTGTCCCCTGGAGGGCAAAAGCACTCCTGGTTGAGAATCGCTGCTCTAATCCATTTTCTCTCTCCCAGCTTTTTTACTTGTGTGCAGAAGTTTATCAGCAAACAAACCCCAAGGATTCCCGAAGCTTGGGGAAAGACATCTGGAATATTTTCCTAGAGAAAAATGCGGTAAGGCAGTCATAGACTGGATTACAATTTTCAATTTTATTATATTGTTTGACCATTCAGAGGCAGAGGAAAAACTAAGCAAAACACTCAGGCCGAATGGAGACAGGTTTTTTTGGTTTTGGGTTTTTTTTTTTAATATTTATTTTATTTTTATGGCTGCATCTGGTCTTAGTCGCGGCACGTGGGATCTTCACTGAGGCATGCGGGATCTTTTGTTGCGACGTGCGGGCTCTTTGTTGCTGTGCGTGGGCTTCTCTCTAGTTGTGGCGGGTGGGTTTTCTCTCTCTAGTTGAGGCGTGCGAGCTCGGTAGTTGTGGCACGCGGGATTAGTTGCCCCAGGCATGTGGGATCTTAGTTCCCCGACCAGGGGTCGAACCCACGTCCCCTGCGTTGGGAGGCGGATTTTTTACCACTGGACTACCAGGGAAGTCCCTGGAGACCGGTTCCTAAAGAGGATTCCTGGATTCTGTTCCTAGCTCCACTCTAAAGACTGATCTCCTCTCTGGACCTCTTTTGCCCACATGTAGCAAGGTAGAGTGCACATTGCCTCTCTCTGAAATGTTTGGAGAAAAAGAACTTGCACCAAGTCCTAATTACTCTCCCCTGGATCAATGCCCTGCTTCCCTTCAACTCTCCTTGCCTTGCCCGTCCCTGGGATGCAGAAACAGAGGCCCAGAGACATCAGATGATAGAAATCAGTGAACCAAGAGGCGAGCCCAGATTTCTGAAGTTCAGCCTGACGTGCTCTTACTGCCCCAAGGCAGGGTTCAGAGGGAGGGGACCCCAGAGTGTCTGGGGTGGATGAGCACGCTGCATCTGGACACAGCTCCCAGGGATGTGTCAAGGATCCCCCCGGCGGCAGCACCTCGGCCTGCAGAGGGCAGTTCCCATCTTCGACTTCCTAATCTGATCAACTAAACTAATTCCAAAATGACTTTATTTATCTGGCAGTAAGCTACTAGGACTAATGAGACTGGGTAATAAACGGCTTTTCCCCAAGCTTTTATTTTTGTCCCCTTCAGTGGGTCTTGAGTAAGGAGGTTAGAGCTGCCCGTTGTTCCCTGTTGGCTGTTACGGAACCGCCGCAATGTCCAGCTGGCAGGTAGCCATAAAGCAAAAGCCAGGCGCTGTGCTCACTGGAAGCCTTGGTAACATGAGGTCATTTTTCCCTTGGGAGTGAAGGAGCGGGGAAGCCCATCAAATCGCCTCATCAAGATTTCTCCCATGCTACTAAATTGGTACCAGTCCACTTTTGGGAACCTCTCCATCCCGTGCCTCTTGATGTCCTTGAAATAAGAGTGGGAAGAGTACAGGTGCCACCCTCGGAGTAGAGTCCCAGCTTGCCTTGCCACCTCAGATTCCACTTCTCAAATCCCGAGCCTAGAATTCAGTTGGAGAGAGGTGAATGGAGGGTAGGGTAGTGTAGGGAAAGGGGGAGAGAAGCTAGTGTTCTGGAGCCCTCCTTGCCTCTGCACAGTATCTCCCACATCCCCCGGGGTGTGTGGATCTCACCACTTCTGCCCCCACCCTTCTGTCTTTTAGCCTCTGAGAGTGAAGGTCCCAGAGATGTTACAGGCTGAAATTGGTAAGTTGGCTCCTAGGACGGTTAGTCTCCTCTTGGTGTCCGCCTTGCTGTGCTGGGCCCTCAGGAAGGGGCGGGGGGTCGGGGGGACATAGTCCCTGCCTTGGGCAGCTGTTCTCAGATAGGGGGAAATAGGGACAGTTCCTCCAGAACTCCTCGCGGTAGCTTATGGACAAGCACAGACAGAACGGACCCTGCCTGGGAGCTTGTCGCGGGGAGACAAGGCTTGGTTAGGAGAGCGGGGTCGTTCCTACCAACCTTCCATGTGACCTCTCTGGGCCTCAGTCGGCTCATCTGTACAAAGAGGAAATTGGATTCCTAAGCCTGGTCAAGCATCAGGATCCCTTGGGGAATTCTTCTTTAAAAATACAGAAACCAGTGCCTCACTTCTCCCCACCTGAGAGTCAGGATCTCTGGAGTATTTTTGTTCTTTTGGTTTCGTTTGCGTGAGTTCCTCAACTCACACAGAGTGAGGAGGCAGGGAACGAGGCAGTTGCTCTGCTCCCGTCTCACTCTCAAGCCACGACTAGAAGAGCTGAGGGAGGTGGTAGAAAGAGGATGTTAGTCTGAGAGGCTAATCATGGGAGCTTTCTAGACGTAATAGTTTGAAGCTGCCTTGGAAAAGAGGCACTTTACAGGCCCAGATGATAGGAAAGCTTATGGGCACAGGCAGAGGGTGAATGTAGGGACAGGAGAGACACCTTCCAGTTTCTGGTGGGGAGTTAGGTTTCCTTGCTTTTTTCAGCCTTGCGAGCTGTCCCTGGGTCAGTGGAAGGAGAATGAGCCTCTCAGAGGTTTGCACATGATGTCAGAGGGCAGCAGCGTCTGGACACATCCAGAGAGGGACTTTAATATTTCCCCACTTAATGGAGTGTAGAACACCCTGAAAATGTTTTTGTCCTTGCCTTGGGACTTGGATGTCAGGATTCCAGTCCTGAATTCAGGAATGACCTGGTAGGTCCAGGCCTCCACTTCCCTTGGTTAACAGGAGGGCAGAAAGCCAGCTTTCCCTCGCGGTACCCCAGGGAGCTAAGAGGCTTGAAGATGCTCAGCAGATATAACCTCCTCCTCCTGACATCCCTCCCCTATCTGTCTCCCCTCGGCTCCCACCGCAGACCTGCGCCTGCGGAATGGTGAGGACGTGCGCGCTGTTCTCTGTGAGGCTCAGGAGGCAGCCATGCCAGAGATCCAGGAGCAGATCCATGACTACAGGTGCCCGGCGCCCCCCCTCCTGCTCTCTCCCCTGCCTCCTCGCCCGTTTTCTTTCCCCTGCGGTGTGTGTGCATCTCTTGTGATGTGTGTATGTGTGCCTCACTCTCTGTCCAGCAATGATGTACGTGTGTTTCTTTCTCTGTGTGTCTCTCTGGCTCAGAACAAAGCGCACTCTGGGGCTGGGAAGCCTGTATGGTGAAAACGACCTGCTGGACCTGGATGGAGACCCTCTCCGCGAGCGCCAGGTGGCAGAGAAGCAGCTGGCTGCCCTAGGAGACATTTTGTGAGTCTCCAATCCACTTCTACCCCCTGAACATGCTGCACATATTGACGTGTTTTGTGGGTCTGTTTCCCAACCTCTCCCCCTCTTCCACTGCTTGCCTGATCCGTCTTCCCCTGAAAGATGGGGAGAGTCCAGCCCTCTTGCTTCATTTCTCAGGCTGGGGCTGCAGGAATTTCAAGGGAGTTGCAGAGCCTGGGGCTCCTGACAGTAATTTGGTGATTATGACAAACCATGGGCTCCAGGAATGCAGGGAGCTTTCTGCTTCCCCTCCCTAGCCTCTTCTTGACGGTTCTCCCTTTTTGCTCTAAGGTCATATCTGATGCTGAGTGTGAGAACCACGCTGTGATTCTCCAGGGAATAAAGTTCCTTCAGGAGGCAGGTGGTTCGTGGGAAATTGGGCTCTTTTTAACTAATCACATCAGAGGACTAGCCTAACTAAACTTATTAAGGAACTTCTGGCACAGCTGCTGTGGTTGCATCTCTCCAGTCTTATTTTCTAAAAGTGTCCCAGGTGCCTGGGATGACTTTGTAGGGACACTTGCAGGCTTAGAGGTAGATTTTTCACCCCAGTACTTCTTTCCGCTCAATAGTTGTGTGACATTTTTTTTTTTTTTTTTTTTTGGCTGCACTGCGAGGCCTGTGGGATCTTAGTTCCCTGACCAGGGATCAAACCTGTGCCCCCTGCAGCGGAAGCGCAGAGTCCTAACCACTGGACTGCCAGGGAAGTCCCGAGTAGTTGTGTGACCTTGATCAAGCTATGTCATCTACCTTGGTCTCATCTAAAATGACAGAGATTGGGCTAGATGATCTCGATAGTCTCTACTAACAGTGATATTTCAATCCAGCAAATTTCTGTGGAGTCCCCACTGACGCTAAGCAGTGTTCTGGCTCCTGGATGCATTAATAAACAAACAGCAGTGCTTGTGGGGCTTATGTTATCGTGGGAAGAGAAAGCAGTATGTAATAAATAAGTAAGTTATATACTATGTTAGAAAATAAGGCTGGGGGTGGCGGGGAATAGAGCAGGCTGAGGGGAGTCAGGAGCACCTGAGCTAGTGGGTTGCAATTTCAAATAGAGCCTCATCCAGAAAGTTACATTTGGTCAACTGAAGAAAGTGAGGGAGTCATCCTTGGAAATATCTTGGGGGAAGAGCATCCCAGGCAGAGGGAACAGCCAGGGCAAAGTAGGAATGTGCTTGACGTATTTGAGGAACCGTAGGAGACCAGTGTGGCCAGAGAAGATTGAGAAGCTCAGTGCTGAATCAGAGAGGTAACAGGAAGAGCAGCCTCGCAGAGCCTCTGGACTGTTTTAAGGTCTTTAGTTTTTTTCTCTCAGTGAATGAGGAGCCACTGGAGCTGTGAGAGACTCAAGGGTGGGTGGAGGGTGGTGGGAGAACAAGGAGGGGTTCGAAACAGGGAGATCAGTTACGGGAACCCACGCAGTAGGGCTCCTACCAGAGAATTGGCGATGGAGGGTGTGAAGAGAGGTCAGCTCCAAGTATATTTTGACAGTAGAACCAACAGGAGGATTTCCTAAAAATTGATGTATAGGATGTGAGAGAAAGGAAAACCAAGGAAGACTCCACAGTTCTTACCTAAACCACTAAAAGGACAAAGGTGCCATCAGTCGAGTTAGGGACAGTCGTGTGAGGGACAGTTTTGTGGTAGAAAACGGGAGCTCAGTCTCGGACGTGTCAAAATCTGAGATCTTTAGACATCAAACTGGAGATTTGACTAGACAACTGCATAGATGAATCTGGCATTTGACCAGAGATCCGGGGTGAGATGAGACCAGATGAGGTCCCACAGGGAGGGTATATTCTCTGAAAACAACCCTCTGACCCTCAGCCAAACCCGGAATCTTTCTGGGCCTTAGTTTCCCTAACAGTCAGATGGCACTAATCACCCCGACCGTGCCAGGGATGGCGGCAAAACCTGACCGAGCCTATTCTGAGGTCATAGGCACCACAGAGTTCTGTGGGGTTATAATGGACAGCACAGGCACCCTGCTTATAAAGGCTTCTATTTAAAAGAAGGAAGCGCTAGCCTCATTAAATGGAGATATGAGACCTATTATTTTGAGTAATAAATTATACGTGTAAATATTATACGTGTAAATAGTGTAAATAGCTTAGAATAGTGCCTGGCCCGTAGTGAGCATGCAGTATTAGTTGCTGTTACCATTAACCTCTTTTAAATAGGTTCCTCTGAATCAGGTCTCAAGGTATTATCTCTGCGCCCTCATCTTCTTTCCTCTTGCCTCAGTGTCAGCCCAACCCTTCTAGTTTAGTTCTAGGTGGACACAAAGAGGAGCCTTAAAAAAAAAAAAAAAAAAAAAGAGGAGCCTTTTCCTCCGTGGTAGCTTCAGAGGCTGAAACAGATACCAAGCGAGAAGCTGTATTTGCCTCATTCCCCTTCCTTTTAGCTGGCTAAGGACACCATCATCACCATCACTCTGTGCTAATTGAGCCCCTCGGAGGAATGAGAACCCTCACCTCCTGAGCCCCAGGCTGGCTCCAGAGCTGAGACCAGGAGTCTGAGTCTGACCTTTTATCATCCTCCTCCCTTTCCTCACCCGCTCCCTTCCTCTAGGAAAGAACTTACCCTCCTCCCAGTCTTGCACAGGCGGACGAGCCTCTGCCTTTGCAGTCTGAGTCATCTGTTCTTTTCTTTTGTTCCAGGTCCAAATACGAGGAAGACAGGAGGTGAGTGAGTCTGTGCGGTTGAATCAAGGTGGGAAGGAGTGGGGTTGAGCTACTGGGCATTGCATCTCTGCCAATCACAGGCGAGTCCCTAGCTCCAGAGGATCACCGTCTGTCCAAGTGTAGTTTCCAGATGTCTGTGTAACCACAAGGAGGTCACGAGGCCCAGGCCCTGGTACTCGGGGATCACTGCCTGGGACGTGGGTCTGCTCCTCAGTGTGAAGACACCAAGCTGCCAGCACTTCCCTTCCTGGCCTCCTCTTCTCCACCCACATTAGCCCTGTGCCTTTCTCGTAAACCACCGAAAGAAGGAGCAGTGATAGAATCAGCCTGTGTTAGCAGCACCTGCAGAGGGGAGCTAGGGTACAACACATTTCCTCTGCTGACACATTTTTTTTCCTTGAAGCCTATATACATGTCCCCTTGTTTCTCAGTAGCCAGTGTTAAAATGAGGGTGCATTCCTTGAGCATACACGCACTCAATAAGGGAGAGAAGATGGGGTTAGAAGTCTGTTTCAGAGAAGACGAAAGCCAGGGCCAAAACATTTGCTTCATTGAATCCACAAAGTGGATAATCTGTCTACCGAATTGAGAGGCAAATACAGTTTGAAACACAGAGCTCTGGACAGTTTCATCTGTGGCAGTTGGAAGCTACTTGACAGATCATTTCCATCTCTTTTTCTCCTTGTACTTGGGGTGGGTGGTGGCAAAGGCAGCTTACCTGGACTTGCAGGGGCCGGTTGGCGTTTCTCCGCATCCCTTTGCCACCCCACCCCTGTGTATACGCTTGAGGACATTAGCTGTGGGCCTCAACCGTCGCCCATGGCTTATTAGTTGCTTATATTTTGGGGAACTGACGCGTCCTTCCACTGACCACTGTCCCCTCGTTAGGGAGCGTTCTGCGTAGGAGAAGAATACGATTTCTTCTGGGAGTCATGCCAGCCAAGACTTTTCTCCGGCTTCTGCCTGCTGTCCCATCTGAGTATTCTGGGCCTCCTGCTGAATGCCCTGGCCCTTCGCCACCCCACTGGGTGGTGGTGAGGAGCTTGTGTAAAGCAGTCCCTGCTGGCGCTTTCCGATTCTCCGCCCCCATTCCTCTTTTACAGTGCCCCCATGGACTTCGCCCTCAATACCTACATGAGCCATGCGGGCATCCGTCCTCGAGAAGCACGACCTTCCAACACGGCTGAAAAGGCCCAGTCCGCTCCTGACAAGGACAAGTGGCTACCCTTCTTCCCGAAGACCAAGAAGGTGACAGAGCTCCCCTAGAAAGAATCATCTCTTGGCACGGTTCCTGCGCTGAGGCAGACCGGGAGAGTCATTGAGAATCCCCAAACTAGAGCAGCCCTCTCCCTCCCTGCAGTCCCAGACCAGAAGCAGATGTGCGAGATCAGATACAAGCATGAGTCTGCTTTCCCGCTGCTTGTTTAGGGCTAGTCATAGAGGCAGTAGCACGGTGACCAGTGGCCCGGTCTGGGTACTGGGACCTTCTCCAAACCCTATTGTCTCTTATCTCAGCAGAGCAGCAATTCCAAGAAAGAAAAGGATGCCTTGGAGGACAAGAAGCGAAACCCCATCCTCAAGTACATCGGGAAGCCCAAAAGCTCTTCCCAGAGCAGTGAGTATTTGGGGAGCAAAGCCTTGGACAGGGACCTCGGCCCCTTCACAGGCCAGCATGTTGGCAGAGGGCCTTCCTGTGCTTCAGGCAGCCAAAGGCCCAAACAAACTCTGAGGTCGCAGCTTCCTCTCGGTGCTATTGCATTCTCCCCTTGCCACACCCAGTGACGGCCCCTGAGGTAGAGGGAACTGCTTCAGAGCCAAGGAGGCCAAGCCAGTCCCTGGGTCTAGGAACTCAGAGACAGTTGTAGACACTGAACAGCCATGCAGAGGAGTATTTCCCCCTTGGCAAGATTGCCCTGTTGACAGTCAGTGCCTCCTTCACCTTCGTCCATGGACTTGTCTGTCCTCCTGAGGGCCTGTGTGTTGGGAGCAATTATGGGCCCTTGATCGAGGGTTTCAATTAAGCAGAACTAGGTGGAAAGGGAGCAGGTTTGGGACCCAGAGGCTCCCCTCATGCCATCAGTAATCCAGACCTCCATGGATCCTGTCACCGATCTCCCCCCAATTGTGTGTCATCTGTCTGGACATTGCTGCTGGCCCTCCCAGTCATTATCTTAAGGCCCCAGTGTTAGTCTTGGGGATCTGGGAAGGGCCACGGCATGGGCCTCCTGCCTTTCCCGAAACTGCTGCCTTGGGGGAAGGGGAGAGGAGGGGACTCTACTAGATCAGCCCTGATTTTTGCCACTACCTTTCATTTTCCAGCTTGATGTAATTTTTATTTTGACTCTTGAAACATTAATTTGACTTTTCATGGTTTACTTTTGTTTTTGTTTGTTTTCTTTTAGCATTTCATATTCCCTTGTCCCCTGTGGAAGGTAAAAGGACCATTTTCTTTGGGTTTTTCTTTGCATTAGCATTGAGTTTCCATTTCCCAAGTCCTGTCTGCCCTTCTTCCCCTCTCCTTCACCGCCTCCTGCCCTGGCTCTCTTTCCTCCCTCCCTTTCCTCACTCCATTACTCTTGTATGTTCCTCCATGCTGCTAAAGCTCCCCATGACACAGACGCCTGCCCAGGGGTGCCTGCCCAGGGGCTCCTGCGCTCACGCTGGGCGCAGGACTCTGCCTACCTAAGGCAGGGTGGGAGGGGCCGGGGCACTGCCCCCCGGCACCGTGCAGCTCCTCCTGGCAGTGCTGGCAGAGGCCAGCTTCTAGGCCCTCCAAGACTGGCCCACGGCCTGCGGCCTTTCTCATTCTGTCAGCTCTCCATGGCTGTGGCTCCAGAAGTCCAGGGCTCTGTGTAAATGAGGGAAACCCTCGCATGTTGAAATGTCCTGTACAAGTTCCTCAGGTTTTTGTTTTCAACTGAAATAATAGAATCCTCAGTTTTGAGTGTTGTGTGGGGTTGTTTTTAGTACCTAATGGGTCTTCAGCAGTTTTGCCTTGGGGTATTTTCATTTCTATCATCTCCTTTGTTTAAGTCCTTCACTGTAGCACCTTCATCTCCTGACTCTTAACCTTTGCCAGCACAGCGTCACTGCAACAGTTAAAGAGAATGACCCTAACGTATGTATGTTAGAGGCCTAATATCTTCTAGAATCTATGTATCAAAAATAAATACATATATAACAGACATTAACCCAGAGGAGCTTAGAACCCAGAACTGGGCAGGTTCATTTCCCATCAGTGAGGTCCATATGCATACAATTAAAGTGATTAATATTTTCTAGGTTCTGCAGTAAATCAAGGGGAGAGATAGCAGTGAGGGGCAATCAGGAAATCTGTTGCCAGAATTCACTTTATATAAAGTGACAATTAATGATTTTCAAAATAATTTTTAAAGTTAAATTCCTAGACTTGTTATGCTATTTTAAACAATATAAGTAAAGAAATATTAGGGGGGGGGGAAAGTCTATAAAACAATGGAAAAACTAAAAGAATGGCCTTGAAACCCAGGCCCTTAGTTTTTAACACATACTTCCTCCCATCCACCCTGCCCGAGGCAGGCATGAGGCAAGCAGCAGGCCTGAGACGAGCAGCCCTGCCCAAGCCGCTTGCTTTGTGTCAGCCTGAGAGGCAACAGGAACACCCAGGGTAGGGCTGCTGATCCCCAGAGAGGATAAGCATGCTGGGTATTCACCATCTCTTTGAGTCATATCTTTCTATTGTCATTTCATGGTTTGATTGGATGTTCTCAAGTTCCCAGGACATCAGACAAGTCTGTATGCGTATCTAAAGACCAAACACCCACCAAAGCTAGAAAGCCTCAGCACTGAGAACCTTGCTGTTTAGGGTCATCCGCTAGTGCCCCTGTTTATTAGTGAAGGCATCTGATTGTTAGTGACATATAATTCACTTTTGTTTAGTTTCATTGTTATTCAGAGAATGGAGGAAGGGAGAGCAAAGGTTACTGATGAAAACTTTGCCCTTTTCAAAAACGCGTTCCTTTCTACGTGTCTTTTTCCCCTGTTACTCTGGGTTATTCAGTTATACCAAATCTCAGGGCCACACCTGTTCCTTGTCACAGCTAGGGTGTAACTATATCCCAAGAACTGGGCCTTTTCCAAGTGGCCCATGGGAGAGGGAACAATGGGCTCTGCCCGGAGGCCTTCTATTATAGGACGTTCCCAGGCTCCCACGTCATCACCCAGCCAGGGATGCTCCGGGCTGCTGCAGTTGCCCCAGGGCCCAGATGCACAGTCTGGGACAGGCAGATCTGACTCAAATCTCCAAAATGGGAGTGATGGTAACAGGCCCTACTCCTAACATATATACACAGCCACCTATTTTGCAGTTTTAGAAAAACATTACCTGCCTAAAGGATATGAAATCGTGACCTTTGAAGAGACCAGCTAAATGTTTTTCTGTTTCCTCTGGCTTGGAAATTTTCTTACGGATCTCAAGTTTAGATACACAGGGAGATTTATACGTTTGTATATGCCGATGTCAGAATCCCTGGTTAGTGTGGTTAGGACCAGGGCCTGGCGCCCGGGGCTGTTTGTCTTGCCTTCCCCATCCCATTATCCTTCCTATTGGTCCGGGCAGAGCAGCATCTTTAGCCCAACTCCTGTTCCAACATCCTGGACCTGGAGCTGAGCTAATCGACTGTGAAGATAGGAGCCACTGAGCCCCTGGGCCTGAGGTCTCTTCTCCAGGGTCTCCACATGGCATCAGCTATGCCTTTTTTACTCTTTTACCTGCCTTCTCTACTTTGAACAAGAACAGCTCTCTTTTGTCTTAGCTTTGAAAAGCATCTAGAATTTGAATGCCGGAGAGTGACATCTCTCCTCTGTTCCTCCTAAGACCCCCCTCACTGGTAATGGAGGGTCTGATTCTTTAATGATGGAGAGGAAGAGGTGGGGGTGAGGGCAGAAAGAACAGGAAGAACAGAAAAACCAGAAATAGTGAACTCTAAAAGTAGTATAAATTTGAGAAGTGCTTGGTAAAGTTGGCAACCTGGCCAAATTATACCAAGGTTGATGTGTTTTTGGTCTTCCTGGCTCACTTTTTTTTTTTAACACATATATGGCTCTTGGGAATAACCTAGTAACGATTCTCAAGCATGAGAACCACTGTAATAAAGAATGTGAGGGCCAAAAGAAATACCCATAGCAAATGCACTTTCAAACCCTCTCATTTTGCATCCCAGGAAAGAGTAGCCCCCAGAAAGGGGGAGGGACTGCCCGTGCCACGCCACACAGTAGAAGAGCCAGGGCTCACATCATGTCTCCTGACCCTCAGCCCCATGCTGTTCTCATCCGTGCTTGCTCATCGCTGTCTTCTGGGCTAGAGGGGAGCGAGGGCCCCAAGAAGTCACTCCTGAACAGAAAGCAGAGTATCTTTCATTATCTTTCTTCCGCTTCCAGTCAAACCAGGCAACGTGAGGAACATCATTCAGCACTTTGAGAACAACCAGCAGTACGATGCCCCGGAGCCTGGGATGCAGCGACTCTCGACAGGAAGCTTTCCCGAGGACCTGCTGGAGAGCGACAGGTAGCAGTGGCTGGCTGGGGCCTGCTGGCTGCCCAGGGAGGGGAGCATGGGCAGGGTTCAGGGCTAAGGTTCAATGCCAGCTACTTTACCCGCCACTAGACTGTAAGGCTCCCTCTATAGAGCTCTCTCCCTCTCCCCCAACCTTCCCGCCTATGTGTTGGTGATCAGGCCAGCGGGAGAGAGAGCAGGGCCTCTGACCTTCCAGTCCAAGAACCATATGCCTTTAAAATTTCCTTTGGATTCACCCCCTGGCCACGCAGTAGCCTCCACCCCAAGAATGAACTAGATTATGTTATAAAGCAGCTAGTCAGGAAACCCTAAATGACAAGGCTAGAGAAGAGTACAGAGTGGGGCGAAGGGAAATCCTGGCAATAAGGAAGTCAGGCTAAAGACAGTCTGGGGCATCCGTGAAGAAGAGAGTTAGAGATGAGGTTCTGCTGGCTAGTTTAAAGGCAGACGGTGTAACTTGGGCCTCAGATGTACATCTCAGCGAAGAAGTAGAAAGGTCATTGATGCAAAACAAACTGCAAACTGCTCTTCTTTCAAGAAGCAAAAGGGGAATGGAGGCTGTGACATTGCTCACATTCTCCACCTCTGGCCGGATTCTAAGAAGAGCCCTTCTCTGGTGGTGAAATGTACTCTTAGACTTGCTCTTGACTGTGGCACGACAGCCATCAGGTCACGTCTAAAATTCTGTAGCCAGCACTTCAAGTGAGAACTGCCTGTAGTCAGAAATACCCCTGCAAATTCCTTAAGGCACACTTGAGGTACGGTAAATGTGGTCTTGTGTATACAAAACTAGTTCCTGTGTACACTGCTGAGCTGGACTAAAGGCAGACCCAGAGGCAAGTCAGCATGCAGCAGCCTGACTAGTCAAACCATTTTACCCCTGAAATAACTAATTATCAAACTGTAAGTCAAACATTCCTGCTTGTATGCAGGGTTACTCCTTTTTGTTTATACTAAGCCTTTATAAGCTTAATACTCATTAAAAGATTTTGCCATAGTGAGAATTAACCAAGATTTAGGCAAGATAAAGGTTAGATGTGTACTGGGGTCAGAGGTTGAGTTCTACTATTACTGAGTAAATTAAACATACAAATTATATGATTGCTGGGGTAGGTGTGATCTCACAGATGTATCAAATGTACAATTATAAGATATACTATCAACATTTTGAGGCAATATTTGAGACCATTTGTAAACGTATTCTTCAAGTTGTTAGGTAAAATTGCCCTGAGACATTCATTGGGATTCTGAATCTACTCTCAGCAGAAGCCTTTGAATTTGATGACAATCTTTGAATTTCACTGACAATCTTAGAAGAAATGGCATCGGCAGCATGGTGGGTCAGAGGTTGTCGTAGAAACTAAACAGGTGTAAGAAGCCCCCCATTCTAGACAGCAGTGGTCTAGGAATTTTTGGCCAGAGGTGGGTTGTATGCCTCACTTCTTGGTGGGATCATTACTCACTTCTGGGTACTTGAAAGAAGCCCCAGGAACCTCATTGCATGAGGTTTGTTGTGGTGCTAAAGTGACCCATTGTGGGGCACTGGTGAAGGTGTTTTGAGTTAGTCTGTGTTGGAAGTGTTCTGTCAGACGTCAGGGGGTGAGTTCAGTAGGGCATCAGCCGGCAGTGTGGTTTCTAACCCTGCAGACGAACCCCCAGGACCTGGGCGGGGGAGCGGCGTTGGGACCCTCTGGCAGTTCAGAGAGACTTGATGAATGGAGACCAAGGCATTTGGCTCCTTCTCCGCAGCAACCTGCTGTGCTGTTAAGAGCTCTCCAGACTCTCCAGGCCTTCTGTTGTCCTAGAGGCAGAGCAGGATGTAGATTAGTAATAATGTCAGCAAAGAACTAGCCCAGCAGGACCATGGGGGGAGGCACCATCCTGGGGCAGCCAGGGGTCAGAGATGCCAGCTGTCACAGGGCTGATGCACTGCAGGACTCAGAAAAGAGCAACACCCAGTCGTCAGCATCTCATCAAGCCCCACAGATACTCAGTGGCCAAGCACGGTAGGCCAGGGAGCAGGTTCCTGCCCGTCAGTAAACAGGCCCCTGTAAGCACCCTCCCAAGCTGGTCTGCTCCCAAGAGGGGACTGGAAGCCTAGGAAGGATGCTGTCAGGATAAGAACAGAAGAAATCCACATCACAACTGGAGGGGTGGGAATCCAACAGCAGAGAGAATTTTCTGACAGGCAGTGTGGAGAATACTAGAGTGTGTGAAGAGGGTGCTTCTACTTCCCTCTTAAAAGATCTTGTGAAAGGAGACATCCGCCTCAAGCAGAGCCCAAGGTGGGAGCCGACCTGTCCCAAAGCAGAGGGCCAGATGAGCTGGCCCCGAGAGGGCCAGGGGCGGGGAAGGTGGGACCTTGCTGTCCCTGATGAGGGACTCTGGTGTCCACAGCTTTCCTGACGGGGACTTGGGGTCTTTGGCATCCGGACACCCCACAAGTCTGATTCTGTTAGTCCCAGATTTCACCTTCCTGTTGGGTTCCCTTCCTGACCAGTCGCAAGGAAGTTGAGAGGCGCTCTCCATCCAGCTGGGCTGGGGAAAGGAAGGATTTTGTAGAGTTGGGACCCTTTGGGTCTGGTGTTTGGGGTGGAAGCGCTGAGGCACCCCTGAGATGGGGCAGCAGGTCAAAGCTGGCCAGATATAAGACCCCAAGGTCTTTTGCCCTCTCCATCCAGTTCTCGCTCAGAGATTCGCCTGGGCCGCTCTGAGAGCCTGAAGGGCCGGGAGGAGATGAAGCGGTCCCGGAAGGCAGAGAACGTGCCCCGTTCTCGCAGCGACGTGGACATGGACGCGGCCGCAGAGGCCGCCCGCCTCCACCAGTCAGCCTCGTCCTCTGCCTCCAGCCTCTCCACCAGGTGGGCGGGGCTCAGGGGCTCAGCCCGCTGATATCTTGGGGGCCGGGTAGGAGCAGAGGGTTGCTGAGAGTTGACATTCTCTCCACAGGTCTCTTGAGAACCCAACCCCTCCCTTCACCCCCAAAATGGGCCGCAGGTGAGTGATGGGTGCCGTAGCGCCTCTGTTAGGTGTCCGTGTCCCAGCCGTGCTCAGCTGCCCCTGCTCCGCTTCCAGGGGCCAGCTGGTGGTGCAGCTCCTCTTCGTGGCCCACTGGCTTCCCATGGGCCCTGGGCAAGCAGGGTGGGCAGGAGGCGGAGGGACAAACCCCGTGTTTGAGTTTTTGCTCCGTGTGACGCTGAGCTGCCTGTTTTCCCCCAGGAGCATTGAGTCCCCCAGCTTGGGGTTTTGCACAGATGCCCTCCTCCCCAACCTCCTAGAAGATGATCTGGGCCAACTGTCTGACCTGGAGCCAGAGCCCGACGCCCAAAACTGGCAGCATACAGTGGGCAAGGATGTGGTGGCTGGGCTAAGCCAGAGGGAGATTGACCGGCAGGAGGTCATCAACGGTGAGACTCAAGCGGGAACAGGTGCAGGGCGCCTCAGGCGCAGATGGTGGTAGAGAAAATAGTGGGGGGCCTGGGGGCGAGAGCGGCTGCATTGTGGTCCCTGTAAGGGCCACCTCAGCTCTGGCCCCTGGGGAGAGAGAAGTTGACGCACCATCTGAAACCAGCACCAAAGGTGGTTTGGAGGTCACGAGATCCTTGCTGACGGGCTTTCCCTCTGTCTTTCTGCCCCTTCTTGTCACTGCCCCCGCTCAGAGCTGTTTGTGACAGAGGCTTCCCATCTGCGCACACTCCGGGTGCTGGACCTGATCTTCTACCAGCGGATGAAGAAGGAGGGCCTGCTGCCCCGGGAGGAGCTGGCACGGCTCTTCCCCAACCTGCCCGAGCTCATCGAGATCCACAGTGAGGAGCCCACCCCGCCTGCCCCCTTCCCTGGCCAGCCTTCAGGTTTCTGCCCCAGCTCTGCCCGCATGCCAGGACCCCCCGAGCAGATAGCCCCCAACAGTCCTCTTTGGTGAGAGAACCTGACATGCAGCCTGAACATCGGCATTCCAGCCCCCCACAAGTGAAATGACTTGAGACCCTACCCCACGGCCCTGCCGTCAGATCCCTCTTCTCTCGTCATGAAGGGCCTGGCCATGCGGCTCAACCCCAGGCACTTCTGTCTTTTCTCCTTGCCCCAGATTCCTGGTGTGAAGCCATGAGGAAACTCCGGGAGGAGGGCCCCATCATCAAAGAAGTCAGTGACCTCATGCTGGCTCGGGTACGGCTGCCCAGGCCTGGAGGAGGTGGCAGAGGAGGTGGGGGGGAGCTGTCCCAGGCAGGGATGTGAGGCCGGGGCCGTGTGGTGTCCCTTCTGCCTCGCAGTTCGATGGCCCCGCCCGGGAGGAGCTCCAGCAGGTGGCCGCGCAGTTCTGCTCCTATCAGTCCATCGCCCTGGAACTGATCAAGACCAGGCAGCGCAAGGAGAGCCGGTTCCAGCTCTTCATGCAGGTACGCTCGGCGTCGCCTCATCGCCACTGAAAGCAGCCAGTTCAGTCATAGCTCACCCAGTAAGGCGGAGGGGGACAGTTAACCGGGTTCACCATCTCCTGGACTGCCCTCCTGGCCCCCAGCTCCAGGCGCTTGGCCTCTTCTCTCTACAGGGGAGGGTAAACGGCAACTTGCTGCTCCATCCACGCCCTCCCCAACGCCCCCTCTTCAGAAACACTGACACATACTCGCTCTCAAGACGGAGACACTGGACTGGCCATCAGAAGGCCCCGCTCACCTACCAGTGCCTGTATTTACTTAGATGGATCTCAGTTTCCTTGTCTATAAAGTGGGAATAATACCTGCTTTATGTGGCTTATTTGACCACATCCCCTTCTTGGGCTACTGTCTTCCTGCCTCCACCAACCTTTCCCTAAATATTTAAGCACGAAGCTGCCACCTCTGTTTCTGAGCGATCCTCTGGGATTAGGACCTATTCGGCGTTCGCACAGTCCTCCGTGTCCTGAGCTCACAGCCAGCTCGTAATCCAGGCTGTCGTCTTCCTCTGTTCCTCCTTGTGTCTAGGAGGCTGAGAGCCACCCTCAGTGCCGGCGGCTGCAGCTTAGAGACCTCATCATCTCTGAGATGCAGCGGCTCACCAAGTACCCACTGCTGCTGGAGAACATCATCAAGCACACGGAGGGTAGGGCTCCCAGAAGGCTGGCATTGGGAGGCAGCAGCCCGCAGCTCGGACCCTGGTTCTAGCGCTGACTTGCTTTGTGTCCTTAGCAAGTCGCTTGACCTCTCTGGTCTTCAGGGTCTTCGTCCTTGTGTTGTTGTGGTCACTCTCGAAGGTAACGATGGTCAATGTGCTTGGGCAAAACTCAGGTGCTGAGCAGCAGGAGGAGGTAAGGGCTGCCTCTGGCCTGTGTGGGGCGTCTGTGCAGATCACAGGGAAGCATCTGAGGGACACAGGTTAGCGCACAGAGGGCACCTTGGCTCCTCTGAGGATCGTGGTCCCACGCCAGAGGCTGTGGCCGAATTTTAGCCCTGTTGATCCCCCTGCTGGACGTCTCTGTGAGATGCACAAAAGATACAGCCATGTGTGCTTACTCCACGGGAGTAGGGGACCGTGCTGAACAGGGGGGTCTAACCCCAGGTTGTCACTGTCCCTGGGATCCTGAGCAGCTTTCACCACCTCAAGTGTGGGATGCTGGCGTCAGTGTGTAGAAGTGGGAAGAGCCACAACCTGATTTGAACAGGTGTTCCTAGAGGGAGACACACACCATCACTGTCATCACCCACAGTCCCTGTCCCCGTTCCTGTCCTCCACACCCGTAGAGTGGCTGTGGCGGGAATTCCCAAGAGCTATCGGTGTCTTCAGAGCCTTGGTCTGAAACACAAGGACCCTCAGTATAAGTTGTCCTTACGATTGAGGTCCAAGTTAGGCAAGGGTGGCATATCTACACCCATCCCTGCTGGTTGGCGACTGGCCAGCGGCTGTTGGTAGCCAGGCACTCTCAGGCTCTGACAGACTTCTCGGGCAGGAGCCCTCACCACCTCCTCTCTGCCCCGTGGGTAGGTGGCACCTCTGAGCACGAGAAACTCTGCCGGGCCCGGGATCAGTGCCGGGAAATTCTCAAGTACGTGAATGAAGCAGTGAAGCAGACAGAGAACCAGCACCGTCTAGAGGGCTACCAGAAACGTCTGGATACCACCTCCCTGGAGAGGGCCAGCAACCCCCTGGCAGCGGAGTTCAAGGTAGGAGGCTGAGGCTGCAGCGTCGTCAGCCCCACATGGCGCACGTACCTCTTGGGCACCCTTAGGAGCAGAGCTCCGGTCAGGACCTGGAGAAGGTGGAGGGGAGGAGACCTGGGCCTGTCTGTGATAGGATGGCGCGATGGGGGCCCTGGAATACACACAGCCCCGGTTACCATTGTCACCCCATCCCGAGACAGACAAGGGCAGACAGCCCTACCATAAAGGCCAGATGTTCGAACTCAGTCTGGGAGAGCAGGGGATGGGAATAAACTCAAGGTAAAGGTGAAGGTCATTCGGGAGAACATAAAGCTGAGGGAAAGGGCAGGTGAAGCAGAGTGATCCTAGGAGAGTACACAGCACGTAGTAGCGGGTAGAGAGACCCCTGCCAGAACCATCGGCATATCCCCCAGCACAGCACGTGGCACGTGACTCTGTAGTCGCCTTTTTACTTGTCTGCATCCCCCACAGGAGTGTGAGGGCGAGGACTGCTCTTGTTCACCACTGGTGCCCAGCACCTTAGCACAATGTCTAGGTTTTCAGATACTTGTTGAATATATGGTGTCTTCGTAACAGAGTCTGGATCTTACAACCAGAAAGATGATCCATGAGGGGCCCCTGACCTGGAGGATCAGCAAAGATAAGACCTTGGGTAAGTGCCAGGGGACTGGGGCCAAGAGGGAACCTAGGGCACTGCCCCTGGGCTCTTCCCTCTCTGGACTATAAGCCCTGTACCCGGTGCTCTAAAGGGATGGTAAGGAGGCAGCTTGAAACACGACTGGGGACGAGAGCTCAGGGCTCCTTAAGCACAGCATGGGGAGGAAGGACCAAAAACAAAGCAGTCAGAGGTCACCAGACTCCAGGGCTTCCTAGATCCTGGAGATGCCTGTCCAAGAGCCTCTGGTACCCCACATGTTAATGGGGGATGAGTGGGCCACAGAGAACTCCTCACAAGCACCGCACCCCTCCAGACCTCCACGTGCTGCTGCTGGAGGACCTCCTCGTGCTGCTGCAGAAACAGGATGAGAAGCTGCTGCTGAAGTGTCACAGCAAGACAGCCGTGGGCTCCTCGGACAGCAAGCAGACCTTCAGCCCGGTGCTCAAGCTCAATGCCGTGCTCGTCCGCTCCGTGGCCACAGGTACCCGTGAGGAGACAGTCCCAGCCGGCCCACACCCCGGGGCCGTGAGCCCTGTTACTCGGGTCCAGCGAGCACTGGGTGATGCGGGGCCGATCTGGGGCTGTACAGAACTTATCAGCCCACCTGTGTTCCTTTCCTCCCAGCCCTGACTCACTGAAGCAGGAGGATGTGGTCCAACGTGGGGTAGGGTGATGGGTAGGAGGGAGACCAAGATGAGGGAGGACAGCGTGGTTCCTGTCCTCTGAGGCAGGATGGGATGTGGGCACTGAGGATGAGGTAGCAGAATTGGGCAGAGAAGATCAGGACAAGCCTTCCTGCTGCAAAAGTGACGGGCAGAGCTCCCTTGCAGAAGACGGACGCGCCCACCGTCCAGAGCCTGGTCCAGTGCTCAGAGCATTTCAGTGAGAAGCAGAGTGTGTACAAGAAGGGCTCTGGAGCAAGAGCCAGGCAGCCAGATTCTCTGGGCTCATCGCTTCCTTCATCTGTAACACGGGGGGTGAGGTCTGTCTCTTGGAGGGGGGTGTAAGGGGAGGACGGGTGTGATGCAGTTTTATAAACCCTAAGCACCGTACACCCCTCAGCCTTCGCTGTTCGGAAAGCGAGAGGTAATGGGGGTGGCTGTGAAGATGGCATTAGGGGACCCAGAATTGCCTCTGTCCTCTGTACGCGAGCCCCAAGTGCTTCTGAGGACCCAGGTCCGCCTGGCGCTGCACTCTTAGCTGGCCGCGGGTGAGGACTCCAAGTCCGCACTCTGCCGCCTCGGCTCAGGCTGCAGTCGTGCCTCTGCCGCCGCCAACGCAGACCCTTCTGCCTTCTCTCTCTCACACAGATAAACGGGCCTTCTTCATTATCTGTACCTCCGAGCTGGGCCCACCCCAGATCTACGAGCTGGTGGCATTGACGTCATCAGACAAGAACACGTGAGGATTGCCTGATTGCGGGGGGGGGGGGTCCCATGTAACCGCCGTCCCCTTGGGACCAGGGTGGTGTATGAGGATGTGAACAGGGAGGCCAGGGCTGCGCCCCAGAGCATTCACGGGACGGGGCCTTGAGGGGAAGTGGGAGATAAGACAGGAGTAGAGAGGTTTACCGTGTCACCTCCCCTGACCCCATGAGCAGGCCTGCCCTAGGGAGGAGGAGTCCCCAGCAGTCTTCCAGCCTTTCTGAGGCTGCTTTCCTTTCTCTGGCCCCCCTTCTTTCCCCTGGGGTTTTTCTTCCCTTCCCCCATCAAGCGTTGCAAATGCCCACATTCTTCAAAGGCCTTTGCCTCCGGGACCCTCATCCCCACCCAGGGCATTCAGTCACCCGTATTCCCAACAGTGGCCAGCCAGAGGCAGCGTGGCACGGTGGGAGGAGATAGGTTGAGTCAGGCAGTTTCTCAGACTCCGGGTTTTCATCTGCAAAATGTGGATAATGCTACCTCTTGAGAGTTATTTTGAGAGAAAGAAGGGAGATAGAGGGACTTCCCTGGTGGCGCGGTGGTTAAGAATCCGCCTGCCAATGCAGGGGACACAGGTTCAAGCCCTGGTCCGGGAAGATCCCACATGCCGCAGAGCAACTAAGCCCGCGAGCCACAGCTACGGAGCCTGCACTCTAGGGCCCGCGAGCCACAACTACTAAGCCCGCGTGCCTAGAGCCCGTGCTCCGCAACAAGAAAAGCCGCCACAATGAGAAGCCCGCGCACCGCAACGAAGAGTAGCCCCCGCTCGCCGCAACCAGAGAAAACCCATGCACAGCAACGAAGACCCAACGCAGCCAAAACTTAATTAATTAATTAAAAAAAGAGAGAGATAGATATAGAATGCTTAGCACAACGAGTAACAGAGAGTTGGTGTTCAGTAATTGGTAGGTGCGAGTAATGTAACCCAATGTGAGCAGCCAGTCAGATCTGCAAGGAAGGGGACCCCGCTGGGCAGAGGGGGTCCTCACAGCAGGGCCTGGCGAAGGGCTTCGCAGCTCTGACGCAGGGGGTCGGTAAGGGGAGAGGCCGTGTGCCTCGGTCCTGTTCTCACCACCAGTCCTCTCTGTTCCTGCTGAACAACAGATGGATGGAGCTCTTAGAAGAGGCCGTGCGGAACGCCACCAGGCACCCTGGAGCCGCCCCAAAGCCCGTCCACCCGCCGCCCTCAGGCCCCCAGGAGCCAGCCCGCCAGAGCCCCACACCCAGCAGGTGCTTAGCCCTCCAGGCCCCCTCACCATCCCCACTCCAGGCCACTCGTTTGCTGCTTCTAAGCCCTTCACCCCTGGGGATGGGCAGGTGGCGGAAGGTACCCTCACATCTCTGCCTTCCGTCGCCGTCTGCTCTCCCCCTGCAGCCCCCCACTCGGCTGTAGTAGAGACTGTGCCTGAAGTGGGGTGGGGGGTATAAAATCGTGACCAGGAGAAGCTTGGCCGACACCCACCCTCCCCTCCGGGTTGCCAGCCAGATGGCAGGTGCCGGAGTCTAAACCCCTCCCTCCTTGGGCCCTGCTCCTTCATTGCCCATCCCAACTCAGGAGGCCCGAGTGGAATTTCACCTCCTCCTGGCTGGCAGAGAGCCAGACTTCCCAGCAGGCGATCCTCTCTCACCCTGGGCTGTTTCTTCCCTCAGGGAAGGACTGGATGACTCCGAGGTGTTCCGTAGTGAGCCAGAGCCTGAGACAGTACCTGGAGGTAAGTCCCCTGAGCTGTCTTTTTGGGAGCCCAACCCATTCCATTTTCTGTAGGCACAGTAGGGAGGTGGTCAGGTGTGCCTGTGGGGGTGATGGGAGAGGGCTGTCGGGGCCAGAGGTGTGAGGTTTTGATAAGGGTAGAGAAGAAACAGTGAGGAAGAAAGAGTCTGGAAGAGGAAAGAGAACAGGCTGAAGCGAATGTGGGCCAGCTCACTTGAACAGAGCTCTCAACCTGGGCTCTCTGGGTGCCAGGTATCGAGCAGGGGAGGAAGAGAGGGGCGGTCAGGTCCGGGGGTGCCTAACGGAGAGCAGAATGCACTCACATCTGCAGACACAGGAGTCTTGTGGGGGCAGGGATAGGGAGCCCAAAGGGCTGAAGGTACAGTCGCCGGGATGGGATTGGCAGGGGCAGGAGGGTCTCAGACAGAATTCTCGTTGAGTTTTTATGTGAAATAACTTAGGGTCTCATGTTTAGAGAGAAATCTCCCCGGTGGGCTCCCTGGCTGGGTCCCTTTTCTGTTTCCTTCTGCTTAGAATGCTTCTAACTCCCGCACGCCCTTCAAGTCTTTGTGCAGGTGTCAGCTTTGCACCAATATACCTTCTCTGACCACTCGGTTTAATACCAGCGTTCCTGACCTCCCACACCCTGCGCCATGTTTTCTTCTTTCCTGTAGCACTTCTCTAATTTATGTAGACAGTTTACTTATTTTATTTTTCTTTATGTCCGTCCACTGGAATTTAAGTTCCGTAGGGCGGGGATCTCTGTTTTATTTACGGATGTATGCCAAGAGCCTGGGACAGTGCCTGGCCATAGTAGGTGCTCAGTAAACATTGTGGAATCAGGCAGTGTTCCCAGCCCCTTGAACCCAAAGCTGGGCCTGGGATCAACCCATACGTGCCTTCCCTCTTTCCTTGTCTTACACTGTCCTCCCATCCAAAACAGGCACTGGGCCCCAGCAGAGGGTCAAAGGGAAGCACCCGGTCCTGCTAGAGGGCCGCAAGCAGGAGGGCAGCATAGAAGAAGAGGAGCTGGGTACCCTGCCTCACCCTTCTGCCTCCCTGGATGGAGAGAACAGGGGCAGCAGGACAAGGGACCCCATCCTCCTGCCCCTCCCAGGCCCTCTGTTCATGGAAGGACTCGCCGATGCAGCCCTGGAGGACGGTGAGTGCCTCGTGGCCCCAACCGTCAGCCCCCCGGTGCCCCAGTAGCATGGCCATTGTGAACACCATGGCAGACACCCCACTCTCTTACCTGCTCAAAGGCTCTCCCTGTTGTGTTTGAGGAGAGATGGATGCAGAGAGACAATTGTCATTCCTGTCCCCCCACCCACCCACCCAGCTGGTTGGCCAGAGTCCCACAGCTCCACCCTGTGACTGGAGAAGTTTCACCAAGATTGCTGTGGGAGAGGGGAGCAGTGGCCCTCCTGCCACCTCTGCACCCTCCCCCGACTGGCGAGGTGTGTAGTCCTGTTTCCAGGAAGCCATCGCCCTGTTTCCCCTCCAGTGGAGAACCTGCGGCACCTGATCCTGTGGAGCCTGCTGCCAGGTCGCCCCATGGACCCACAGACTTCTGGGGAGCCCGAGGACGACCTGACACCTACACCTTCCGTCATCAGCATCACTTCTCACCCCTGGGACCCAGGCTCCCCAGGGCGAGCTCCCACTGGGGGTGAAGGGGACAGTGCCCCGCTCTCAGGGCCAGAGCGGGGCCAGCAGGAGGACACGGCTCTCTGTTCTCTGGAACACCTGCCCCCAAGGACCAGGAATTCTGGGATCTGGGAATCTCCTGAGCTGGACAGGAATCCAGAGGAAGAAGCTTCGAGCACAGAGGCAACAGGAAGTTACAAAGTTGTGAGAAAAGGTAAAAGACATCGGGGTGTCCACTGGGGAGACACACGCCCAATTCTGCTAGGGTAGCGCTGAGTCTTCCAGATGGCTACTTCCTTCCCCGCCTCTGTCCTGCAAACCATGTGTGCAGAGGCTCGTCCAGATCCTGGGGGAAGGAGACATGTTGCTATCACGCAAAGGCTTTGGGGTCGGACAGCTTAGGTGCAGAGTCCTAGCTCCGTCGCTTAGTACCCGTGTGACCTTAGGCAAAAATCTGAATCACCTCTGGACTCCATTCTACAATATAAGGGTATTACGACTGCTTGGCACAAATCAACTGTCAGTAAAAGTTTCTGCTAGCGTTTGTCACTGCTTTTCCAGTTCTGAGGAAAAGTGGGGCTCTTCTCCGGAGCTTCGTTCCCAGGTGACTCCAGATAGCAGCGAAGGAATTGGCGTGTAGGATGGAGGTGGCAGCGGGACTAGAGGTGGAGCCAAGACTAGGGGCTGAGGACAAGGCTGGGGAGACGCATGGGGAGTGTGGGGCTGTGTTGAATGAGCGGGGACGTAGGGAGGGCGCCCGGCTTGTGGAATGCCGTGGGCTGTAAGATAGGAAAAGCCAAGACTGGCTGGGATGGGGACCCAGGGCAGCTTTGTCTGGCCAGAGCTCGGGGGAGGGAGGGAAGAGTAAGCTGAAGAGAGGGCAGCCTGGTCTGAGGAGTGCCGCAGGAAAGATGAACCGAAGCACGGGATGCTTTCGAGGGGTTGAGGTGGGGGGGGGGGGTCCATGTTAGTGCTAGGGGGTCTCCTTTCCTCCCCTAGTGCCCAGCTCTGCCTCCTTTTCCAGGAGCATTTTTCTTTCCATCTGCCCAAGGTGTGTGCTCTCTCCTGGGTTTCTGGGACCTGGCCTCCCTGCTCTCTCCTCTGGTGAATTGTTGGAGCGGCTGTCTTCAGCTCCCTGGGGTATAATCATGTGTGATCTTGCGTTCACTTTGTTCTTCCCTTTTTCTCCACCCCCGCTCCCTCCCCCCTTCCTTCTCCCTCTCCTTCCTGTTCTCTCGCCCTTCCCTCTCCTTCTCTCTCAGTCTCTACTGTCCCTGGTGGTGGTGTCGGTGCAGCTGAGGTGGCAGGCAGCAAAGTTGTCCCTGCACTACCAGCAAGTGGCCAGTCAGAGCCTGAGCCACCCGAAGTGGAAGGCGGAGCAAAGGCTACGGGTAATGAACTTCTCCTTGGAGCCAGAGACAGGCCAGGGCTAGAATGCAGGCCCACGGGGGCAGAACTGGGCTTCAGGTGTTAGACCCTTGCCTGCAGTCACGTGGCCACACACCTCCGTCCATACTCCCTGAACTGTCTGGAATGGGTGAGGAGTAGGACGTGGGCCTGAAGACGGAAGAATGGACCCTGTGCCAGCCCCTCGCCGAGAGCGGCTCAAAGCAGTAGGGTTAAGCAGCTCTGCTTAGTCACGAAAGGGGGCGGGGAAGCCTGGCCCAGCGCCCAGGGCCCAGTGTCCTTAGCCCGACATTCTGAGCCACCTCTCCCCGACACTAGCCACCATCCAGTGTCACTGTGGAAAAGGGCTTACGTGGCCTTGCAGGCTCCTGGGCACTTACCTATGCTTATTGCCCTGTCAGTCAGCCTTACGTCCTTCTCTGTGTGTCCCCGACCCCCTCTGATGAGTTGAGGTACCTCGAGGATCGTGAAATAGATGGCAGTTGCGGCAGGGCACCGTGTCGAAGTTCAGCAGCAGAGCCTGAGATGGGGCAGAGGGAAGGAGGCTAGTGTCTAAAACCAGCCCACGCCCTCTTTACCCTTCCTTCAGGGAATGGGAGCCGCTCCCCTTTCCCAGAAGAAACACAACCACGCTGCCCCTTCTCCCTTAGCTTCCACCACTAAGCATCTCCCCTGCTCTGGGCCAAGCTGAGCAAAGTCGCCATCTCGAACGCTCTCTGGCAGAGAAGGGCTTTTGGGAGACTGGTAGGCAGCACGAGGCCAGCCTACTCCGAGCTCGTCTGCAGGATGGCTTCCCTGGCCCCGTCAGCCGGCCTGGGGAACACCAGGGGAGCGGAAGATGGTTTAGACTTCCTCTCTGTTTGCCTCCTAATCGCTTTGTCTTGCTGGGGACAGGAAACTGCTTTTACGTGAGCATGCCGGCAGGACCCCTGGACTCAAGCACTGACCCCTCAGGGGCACGCGTGGGGCCCTCCCAGCCCGATGGCCTCCCTGCCTGGCAGCCGGCGCCTCGGCCCGCGCTGAGGGAAGGCAATGAAGATCAAAGGCGCCTGGGCCGCTCTCCCCCCAGCCTGGCCCTCAGGGACATGGGCATGATCTTCCGTACCATCGAGCAGCTCACCTTCAAGCTCAACAGGCTCAAGGTAAGGGCTTGGGACCCTGGAGGCCTCAGTCCACTGCGCCGAGACCCATCACCCACACGAGTGAGCTACACGGTGTGTCTCCATGGGAGCCCTAGATCCTGGCCTGGGGCTCTACCCTCAGCCCAGCCAGCCGCCCTCAAGCACAACCCATCCCCTGGACCCCACGGAGAAGAGGGCATTGCCCCTTCCGCAGGGGCTCAGGAACAGAGGGGCTTGAGAGCAGATATTCCTCTACAACTCTTCCAGGACATGGAGCTGGCCCACAAAGAGCTGCTCAGGTCCCTCGGGGGAGAGTCGTCTGGTGGTACCACGCCTGTGGGCGGTTTCCACACAGAGGCAGCTAGATGGATAGACAGCTCCCTGTCCCCTCCAGCCAAGGAGCACCTGGCCTCTGACTCCAGGGACAGCTGCGAACTGGGGCCCTGCCCTGAGGACGGTGAGTGAAGTCCTCCGGGGGTGGGGTGGGGTGTGCAGGGAGAAGGCCTCCGGCTCCTGAGGAAGCACTGCCGTGCAGTGTGAGGACGCGGGAGTTCTAAGAAGGGGCCTCGTCTCCCCCTGAGTACAGTTCATTCATTCGTTCCCTCAGCTTCAGAAAGAGGTCATTTTAGGGAAGGCGCACGGAAGCTCCCCTAAAACTGGGAAACTTATAACTGAACCCTCTTTTCCCTTGGGTTATGGAGATAACAAACCAGGGGGAGCCTCGTCTCACATCTGAAACCTGTTCTTAAGAAGTGGTTCAGAAGCAGATTGCATGGGCCAGGGCCATGGCTGTGTTCCAGCTTAGGAAGACAGACCCATACCTACCCGTGGGCTTTGGGGGCCGACAGAACAGAAGTGGGGTTCAGTACACAGCCCTTTCCGGGTCGCACAGGGAACTCCAGGGTTTCTGGAGGAGGAGAATGCCTTGTCACGGAAGGATGGCACTGAAGAGCTGCTCTCACAAGCCTGAGGGCTTTGCAGGCGGAACACAGGGAGGGTCATCTCAGAGGCCAGCCCCTCACTGCCATCCCCACATCCCTGCAGGCCACAACGCCCCGCTGGAAGACGGCCCGGCGGACTCGGCCACATCCCCAGGACTGTAGCTGTCCAAACCACCGAATCCTCCGCGTCCCGACTCCTCCTCTAGGGACTGGCCTGAGGCAGGGCTCAGGGTGGGGAGAGCCCAAACCTCCTCCCTGCGGTGGAGGCAGGCGGTTGAAGAGACAGCTCCAGCCAAGACCGGGGGGGAGATGCGCATGTTGCTTGGTCTGCTCAGATTGGAGTCAAGTTTCCGTGTCTTTTCCCCTCCCTTCAGCCCAACCCTTCGAGGCCTTGTGTCTCCTAAGCATGCTGACTGCATCTGAAAGGCCCCCCTCGTCCCACGGATGTGCGCGCCTGTGTGTGTGGGTGAAAGGAGGCGGCTCCAGTGTAAATGCACTTTCTTCCTCCCCTCCCTTCTCCACAGGGCCCAAGGCTGGGGCGGGTGTCTCCACCTCTCCTCTTTGTCACTTTGGTTTCCTATAAATATGTATGTATTGTATGTGCATCTTTGCTATTGTAAATAACTTTGACCTTTTTTGTTTCTGATCCTGGCGTGCCGAAGGCAGTTACAGAGGGACTGCTAAGGGAAGAGGAGGTTCACTTGTATCTCTTTGTCAGCAGCCCAGCTCCAGGATCAGGGCCCAAAGGTGGAGCCAGCCCTGAGCGCTCCGCCCCCCCACCTCCCGTGGGCAAGGCGGCATCCAGCTTCCGGCCCCGCCTGGCCAGAGAGCCTAGCCTCTGCAGCTCGGTGCTGAGCTACTCCCTCCCTCCTAGGACTTCTCATCTTCAGGGGAACTTCTTACCCCACCTGTGTCCACCCTGCCCCACCCTCTCCCTATAGAAAACCAGTGTATCAGGTACAGAGCTGAAAACTGGGCCCCAGGGAGGTGGGGGTAGGGGTTTGAATGCTGGAGTCCCTAAACTAACCTAGGACCATCCCCAGGGGCCACCACAGCCTTGGCCCCTATTACCACATCCACTCCACTCCCCACAGACTAATAGAATATACACACTGTGCTAGGTGTATATATACATATATATATATAAATATATATAATATATATAAAATACAGATATGGAAATGACTGTTTTGCTGTTAAAATAATGTATACTCTTTTATTTTCTTCCTTTCATGGTTAAGATTTTTTTTTAAGAAAAGTTAAATATTCTTCAACTGTGGTGGTGTGTGTGTGATTCTTGGAACTGCTGTGATCAGAGATATTGTGATATTCCCTCTGAGACTGATTGGAATTGAGTAGAGGGAACAGAAGGCAGCCCCAGACCCAGGCCTTGCCGTATTCTCTCCCGAAGTTCCAGATGTGCACTTCACTGAACTTCAGACTACGCGATACAGCCCCCGTGGCCAGAACACAAAAAGACAACGCGCGCGCGCGTGCACACACGCACGCACGCACGCAGTGGCCCCAGAATCAAGAGCCCTCGTGAGCTGCCCTCAGTGAGCTGCCCTCAGTGAGCTGCCCTCAGTGAGCTTCAGGACTTTCAAGGCAGTACACAGGGGAGGGTCATCTCAGAGGGCTGGCCAGCTGCTGTCATCGGTCCTCCGCGTCCTCCCACAGGCACCCCCTGGAAGCAGCTCATCAGACGTGGCCACACCCCCAGGACTGTAACCACTCAAACTGCTTCTCTTTGCTGTCGTTGTTGGACTAAGGGACAAATTCTCTTTCGCCCCCTAACTGACGTTTTCCCTCCTAAACCCAACGTGATGCTGAGTGCTGACCTTGGGAGCTCACGGTCTAGTTGGGCATCAGAATTAATACACGATTCGTTCTTGATGAAGTGTAGGGGTGCGGACAAGAACTATACGGATCCCCTGGAGCTTTAGAAGGCCTCAGGCAGGGGTAACTGGAGAGGCTAGACGTTACTGGAGAGCGCCTGCTGTGTGCTCAGTGTTGGGAGTTCAAAGAGCTGCTCCCTGCAGAAGCCCAGCCAGCCACCGAGAGGCTGAGCAGCAGCGCAGGTGGTCAGAGGCAGAGAGAGGACTGTTGAGGGCCACGGAGCCCCGCAGAGAGGCAGCGCTGGCAGGGACAGCAGGGCTCTGTCCAGGCAACAGAAAGCGGAGTCGGGGCCGAGAGGATGTGACCAGAGGTGAAGGAGGGACGCTCCCCGAAGAGTGGATGTCAGCTCCCCAGAAGCCGGCCCTGGGCTCTTGGGGCACGGTCGGGTCATCTCAGTGGAGGCTGCGCTGAGGGTGAAGAGTCGGGTCCCCCAGCTCTCCTGACCCCTCTGGCCCCCGCACTGCCTGGGTGGCTCTGGTTTCAGGCGGCTGACAGCAGCAGGCAGTGTCATTAGGGTTCGTGTTTAGTGCTTGGACTTTGCTACGTAGATGACAAGAGACTCGGCACCCTCTCTAAAGCAGCCTGACAACTCTACGTTTTCGTAAGCTGAGCCCTTGCCCCTCCTCCAAACCAGTCCAGACACGTGGGCTGGATGGAGCAGCAGAAGGGGGAAGGGATCCAGGAGGGTGGAAGGGTGGAGCCCGTGCTCCATCCCTCTGCCCCACCCGCTCTTCCACTCAGCCTGCGCGTGTTGGTTACTATCCCGTCTTTCCCTTCTGCCTCTGAGAGCAGAGGCAGTGCAAACCCTCGTGTATCACATGTCCTCCAGGAAACGGGACGGCTGGCACGGGTAGTGACTCTGGTCTGGGCAACAAGAACTAGGTCCTGAGGAGGCAGGAGAGCAACACCCCTGGTCGGCCACCACCAGAGGGGCTGAGATCACCCCCAGCAGAACCATAAAGCCATTCGGCCATTTCTGGCCATGTCAACGCGCTGTTAACAGGCGCAAAGTCCAAATATTCCCAGTAGTTCTGGGACAAAGTTTTCAGACAACCTCAAGGAAAAAAGTACAGCAATAGACTTTGTTAATGATCTGAGCTCTCCTGTGGGAAGGCCAACCCACACATGGAAAGGAGATGCTTCCGTGGCCCAGAATCTCTGGGAAGAAGGTGGGAGGGGGCTAGGTGGAGGAAGCCACAGCCGCCTCCTCTTTGTGCTTGGCTTTACTGACAGGGTCCCTTGGCAGCATCAGCTCTTGGATCGTGGTGTACGCAGGACATTGTGGGGAGAAGCAGTTTTTCTGAAGGAAGAAAAGGAAGGCTGATAGCTGACAAAAGCAATGAAGATTAAGCATCTGGGAGAAAAACATTTCCTGGGACAGGGTGGGTTAGGGGCTGGAGGACATGGAGAAAAGGCAAAGGAGTGTGACCGCCCATCTCACAGCAAGAGAGATGAAGGCTGTGTTGTGATAAAAAGAATAAGGGAAACTACAGGCCTGTCTTGGAAATAGGGAGACAAGCTGCCTGCAGCAGCTGCAGTCCCTGGGCACTCACCGCCAGGGACAGCCGCAGCAGCCCCACGGGGCCCCTGGACGCGCTCTTGGACTCGGAGAACTGTGCCTGGTACTGCACTGCGGTTAGGAAGGCCTCTAGCCCCACCTCTGTGATGCGGTTTCCTGGTGGAAGCAGCAGACGACGTGGCCTCCGGCACTGCCAACCTCCTTCTTGCCTACACCCTCACGGGACACCCTCTGCGACCCTCTTACTCCAAAACTAACCCCCTGCTCCCCCAGCTCCCCAGCTCACTTACCTAGGACTAATTTCACTCCAGCTCTACTTCTCTGACGCCTCCTTTGTCTGACCTCCCTCACCCCCACCCCAAAGCCCCGTGCCAGAGGGCCTTCACCATCATGATGCCCAACCACTGGAGAACCAGGTTCCGCTCCGTGGAGCCAGGGCGGGGGCACCCTTGTGACAGCATGGGGCCCAGCTAGCCTCGTGGCAGGAAGGTGGGGCGTGGGGGGGGGGGGTTGGCAAACGTACGGAGAAGGTTGAGATGCAGAAGGACCCTGTTCCCAGGCATGAAAACTTTCCCATCTCGGTGCTCCACGGGCTCCAGGAGAGGGTTGACCATCTCAGTAGCTTCCCCAACCACCTGCTCAGGCAGAATACTGATTGCAGCAGAGGAGAGGGGAGCTGGTTAACAGGCCATTCATTCATTCATTCAACATACATGCTTTGAGGGCCGGCTACAGTCCAGGCTTTGTCCCAGGTGCTGGGGATACAAAGATAAATAAGCCCATACCCTCAAGAAGCAGCTTTGCGCAGGGGAGCCAGAGAGTAAGAGAGCAATGCAGTATGCTGTCAGAGCTGACAGGGGGAAGCTCAGTACTCTGGGGGCACGGAGGGGGCACGGAGGAGGCACAGCTAGCGGGTCTCGGCAGGGGTCCTGGAGGAGGTGGCCTGTGAGCTGACATCTGAATAGTATGTGGTCCCTGTCAGATGAAGATCAGGGGGAAGTGGCAGCAGGTGCAAAGGCACGTAATAGTGTGTTGGCATTCACTAAGTAATTCCTAACAGGGAGAGCAATGAGGGCAGTGGACTGGAGGGAGATGACGCTAAAGGCAGGAGGAGAGGAAAATGCAACAGTCCTGGGGAGAGTCAGCAGCCTGGATCAGGCCTGGGGCAGGGATAGAAAACTGGCACTGAGGCAAGCCTCGCCCGCCTTCTCCACCCGACTTTCCTCTTTTGTAAGATCTTGTCCTGGGTGCCAGAGAAGACTCCCAGAAGTGGAGGCGCCGTTCCCTGCCAAGGTGGGGAGGTCTTTTGATGACAGAACACAGGCATACCCTCAGAGATATTGTGGGTTCGGTTCCAGACAGCCGCAGTAAAGCGAGTCACATTCTTTTGGTTTCTCAGTACGTGTAAAAGTTATGTTTACACTATACTGCAGTCTAAGTGTGCAATAGCATTATGTCTAAAGAAACAGTGTATATACCTCAATTTTAAAATACTTAACTGCTAAAAAAATGCTAACCATCATCTGAGCCTTCGGGGAATCCTAGTAGTAACATCAAAGATCACTGATCACACATCACCATGACAAATATAATAATAATGAAAAAGCTTGAAATATTGAGAGAATTATCGAAATGTGACCCAGAGACACGAAGTGAGCAAATGCTCTTGGAAAAAAATGGCACCAACGGACTTGCTCGACGCAGGGTTGCCACAAACCTTCAGTTTGTATAAAAAAGAAAAAAATCTGCAAAGCACAATACAACAAGGTACGCCTGTGTAAGGACAGATAGCCCTCGGGTTAGGCTTAGGGTTAGCTGACTCCACTGCGGAGGGGTGGGAGCTGTGGAGTCAGCAGTCCAGGAAGGTTTCCAAAGCCAGGAACAAGTTGGTCCAAGTTTAAATAGAAAAGAGAGGCTGCAGGGGCGAAGGAGAGAGGGTCTCAAGTAGCTGTGCACAGGGTGGGGGAAGTACCACGACTAGGAAGACACCCTGCCCTCCTGGGGAGCTGCTGGCAGGGGCAAAGGAGAATGTGCTTCGTTCCCTGTGCAACTGTACGAGCAACCGTGGGCGTGGTGGTGAGGAACAAATGGCCTTTCGGGAAGCAGACTGAGTTGAGGCAGAGGATCAAAAGTGGGGGCTCCTAATAAGCAAGTTAAGGTAGAAGGGGAGGGGGCACTGAGCTCTGCTACCCCTGCAAGCCCAGGTTGGATTAGGGAGGGGGCCAGGACTGAGGGCACAATGTGAGTTGAAGTGGCTGCTGCCACAGTACAGGGCCGGAGACTCCATGCCAGGAAGGCTGGGGGACTGGACCCCAGGGACGTGTCCCCCACCCCGCTTCTCCTGCAGCCTACCTCCGACTCCGGGAGGATGCTGCGCTTCTCTTTGCTCACAGTCTTGGTCCCTTTTCCCTTGCTTAGTTTCTGCTCAGGGATGGTTACCTCTGGAGTGGGAAGAGGAGCCAGAATGCACAGTGCAGACCTCTGATATGACTCAGTTTCCCCAGAGAGAATGGACTGCGGCGAGGAAGGGGACTCCTCAAACTTTGGGTTTGGGTACAACAGAAATAGAGCTGAAGGGGGGACCCCCAGCTAGGTAGGCGGGTTTCTTCTCCGAGGGCAGGGCCACAGGGGTCCAGCCCAGGAGAAACGGTGTGGAGTGCCGTGGATGGGGCCGGTTGGGGCTTCCGACACCAAGGTGAGAAGACTAGCTCAGCGCAGGCCTCCCGCATCCCGCCCCGTGCTCCTCCTTCCTCCACACCAAGTGGGCACCGCAGAGGGGTGCTAGCACTTACTCCCCTTGCCTGTCTTTGTGGAGTCTTCTTTCTTAGGGGTTCCTTGTGTGGGTGACTGCCCAGACCCTGACTTCTCCTCTTTCTTCACCACTTCCTGTGGGGGATGTAAGAAGAGAGATGAGAGTCCTACCTCCCTGGCAGATGGGGAACAGGTGTGGGAGGGGCCAGAGGTGGACTTTCAAAGGCCTTCCTCCCTCCGCCCCACCCTGTTCCTGCAGCGCCCAGGGCTCTGCTGCCCACAGCACACCTACCCCGGACTTCTCCTTTTTCTTGCCCAGACCCTTAGGGGTCTTCGTTGTCTGCATCTTGTCTTTCTCCACCATTGCGAAACTGCTGACCCTCATCAGCTGATTCTTCTCACGCTCTGTTTTGGAGTCCCCATGTCTGAGAGGTGGAAGGCTGTGCTCACAAATGGGCGGGGATGGAGGAGGAAGAATCCGGCGCCCCTTCCCCAGTGAGGAGTGAGGGGAAGCCTCATGCCTGGGTGGCAGTCGGACTGGCAGCACCCCTACCCCAATCTCCCTGCCTAAATGCTAACATGATTTGTTTGGGACCCTTCTGGTGCAGGTGCTGTTGGGAAGAAACGGCAGAGGGACCCAGGGATGAGCTGGGGGTGGGGGGAGGTGGCATTCAGACTCATACTGAGGGAGAAAACAGTAGCTGACATATTTTTAACTAAGTGCCAGGCACTGTTCCAGGTGTATTAGATGAATTAACTCATTTAATCCTGTCAACAATCCTATGAGCTAGGTACAGTTATCCCCATTTTACAGATGAGGAAACTGAGGCCCGAGAGGTTAAGTCACACGCCCAAGGTACCAAGCTGTTTTGTGGAAGGGCCAGATTCCAAGTCCCTGCGGTCTAAATCTAGTCCTCTTAACCAATACACTCTACCATCTGCGGAGTGGTTCTGCAGTAAGAACCCAAACGTTTGTTATATCTGTGCAGAGGTCGGAGAGCAAAACAGTCACGACACAGGGAGAGAGGACGGGTTAAGACTCGGCCAGCTGGCTGAAAGCAGCCGACCTGGGCAGCGGTTCCAAGGGCTCAGGTCTCAGGCTCCGAGCGCTCCTCACCGATCGCAAGCGCTCCTGCGAACCTTTCTCCAGCAGGAGGCGCCGGCGCTCCACCACCTCGGTGTGCGTCAGCTCGAAGGGGCGCAGGACCTGGGGCGGGGTGGCACCTCGCGCTCAGCCGCCCGGGGAGCGAGAGGATGTGGGGGTCGCCCCCCGGCCCCGCTCAGCCCGCACACCCACCTCGGCCAGCTTCAGGGCACCCTTGTCCTGAATGCGGTTATGGGCCAGGGACAGCCAGAGCAGGGAGCGGTTGAGCCGGAGGCCCTGCGGGGTCAGGGAGGGGCAGTGAGCTGGCTGGCCCCGGGCCGCCACAGCTCGCGCGGGGGCCCCTGCCGGCCTCGCACGCACGTCCGCGATGTAGCCCGCGCCCTCGTCACCGATGTGGTTGAAGCCCAGGTTGAGGGAGACCAGGGTCCGGTTGCAGCTGTGCAGCGTGGACAGAGCCTGGCCTAGGAGCTGCGCCCCGTGGTCGTCGATGTTGTTGTTCCGCAGAGACAAGTGCGCGATCCTGGGCAGCAGGAGGGAGAACGCGGGTCACAGGAAACACGGGGTCCTGGGCGTTCCCCGGAACCTCGGAAAACGGGGGCATGAGGAGGGCCATTCGGTCTGAGGGTGGAGAGGCAGGAATTGAGGGTGCTTGGAGAGGTGCTGGAGGGGCAAGGGAACAAAGGGTGACTTAGAATGGGGGGCAGGCCCAGAGAAAGGGGGTGAGGGAAAGGAGTCTCACGTGCTGTCCACTGCCATGAGCTTGTGATAGGACTGCTCCGGCAGCGGGTTCCCCTCCAGAGACACCTTCCTGAGGGTGGGGGAGATCTGAGACCCAGGAGGCACCACTGAGGCCAGATGAGGGAAGGGGACAAAGAGGAAGGGTGGGGCTCTGGGAAGCAGCTTGGAAACAGAGGCAAAGGATGCACACACACACCCCCGCCCCGCCCAACTCCCTGATACAGGAAATTATGTTACAGTTCTCCAGACTAGAAATCCAGAAGTGTGCCGTGTGAAGGGGTTACTCCCCAGAGTTAGTGAGGTGTGGTAAGGGGGCCTCTGAGATGACCCCAGTGATCCCCACTTCCTGGTATCCATGCCCCAATGCAATCCTCCCCCCTTGAGTGTGGCTGGACCTAGTGACTCACTTCTAATCAATGGCATATGGCAAAAGCGATGGGCTGTCACTTCCAAGTTTAGGTTACAAAAAGGCTGTGGCTTCCAACGCGGGTGCTCTCTGGCACCAGCTGCCAAGTGGTGAGGGCACCCAGATGACCTGTGGAAAGGCTCCCGAGTGGAGGCGCTGTGACCAATCAGCTGCCACATAAGTGAGCCTGGCGGCAGATGCTCCAGCCCTAGTCAAGATGACTGCAGCCCCGGCCAACAGCCTTACCGCAACCTCACCAAGACGCTGACCCAGAGGTGCCAGCTAACCTACACCCGGATTTATCTCACAGAAACTGTGAGATAATAAATGTTGGTTGTTTTAAGCCACTATGTTTTGAAGTAACTTGTTACACAGCAATAGGTACCCAATACATGACCCCTCCACAAGGCAGTGGCTTCTCCAACAGTACTGAGAAAATGGAGGTGTTTTTCCAAGTCACAAGAAAAAATGGAACTAATGGCTGGAAAATTCTCTATTAAAAAAAGTTTCTCTCGGGACTTCCCTGGTGGCACAGTGGTTAAGAATCTGCCTGCCAGTGCAGGGGACATGGGTTCAAGCCCTGGTCCGGGAAGGTCCCACATGCCACGGAGCAACTATGCCCGTGCACCACAACTACTGAGCCCGCATGCCACAACTACTGGAGCCCATGTGCCTAGAGCCCATGCTCTGCAACAAGAGAAGCCACAGCAATGAGAAGCCCGCGTGCAGCAATGAAGACCCAACGCAGCCAAAAATTAATTAATTTTTAAAAAGTTTCTCTCATGATATTTGCCCAACCTTTCAGCCTGGCTCATCTAGCAACTAAACTTGATTGCATTTATTTTTAATTATTTTTATCATGTTGATCTGACTTATTTTTACATATTAAGATGAATTCTATAGTTATTCTCCTGCTGGCTAAATTGTTTCTAATTCCCACGACGGAATACAATATGTGTTTTGTGGTGTTCAAGACAAAGAGCACCCAAGGACCTCCAGCTGAAGGAGACAAAATCCCTGCCCTCAAGAAGCATCCATCCCATCTACAGGAGGAAGACAAGTGAGGAGGCAAGCCAGTGACGGTGGGTTCTGTGAAGCAGGAGAAGTCAAGGGTGCTGGAGGAGCTTCAACAAAGGGCAGCCAAATCAGCTGTGTCCTTTATACAGCAACCACCCCTGTGGTTATACTGCTCCACACCTTGCTCTGGCTCCCTCCTATACAAGAATGCCCTTTCCCAGTTCCCTGCCGGGCCCCCTCCTATTCCTCTTTCAAGGCTCAGCTTGGCACCACCTCCTCCAGGCAGCCTTCCATGTCTCTCATGAACCATTCTTCCACCACTACAGTCCCCACAGTGCCCTGCAGTATCCACTCCTATGCCCTTCTCCCTCCCTCACTGGACTGCCAGTTCCTGTAGGATAAGAACCAGTCCCTAGTACAGTGTCAGACACCAGGCAGTGAGGAACCTCCAGGGAGAGAGCGGGTAGTGGTGGGACTGATGGAGAGGAGAGGCGATAAGGCCCCAAAGGTAGGCTCTTTAGGCACCAGAGTAGGCAGAAAAGGGGACCTCAATGCTTGTCAGATGAGAGCTTCAAAACCCAACAGACAGTAGCAGCACCCTCTTTCCACAGGGATGCCAGCCCAGGCCACAGGAGCTGGAACTTGTCACCCCCGTCCCCAAACTGCTCACTTCTGACCACCCAGCCAGCCAGGCTACCCAGGTAGCCTCCCCCTTGCCTATTCCCCTCTGCTCACCTGAGCGTGGATGAGCAGAGAGGCAGGAGGGCGATAAAGGTGGTCAGGGTCTTATCAGTCAGCCCCACCTTCCAGAAGCTGGAGATGGTGGGAAGCACAGAAACACAGCTGGAGCACCACCTCCTTCCCACCTTGTCCTCTCCAGCCACCCTGACACCCCAGCCACACCCTTCCTTGTCACCTTCCGCACAGTCCCCAGGGCCTTCCGTGCCCCTTCAGTTCTTTCTCCCAGACCACTGGTGGCCCGTCTCCAACACTGGCCTCCTGCCCCTCCCCCAACCCCATGTCCCCTCACTTGATGGCCTGAAGCTGGCTGAGGGAGGGCAGACACTTAGAGAAGATACCCAGGATACGCTCCTCAACCTTCCAACCTGCGGAAGGGAAAGGAAGAAGGCGCCTCAGGCCCGGAGAGGTGCGGTGGTGGACGGCTGGTGAGAGGGACTGGTGGGGGGGCGGACCTCACCGCGGATGTAGATTTCCTTCACGGACTTGTCCTCAGGGTCCAGCTCCACCTGGATGGTGGGCCGGAAGAACACGTATTTGCTCTCCAGGCTGTTGAAGCTGCAGGACCCGGACAGCGGCTGTTCGTCTAGAAGGCAGGGGTGCGAGGAGCCGGGGAAGGAGGGAGGGGGCAGAGTCACCGCCCCCGGGCCCCACGCCCCGGCCGGCCTACGGGAGCCGGAGAGGCCGGGACGGCTCCCACGGAGCCGCGGGATTGGAGGACTCCGCCAGACCGCATCTGCGAGGGTTTGGAAAGGACGACGGAAGACCGCCCCCACCTCCCCACCAGCCCCCTTGAATCCACCCTGCTCACTCACACACACATTGCCCTGCGTCCCCGCCATTCGGCCCGCCGAGCGATGGGGAATGGACGCGGTAGGCCTGGCAGACACCCCGGCGTCTCCACTGTCACTCACCTACGGTGGGCTTTTCCGACGTAGAGGCGGAGGGGACGAAGGTTGGATGCGGGCGGGGCCGGGTGACCACTTTGGGGAAGTCCGTGTAGCCCCACCGCGTGCAGAACTCAGCGAAGTCCACCTCGAGGACGCCGGTGCACTGGTACTCCTCTGTGGGGGCGGGGACGAGAGCGGGAGGGGAAGCGTAGCGCCGCGCCGCGCCGCGCCCGCCCCCTATAGCCCAAGGCTGCCAACAGAGGGCAGCAGAGACCAGAGGACGTCCCACCCAGCCCTGCGCCCCCGCCCGCCAGGGATCGGCGCACTGCGCCGCGTTCCCACGCTCGTCCGCGCGGGGTTTCGGGCTTCTGGGCGGGCAGCGGCCCCTCCATCGAGGCAGACGTCCTCTCAGCCATTTTTAACATGTAAGATGCGTTGTAGAGACCGACACTGAAAACACTTGAGAGGAAACAGTGGGAAATCAAGACCTAGGAGGAAGGGGACTAAAGGGCGTGGAATGTAGACAATGAGGGCGCCTCTTTTATGTGCCGGCTCGTCCACCCACCCCGTGGGTCAAGGCCGCTTCCACTCCCGCTCTCCGCTCCCTGGGGGGCCTCCTCCTCCCCAGCCCAGCCTCCTCCCACGTTCCTTCCTTGCGGGGACTGCCCAGGGTCACACGGAGAAAGAAGGCCCAGGCCTGATGTGAGCAAAGAAAGGAAAGCAGAAGGACCTCTCCACCTGCCCCCGCTCCCACCCCCATCCCCACGCCCGCACTCGGGTAGACCGAGGCCCAGCAGGGTGGTAGGCTTTTATTTATTTAGCAAACATTGATATAGCACTTACTCCTGTCCCACACGGTTCTATATATGCTTTGGAAATCTTAACTCATTCAAGAGTTTTATTAATTTAGACAGATGCCCACCACTTCCCATCGTGAGGGCTACGCAAACCTGAGGTGCCTGAGTCCCCAAAGACCCCTGCTCTTTCCTGCTCGCGCATGGGCATCCCAACAAGAAGTGGTTCCTTGAGACGGGAAGGGGTGTCCCTGGCAAAGGCGAGAAACCGGAGGCAGAAGGGTGGGCTTGGTGCCAGCCTGCTCTTCCAAGTGCAGGACAGCCTGGAGCCCCACAGGCAGCAGGTGCTGCAGGGACTGTGCCCCGGACAGAACCCCTGCAGCCAACAGCAGGGAGCCTGCCCAGAGGGTGCAAGGGGGCTGGCAGGACGTGTGCTCAGCACTGTGGGGCAAGATGCAGAGAGGTTTGAGGGTTCTCGTGGCAAAAGGGTGAGAGACACAGGCACCCGAGAGACATTAGCTGATGGACAAGGCTGATGAGAGGAGGCATTGGGAGGCTAGGGGAGCCCCTTGTACAGCTGACTCCTGCACACTGCCTGCTTTCCCGGACTCTCCCCTCTGCTGGGAGGGTCCTTCCCTGCTTCACTCACACCATCTTTCCCCAAACAGAGGTTCTCAAACTTTAACATCTTTCTGTAAGAATCAGTAGGAAAGCCTGTTAAAGCAGTTTGCTGGGCCCCATCCCCCCAAATTCTGATTCCATAGGCTGGGTAGAGTCTGTGAATTTGCATTTCTAACCAGCTCACAGATGATGCCAAAGATGGTCCAGGGAGAACCGCTGCTCTAGACCAGCACTGCCCGACAGGACATACTGGGACGATGGAAGTGTTCCACCTCTGGGCTGTAGCTAGCAGTGACCTAGTGGGCAGCACAGCTCCGAAAGGGCCTTGCTCCTGCTCTCCTCCCCTCCCACACTCCCTCCTCACACTCGCTATGACCTTGCCTCGTAGCTCCTTGAGAAATAGAAGCCACCAGATGCGATGTCCTCTCAATCTATCAACGTTCCTACAACTGCCTTCACTCGCTACCCCATTTGAGCCCTGCCACAACACACGATAGCGGCTGCTAAAGCCGCTGTGACCGTGTGGCCCTGTCCTGTTATCACTCCCTTTCTCTCCGACCCCTCTGGCTCCCCCTGCCTGGGGGAGCTCCTTCTCCTCTAAGATCACTGAGTCTGGGTCCTGAGCCCTTTCCTGTCTCCGGTTCCACTCCCCCCTCCCCAGGGGAATCTCTTTCATTCCCAGGGCTTAAATGCACCCAAACATCAGCAGCTCCCCAATTCACATCTCCAGCCCTGACATCTTCTCACCGCTCCACACGCTTCCATGCAGCTGCTCAGCCGACATCACCCCTTGGAGATCTCTTACATGCTCTTCCTTCAGGCCTGCCTGTCTCCATGAATGGCACCTTAACCCACCCCGTGCCCAGTACAGAAACATGAAATCATTCTTGCTACCTTCCCCACTTTCCACCCCATCCACTACTTCACGAACTCTTTTCTGCCTCAGAAGTACTGTTCCAAGGAGCCTAACCCATCTCCCTCACTACCCGAGTCCACAACTACCACTGTCCCTCACCTGGGCTATTGAAATGCCTCGTAACTCAGCTGCCTACCTTCATTCTCTCCCTCTGCCACTCCATTTTCCACACAGCAGCCAGAGTGGTGTGAGTGTGTGTGTATGTGTGTGTGTGTGTGTGTGTGTGTGTGTGTGTGTGTGTGTGTTAATGTAACTAGGTTCATATCTGTAGGAGATTCTATCCTGTCTTGTCTCTCCTTCTGGAAGATGCTCTTTCTCCAGCTCCCATAGCTTCCTCCGCCCGCCCAGCCACCAGCACTGACAAGGAGATGGCACCTGACCAATGTCTGACAATCAGAGTCTTTTCCCAAGTTGTTTTTCCTTGAGTCCAGAGACAGCAAGTTCCTGTCCCTCTTTGAAGGCAAAACTGGTAGATTTGAATCAAGAAGCCTTCCAATCAATTCCCCTTTGTGGATAATTCATTTGGGTTGGGGTTCTATCACTTGCAACATAAAGAGCCACGCTCATACGCGTACTTTTCCAATGGTTTTCTTTTCCTAGAGAATGTAAATTCCATTCCAGCTGGACTGTGTCCATCTCGTTCTCTTTCTATTGGACCTGACCACAGAGCAGGCATCCAAAAAGTAATTGTTGAATAAATGAATGAATATCTATAAAACTAAACTCAGAGTCACCTCCCGGCAGCGCCCCTGTGTCTTTCCACCACTCCCTGGACCTTCTTCTCTGATACAAATTAGCACATCTTATTGTATGTGTCAGCATCCCAAACCAGAGTGTGGCTTCTTTAAAATCAATTCAAACATCTGCCAAGCTGAGTCTCAGGAACTGTGCTGGGACGAAAACTGTGATTCATATCCCAGGATGGAGCAGGGCGCTTTGGGTGGGTGCACAATGTACGTTTGTTGAGTGAACAAGTGAATTTGCAGTTTATAAAATACTTTCTCACCATCAACTCTACTGTGCCTCCCAGTAATAGGCAGGGCAGGACTCCATACTACTGAGAAGAAACGTGCCTAGTAACACGTGCACACCTCATAACGGTGACCACTTATAACACCCTTACCATGTGCCCGGAGCTAGTTACATTCACATATTGAACTTCAGCTGGTGGATCCCTTTTCCACACAGCGCTCCTCAGCGCCAGAAATTCTGTTATTATTTACTGGCTCGTCTGTCTCGCCCGCCATTGCCTGGCACAACGAAGACGCCCCATCCAATCTGGCTAACCCGAGCGACGAGTGGCTGTTGGGAGCGCGCGGAGAAGCCTAGAGGCCTGATCCCCCAACCCCGCCACCAGCGTACCAGGGTTTTTGGGTTCCTCCTCCCCCACCGGCGGCAGGACGGTCGTCGGCTTCTCCTTGGCCCCGCGGTCTCCTTTCCTGGTCACTGCACCGGATGACTTCTGGATCCCGGGACGCGGGGCCCTGGGTGAGGCCACTGGTGGTGCGCTCGCCTCGCCCGACATGCTGGTGCCGTCCGCAGCGACTCTGGGGACACTCACGGGGGCAAGGAGGCAGGACGGGATTCTGTGGGGCTCGCCCTGGAGGTGGCCGAATCAAGGGTCTCTATTCCGCGTCCACAGGCGGGACCCGCCTGCCGCGGCGTCGCCTCAGCGTCCCTCTCCAAGACAACCGCGCGAGGTGGGCGGGCCCGAGGGCAAGGGGCAACCACAGAGCGCACGCGAGGCCGACAGGAGGCACCACAGAGTCATCAGGGGGCGGAAGGAGCCCGGAGGGCGGAGCCGCGGAACTAGGGCAGCCGAGAAGGGCGGGGCCAGGGCGGAGCCTGGGCAGCCCTGGGTCACAGGGGCAGGAGAGCCCACTGGAGCCCTGGAGGGCCGGACCCCGCGGACCCTGTGCGAAAGGAGAAGGACCTGGGCGGAGCCGTGGCGGAGGGAGACGAGCGGATATCGTACTGGACCGGAGTGGAGGGGGCTGGACTAGAGCGAGACCAGGACGGAGAGGCGGGGCTAGGGGGCGGGCAAGGAGCTGTCCAAAGTCACCCGAGAAACTGAACCGGGGAAAGCCGGGATCCGACCCCGTGTATTAGAGATAGCGGCAGTCGGAGGAATCTAGGGAAGCAGGGTCCGGTTGGAGACAGATCCACTCTCTGGGGTCGGCCCTCCTACCCTGTAAGGAGAGGACTCCTGATGGAAAAGGCCCAGAGAGACCCACCGAGTTAGCGAGCTGGCGTGGCTCTGGGTTTGTAATCTCGACCCCATCTATGTAGCCTCCTGGAGGTCTGGGGACTTAGTTGATCCGCTAACGAGTTTAGGAGGCGGGTCACGCTTCCAAGAAACCTTGGATTCAAAGTCCTCAGGTAGCCTAGACCCTACCGGGCCCCCATCAGAGTATACTCTCTCCCCTCTGCTTTCCGGGCTCCAGCCTCCCCACTCCAGTCTGTTCCCCTCCCCGACCGTCACTCCCAGACCTTCCCACCATTGAGCTTTTGTGCTGTTCCCCTGTAGAAACGCCACCCTTTGGGGAAGACTCTGACCTATGCGGTCTTTCAGCTCTCAGAGCACCAGTTTGCCCAGCTATCTTAGCACTTGCCAGCACTTACCACTGGTACTTTTAACTCACTCAGCCACTCAGCCTTTGGGGGAACATTTATTGAGTGCCTACCATGTGCCAAGGGGAGCCAGTGTTGAACATAAACACAGGATTCCTGCTTTCGGGGAACTTAAGAGTCTGGTGGGGGAGGCAGAGATTAATCAAATAATCACACTAAAAAGCAACACATTACAGAGGTGCCTGGCACCCTGTAGGCCTTCTACAGGTAACTGGTGCATGAACACATCAGTAATCAGTGCTGTGAAAGAGAACATGGGGTGTGAGGGACAAGCAGGAGTTAACAGGTGAGTGGGGGAGGAAGAGCATTCCAGATGTGCCAGGTCCCTGTAGTAGGAAGACGTGTGGCTGATAGGAGGACGTAGAGGCCAGTGTGACTGGGGCAGAGTGATAGGGAACACAGTTCAGAGTGAGGCTGAAGAGACAGGCAGGCCAGGCCGGCAAAGCCTTTAAGGCTTTGGACAATTTTGACTGTAGCCCAAGGGCCATGGGGCACCCACGGAGACTTTCAGGCAGGGGTAACCTAACCAGCTTGTATTTTGAAGCAGTTGGTTGGCGGGAGTACCAAATGAATGCAGGGAGGCCAGTCACGCTATTTCTAGAGTTAACTGGGTTTGGGCTGCCTCTCCACTATATAGTGAGTGCCCCAAGACAGGATCAGTGCCTGGTACGCCTCTGAAAACATGCATGCACGCACACACAGAGCCTAGCCCGGGAGTGCACAGAAAAGTTACCCAATATACACTTCTTACAGCAATCTGAAATCAGAGTTATCCAGCAACATTCAACCCACCAGTTTATGTATACAGGGCCCTGGGGGCCTTGGGGAGCAATGGGTTGGGGAAAAGGAACACAGGTTTCCTGCTGACCAGTGTTTCCCATGGTAGAACCTGGGAGCCAGGCTCCCATCTCCTCTCCATTCACTTCCTCTATTAAACATGTTCATGTTCACGGCCGGCCAGTCCTCTCCCTGCTCCTGGCAGGGTACAGCAGGCTCTGTCCTCAGCCTTGAGCAGCAAAGAACCGGTGTGCTGACCTCTGCACACCATCTTGGCTCCTCAACGGTCCTGGCGCCGAAGTGGGGGTGACGGGGGATGCCGTACTGGAGGCAAGTCATAGTGTCCAGGTATGTGGCTGTTCTTGGGTGAGTCATAGTGGCCAGGAGGCAGGCCCGGAGGCAGAGACGGCTGGGAACCCACAGAGTCTCGGTCTGGAGACAGAGAGGGATGAAGATGAGAAGGAGGTGGCTCCTCCCCCTTCCCACCACTCTCCTCCCCTCTCCACCCTCTTCTGCCGGAAGACGGATGCGTAAGTGCCTGGCTATAGGCCAGTTTGTGCAGCTCCTCAGCCGCCAGTGGGGGAGGCCATCTCGACCTGCCCACCTCACAGGATAGGAAGATGCTCTGTCATCTGCCTTGTTCCCACCTTTTCTGGGTATCAAGTCTACAACTCAGGTGCTGTAAAGCCACCATTTCAAATCCTCAGCCCTCTGAGGGAGGTACCGCCACCTACAGGCTCGAAGAGGCAGTGTGACTTCCCAAACCACCATTTCAAATCCTCAGCCCTCTGAGGGAGGTACCGCCACCTACAGGCTCGAAGAGGCAGTGTGACTTCCCAAACGTCATGCCTGGTTTGAGCCCAAGTCTGACGCCCAAAGGCCTTGCTCTTGCTGCCACTTCATGCCCACTCCGCATTCCCGCCCTCTGTCCCTTCTCTTCTCCCACCTCCCCTGTCCCTGTTCTCTCTGCCCCAGTGGAGAAGGAAGGCTCACCATGGGTCAGGGGGCTGGGCTGCTCATAGGTGCCACTGTCTCTCTCTGGCTGGGGGTGTCGCCGCCTCTGGCTGTCCCGGAGTTGGGGCGGCTGCCTGGGGGGAGACCCTGAGGGAGGGCCTTTCATCTCCATGTAGCTGCTCTCCCGGGGGCTCCCTAGAAGGCTGGGCAGGTCCCGGATGGTGGCGTAGGGGTTCTCACTGCTCAGGGAAGCCACGCTGGCCCCCAGCCCCTCTTCAGAGATGGGCCCTAAAGATAGGGGAAAGAAATCAGGCTCAGTGGAGGCACTGGCCCCTAAACCCCAGCGCAGCTCCCTCCGTCGCTCCCCCGCCCTGCCCTGCCCTCACCTTTACTGTAGAAGGGGCCTGGGCCATTCCTGTTGCTGTAGCTACAGCTGTAGCTTCGGTCCAGGCGGCTGTTACCTGAGGAGGAGAAAGCAACCTGCAATCAGGCCCCTGGTCCCCTGCCCAAGGTCCCACCTCCTCTAGAACTGGGGCCCAGAATCCCCTTCCACAGACACACGCACTCAGATGAAGCAGGACGCTGGGCTGTACACATCCCCCTTCACCAGAGGCCTTGGGCCCCAGGCTCCTACCCCTGTCCAGAGGCCCTGGAGGGGGCTGCCGGCGGTGCTTCCAGTCAGCAGGTAGTGTGGCGTGGTTGTTATCATGCCCGTGGGCTCCACCTGGCCGCTCGGGGGCCTGGAGGCTGGCAAAGAGCTGACTGCCTGGGACCTGGCAGGGGAGGGGTGGGACAGGGAGAGCGACGTGCGCGGCTGGAGCTTTCCGGAGGACCGGGCTGTGCCCACAGGGCATCCACAGTGCAGCCCCACCCCCAACACTGACCTTGTTAGGGGGCGGGGGGTTAGGTGAGCACTGAGACAGGGTGTGGTAGCTGGGGTTGGAGTAGTAGTGACTGTAGCTCGGAGGGACATCTGCACAAACAAACACAGTTGCAGGGTGACCTGCCCGGTCAGAGACAAGCCTGGGCCCAAGACAGTCATTCTGTTCCAGGAGATCCGTAATCAGCCTCTCTGACCTCTCTCACTCTCTCCATCTCCCCGCTTCAGGGAGGGATGCAGGAGGGATGCAGGAGCCCCGCACCCCATCTGCCCTGTACCTGAGAGCCAGCCACTCATGTGCGTCCCCGCCCCCAGGCCAGCTCACCTGGCATGACGTACTCAGAGCCGTCCAGCCGCCCGCTGCTGTAGGCCACTGCCAGGTGCTGGTGCGCTTTGCCTTTTTGCCAATGGCGGTAGCCAATGAACAGCGCCACCAGGGCCACCACCAGGGATCCCAGCACTGCAATGCCAATCACTGCCCCGAGTGAGTTATAGGCCACTGGAGAGGTAGGCATCATGGTGAATGGCTCCTGGCTTCCTGTGGGGGACGGGGTGGTCACTCAGGACAGTGTCTTGGCCCTACTGGTGAGCTGGGGATGCATGCGTGGGAGAGGCCCCAGTAGGGGGGCAGGGTGATACAAGGGTACCACCTAGCAGAGACCTGGGCATGTACCTGTGTCCTGGTTCCCTGGGCACAGTGCGGGGCGGGGTGGGGGTAGGGAGGGGCTAGATGAGAACTCACCAATCCTGCAGGGGGCGCCACTGTGCCCTGGGGGACACACACAGGCCCCAGTCTCTGGGTGGCACCTCTCTCCGGGACCGCACTGGCATGGTTGGGAACAATTGGCACCGAACACCCCTGGAGAGCAGCCTGTTTAGAGAGCGGAGGAGGCAGGCGGGGATCAGAGGGGCCAGGGAACAGCAGTCCCCTCCTCAGGCTAGGGCTGACTTGGAGGCAGGGGCATGGAGTTCCCCTTCTGCTGGTACCTTCCAAGCAGAGATGTCCGGTCCGGCCTGGGGGGCAGAAACAACTCCCATGCTGGGGGTGGCAGGTCCCGCCATGGCGACACTGGCAGAGCTGGGCACAGTTGGCCCCCCAGTGTCCTAGAGGGCACGCTGCAGGAGACAAGGTTGGAGCCTGTCTGGTGGGCAGGGCCAGCCCCTCCTGAGTGAATTCTCAGCCCCCAGCATCACTGAACTCTTCAGCTCAGCTTTGGTCTCCCCAGGGGCACCAAGGCTTTGAACCGTATCTACACGCTGATGACTCACAAATGCTTATCCGCAGCCCTGTGTCTTGCCTGAACTCCAGACCCACGTGCCCAGCTGCCTGCTTAACTTCTGCACTTGCCTATCTGATAGACTTTCAAAATAACGTGACCAGGGCCAGACAACCAAAGGCTTCCAAACTATCCTATATTGCTTAGCTCTAGACCTTTTTTTTTTAACATAAGAGAGAAATAAGTGTCTACATTATTCAAGGTATAATTTTTGTGTATCTGACACTAGCAAAAAATCTAATAGTAGTTACAGAATTCTATGGAAAAGCTCTTGTCCAAGATTACTTCCCTCTACCCTGCCCATCTTTTTCATGGTAATGGCTTCTCATTTCCCCTTTTCAAAATTTGTTTGACTCAGTTTTCTGGACTAATCTTTTCCATGATGTCCTTCTTATATTTATGTGGGAAAGAGGCCATGTATAAATAAGTAAAAATAAGTTGGCAATCCAAAAGAAAAAAAGAACATGTCCAAAACTGAGCTTATGATTTTCCCCGCCCCCGTACAAACACTGCTTTTCTCAGGCCTCCCGTGCAGAAAGGCAGGGAATTTTTTTCCCTGACCTGTTCATTGCTGCATCCTGAGCACCTAGAACAATACCCAGCATGTAGGTGATGCCCAATAAATTTTTGTTTATAGTGTTTATATAAATGGCTGAATCAAGGTGGGTTCGGAGGCTTTTATACCCAGGAGCAGGGGAAAGGAAGCCTCTGGTCCTCAGCCCACCCCCTCATGCACACATGCTCAGACACAGGAGCCACCACCTACGTTGGGAGCAGTCAGGGCCTGTCCAGCCAGCCATGCAGTAGCAGGTCCCATTCGAAGGGTGGCAGGAGGAGTGGTTAGCACACTTGCAGGGCACACAGCGTTTGCCGTAGCGGCCGGGCTGACAGGCTGGGGGAAAGGGGCTCGTGGTGACCAGGGGCAGGGGCCAACCCTCAGTCAGCCCGTGACCCCACTCTCTCCCTCCCTCCTTCCCACTGCAGCAACCGGCCCAAAGACTGGAGTCAGCACAAGAGACCAAGAGGGGTAGAGTGGGAGCTTCAGGCATCTGACACTACACTGCACATTACTGCTGGCAGGCAGGGGGAGGGGAGGGAGCCTCACATCTCTGGCAGGAGGGGCCTCGGAATCCAGGTGGACACACACAATTGCCATTCTCAGGGATGCAGGTGCCCCCATTCTTGCAGGTGCAGGTGTTGCTACAGTTGGTTCCCCAGAAGCCCTCAGGGCAGGGCAGGTGGCAGCGGGTACCTGTGAGAGGGGTAGGATGAGACTGGCCTGTGGCCCCCCTTCCGTAGGGTTTCTTCTGAACACATGTCCTGTGGGATGCACCCCCCAACTCCACAGTAAGCCCGGGGCCTGGACACCCAGAACGCTCACCTGTCCAGCCAGCTTGGCACTGGCAGTGTCCGTGAACAGGGTCACAGCCATCAGAATGGTCACAGTCACAGCGGCTGGCACAGCCTTCACCAAACATCCCCTTCTTGGAGAGGGAGTGGAGGGTAGGATAGGCCAGTCAGTTGGGGGGTGCTGTGCCCTTCCCTCCCCCAGGCAGGCAGACTGTTGTGCACTTACCAGGCAGGGGAACTGGCAGTGGGTCCCGTGCCACCCAGGGGTACAGGTACAGGCTCCAGTTTGGGGGCTGCAGGCTGCCTCGTGGGCACACTGGCAGCTGGCATTGCAACCAAAGCCCCAGGTTCCAGGCGGGCAGGGCACGGAGCAGTTACCATGCTGCCAACCTGGAAGAGGGGACTTGCAAGTAGGCATGGGGACCTGGCTCCGCTCCTGAGCAGGCACACACTGGGCATTGGCTCTGCCAGGCTCTGCGCTATGAGCTGGGGCTGGGGGTGGGGATGCCCATGGCCGCACAGGAGACAAGCATAGAAACTGTTGGATGTTGGACAGAAGGTTGAAAGACCACAGGGGATGCACCACCACCTTCTGGGGCTTGGTTGCCTCTTCTGCAAAATGAAGGAGGGTGGCAGCAAACCCAAATGCTTACAGAGGCCCCAACAGGTAACTAAATGAGTTCTCCAGATCATGTGTAAGACAACAGGGAGGAGTGGGGACTGGAGACTGGACTTTTGTTAAATATGATAGAGAGCTAGTCCAACAAAACATATCTGTGTCCGAATCTAGCCTAAAGGTTGCCAACGTGCCACCCCTGGTAGATCTCCAAGGCCCTTGCTGGAGCTGCCATTCTGTGATTCTGTATGTCTGAGGATGAGGAATGATCTGCAAAGAGGTACCTCTGGCCTGGGCCTTTAAGGACAATTGGGATTTTTGTGGTTGAAAAAAAGCAAAGCGGATATTCCAGGAAGGAAGTAGCCTGGCTACTTTCCCAGCAGTCCAGCTGCTGACCAGTGCCTCCACCCTTACCCTGCAGCCTCTCCCCTACCCTTGGCCTGCCTCTACCCTTGGTCTCTCCCTTCTTCGCATGGCCCCGCCCCCAAATCCCCTTCCGGGAGATCCCAACCCGTTACCTTCCTTGCAGACGCAGGTGCCGTCGATGGGCGAGCAGGCGATGGCGTTTTCGCAGGAGCAGCGTGCGGAGCAGTTGACTCCATAGGTGTCAGGGGGACAGAGGCTAGCGCAGTGCGGGCCCTGAGAGCGGGCGGGAGCACCAGTGAGAGGAGCGGGCGGGCTCCCGGGCCTCTCCGGCACCTCCCTCGCGGCGGGGCGCGCCTCACCGTGTAGCCGGGCGCGCACCGGCAGAGGCCGCTGTCGGGCTGGCAGACGCCGCCGTGCAGGCAGAGGCAGTGCTCCTGGCAGCCGGGCCCGTGCGTGTCCTGCGGGCAGCTCTCGTTGCAGTGGAGGCCCGCCCAGCCCGGCAGGCAAGAGCACTCCCCGCTCATCGGGTGGCAGCTGCGGGCGGAGGCGGGGGCGCGGAGCGGTCTGAGGCCGGGTCCGCAGGTCGACTTCCCCGCCCCCTCCGCGTGGTGGGAGGCGAGCATCGCCGAATTGAGGGGGACATCGGGGAGGCTCGGTGCTGTTCCGAGAGCGGTCTCTCCCCGTCCCCGAGGCCCCTCCCCTTTCCCTTCTGTGAGATCTGCCCCGCCCCGGGTCCTTTTTGTGACTCCGGTGGCTTCAGCACCGAAGGCCTCTCCCATTGGCCTCCAGACCCCTTGACCACAGTGCCCGCGGCCTACTTGAGACTGTGTTCCGGGTCGCAGGTGCAGGGCATCTGGCAGCTGAGGCCGTAGAGGCCGTCGGGGCAGAGACGTTCGGCGCAGCGGTCCCCAGTGAAGCCGTGTTCGCACAGACACGCGCCGTTGGCCGGGAAGCAGCGGGCGCCCGTGGCGCAGTCGCAAGTCTCAGCACAGTCCTGCCCGAAGCGGCCCACGGGGCACTCCTCACGGCACCTGGGCACCTCGCGGGAGTGAGCCTGGCCACGCCGCCCGCCGCCGCCCCCGGCCCACCCCAGGCCACTCCCACCCCAAGCCAACACCACTCACCGGTCCCCTGTGTATCCCGGAGCGCAGCGACACTGCCCGGTGAACCGGTCGCAGAGGCCGCCGTTGTGACAGCGACATTCCTGGGAGCAGTTGGGTCCATAGGAGCCCTCGGGGCAGGGCAGGGAACAGATGGTGCCCTGTGGGGGTGAGAGGTCGGCAGAGCCCCAGGAGCCCAGCCCTCTCCCCATGGCCACAGGACCCGTCAATACCCCTACACCCCAAACCCTCAAACCTCTCCAGGGCCCACACAGCCTAACCCCCTCACACACATCCTCCTGGGAGCCCTACAGAGAACCGCCCACAGAATTCATACCCACAGGCCCCGCCCTGCATACCATCCAGCCAGGTGGGCAGCTGCAGGAGCCCCGAGAGGCCTGGAAGACACCCCCATTTTGGCAAGGAGGGGTGCTGGGGCAGAAGAAGCCAACACTGTCCTGTGAACAGGACACCTCGCAGCTGTTGGGCAGGGGGGGTGAGGTCAGTATGTAGACAAGCAGTACCTGCTTCCCCCTTTGCCTCCAAGGGCTGGTCAACCACAAACAGGCCGTCCCCAGGAGGAAGGCCCGACCCCAGGGCTCAGTGAGTCTCACCCCCGCTTCCCTGTTGGGTACTGCCGGGATCAAAAAACAAACGTGTCCAGGACTGGAAATGGCAGGGACACCCAGCCCCATCAGGAGGGGTAGAGCGAAGAGCCATGGGTGGCGTGTGCTCTCCACGCACCCTCTGCTCCACCTCTACCTTTGCTCATGCTCGTCCCTCTGGGGGCAACACGTCTGCCTGCCCTGGTTTTCTACCCTGAGGGCTCAACGCCAGAGCTCCTCCATGAAGCTGGATCTTTATCTCCAGCTAGATGCACATTCTCCCTCCTGTGACTCCCCAGCTTTCCCTGCACCCTGCCTTGCAGTAGGGTTCTCTGCGTCCCTATCTCAGCCCCAATTTGGGACGTGCTTTCGCTCACACGCTAGTTCATGTTATCTTCACAGCAACCCTCCTAGGTGGACAATACTGCTCCCATTTTACAGACCGGAAACAAACACGTGAAGAGTCAATGATTTGCTCAAGGTTGCTCAACCAGCGAGCAGCAAAGCTGGGACCAGGATCTGGGCCTCTTGACTCCAACCCCACGTTTGGGATGCTGAGTCCCCTTGTGTCCCCACGTATGCCCGTGCATCCTCTGTCTGCGATCCCGTTAGTGTGTGTTCCTCCTGTTACACACCTGGGCCCAGTTCTCTCTGGGGGGCAGAGGCAGGCTCCGGTCTGTGGGTCACAGGGTGCCCCATGGCACTGGCAGCTGAACTGGCAGGCAGGGCCATAGCGGCCAGGGGAGCAGGGCCGAAAGCAGTGTGGAGGCTGCAGCCCAGAGGGACAGGAACATGCCCCACTCTTGGGGTCACAGGAGCTGCTGTTGCCGCAGTTGCAGGGCTTGTCACACTGTGGCCCCCAAACTCCCAGGGCACAAGCTGTGGGATGGGAGAGCGGAAGGGGGTCAGCAGGGGTCTTGCCCCTCCCCAGCCTCCAGTTAGTCCCCGTCTCTGTGTCCTGGCCCCCACACATGCCCCCATGCCCGGCTTTGGCCCCTCCCCCTGTACCACACCTCCAGAAAAGGCTGCTGGCTGCAGTGGGACTCTGCTGGGTGATCGCCCTGGGGGCCTAAGCACCTGTGCCCTGGTAGGGAGGGTGTGCCCAAGGCTTCTGCATCCCTGGAGGCACAAGGGGTCATGCCCTGCCGTCACCAGCCACTCACCACTGGAGCAGTCGTCGCCCCGCCAGTCTTGCACACACTGGCACTGATTGGGTGCCACGCAGCGGCCATGAACACACTCTCGAGCACAGAGCGCTGGGGCAGAGATGGGGTGGGGTGCGTGTGAGACGATGCTTCCACCCCTGCCGTACCCACCTGTTATTCTCTGAAGCCTAACCCCAGCTTCCTCCCACACCGGGGACCTGGAGTTCGCCAAGCAGCAGTTCTGCCTCTAAGATGCAAAGAGACTGAGAGTAAAGCAACTCAGGTCAGAGCTTGTCAAGACCTCAGGATTCCGGACTCCCGAGCTCCTTTCTGTGAAATTCTGGAAGCACCTTGTTGGGAAATGGGCAGGCGGGGTTCCTCACGTAGGGACCAGACATGGATGCTGTCCAGAGAGAGGGTAGGAGCTGGGCTGGGGGCTCAGGCTGGGCAGGGGTCTCTGTAGGGGCTGGTAATGGTCCAAGGCTGAGAGAAGGAGAGAGACAGAGCGGGCTCTGCTCTGGGGGTTTCAGGGTGCTGGGGGCGGGGGACAGGAGAGACTGGACGGCGACAGGTCGAGACAGATAGCAACAGAGAGACAGGGACAGGAAGAGTCAGAGAGAGTGCCAGACACGGAGTCCTGAGACACAGTGACAGAGAGATCCAGGCAGCCCAGAGACAGAGATGCAGAGCCAGAGACTGCTGAGGGACATGGAGAGAGAGGGTGGGAGAGACATAGGGACAGCTAGAGACAGAGGTATGAAGTGGCAGCTTTGTCCCTAGAGACAACAGGGCCAGCGGAGGGCAGAGGAGTAGCCCCACCCTGGTGAGGGCAGGGAAGGACTAGGTGGCCTAGGCTCCACTCATTCCACGGCCCCACCCAGGACTCACGGACACAGGCCCCGCTGCTCTCATAGAAGCCCCGGCAGCACTGCAGGCGCATTCGGTGCTCCGTCTTCACCACCTGGCGGTACACGGTCCGGTAGACAACCCTGGGGGAGACCCGGAGGTGGCCCTCAGTCCTCCCTGCCAAGGCCCCGGCTTCCAACCTTCCACGGTGCAGCACTGGGGGAGGCCTGGGGCACTGCCCAACACTCTGAGCTGGGGTAGCATAGAACATTCCCTCCTTGCCTCCCATCCGGCCACACACATGCACACCATACACCATACCTGCACACCCCAAACACACATACCCCACACACAACATGCCTTGAGTGCCCCGAGGTCAGATGCTCCCTCTGAACTCTAAAGGTTCTGAGAAAAGAATGGGGGTACAGAGGGGCAAGGCCCGGGCCGAGGCAGCTCCTCTGGCACCCATCTGCCGGTGGAGGGGGATGGGCACTCACGTGGGCCGGGGGCAGGTGTGCGGGCTCTCCCAGGGCCGGTCACAGGGCTCCGAGGGGAGCAGGCTGAAGGGGCGGGAGTGTGACTCCTTGGTTGTGGTGGTGAAGCTGCAAGACAGGGAACGGAGTCGGGGCCCAGGGCAGGGAGAGAGGCCTGAGCTGGCAGAGCGGAGCGGGGGGGCGAGGGCTTGGCCACAGTGGGGAATATTTAGGCTTGCTCCCTTGAGCCTAGGATGGACCCCCCATCTGTCCCGCTTCAATCTGGAGGGATCCTCCCAGAGTTGGAATATTCCTGGGAATATTCCATTCCAGCCCTCCATTCCCCGCTGCCTCCTTCTCCCTATGTGGGGAAATTGAGCTAGAACTGACTCCTGGGCGCAGCTGATGGAGATGGGTTGAAGCACTTCTGGCCAAATCTTGCCCTGGGCCTTGTTGCCCAGCCCTGTCCCCTGGGCTCTCCCTGGGCCAGCCCCTCTGCTTGTCCCATAGTGAATGGCTCCTACCCTGTGCTCTGTCCTGCAGCTAGCCTCGCACAGGGACCAAGGGATAGGAATAAAGAAAGGACAGGGTCACAGCTGAGATGGAGACTGAGACAAGATCAAGATGGGGATGGAATCAGAGGCATCCCATCTAGGGGAGCAGAGAGAGTAGAGGCAGAACTAGGAGGGAGATGAGGGCTGGAGAAAGGGAAGGAGGCAAGGGAGGGAACTGGAAAGAGGAGCCCCAGTGGGGAGAATGGGGAGCTGGGGGCTTACAGCCCTCAAGGCACAGCAGGGGCCCTCTCTCACCTTTCCCAGAAGCTGCAGGTGTTGGGGTCCTTGGGGTTGAGGGTTCCAGCCAGCCCCAGGCCCAGGGCCAGGAGAAAGAGGGCCCGCAGAGGTGATGACATTGCTGAGGCCTGTGACAGGGCCAGGTGTGGAGCAGGTGAGGGGCACTGCAGCCACAAACCTGGAGGCCAAGTCGCTGCAGAGACCAGGGGTGGCAGAAGAGATGAGGCTCTGGTCCTCTGGCCCAGGTTTCCCAGGCTCCAGGTCTGATTCCTGACCAGGTAGAGCACGGCCATGCCTCTGAGACTTTCTCACACGGTTTCCTCTGTCTGGACGTCCTCCCCCCCATTCTTCACTTTAAGCACTCCCTTTCAAGGTCTAGCCCAAGTGTCACCCCTCTTTCCCTGCCCTGCTTCCCGATCCACAGTGGCAGACTGCCCCCACCCATCCCTTCCGGTACCCCCAGCACCATTCACCCACACACCACTGTTCTAGTGCCTGTTCCCTGATCATGACCTCTAGAGGCAGGGACCTGTGCCTGAATTCCCAATCCCCAGCACAGCCCCTACCCAGGGCACTTTGATATTATACCAAGGTGTGAAATTGGAGCCGATGAAGGGAAGTTATAAGGGAAGCCAACTTGGGCTCAGTTAGAGGAAGAACTTTCCAAGGTCAAAGCAGTTCTGTGATGGAATCAGCAACCTCAGGTGGTGAGCTCCCCATCACTGGATATAGGCAGGCAGAGGCCAAAACCACCGTGATGCTGTTAGGGGCTTCCTGCTTTATGGGGTGGGAGTAGGGCTAGGTCCAGATGACCTTGAAGGAGAACCCTCCCCACCACTGGTGCGCTGGCACGGCCCATACTGACTTCTGAGAGCCAGTCATGACTTCTCTTCCCAACTCCTTGTTCAGTGCTGTCACAGTAGTAGCTTGAAACCAAGCACGGGGGTGGAAATCAGCAAACATCACAAATCAGGGCCATCCCACCGAAGCCGGTTGCTAAGGCCTTGCCAGCATATGTCTGCACCCAGCTCTAGGTGCTATCACCCAGGGAGTCCCCAGCCTGGCCTCAGACTTCAGGAGAAGCCGCCGCCTCCCTGTGACCACCCACCAGCCATCTGGAAATGGGCTCCTCCCCCCTCCTCCACCCCTGGCCTCGCCCAGTGGGTGGGAAGCAGGTCAGGACCTCAGAGGAGTCTCTTTCTGGCTCCTGAGCTCAGGAGCAGCAGAGGCCCTTGAGCACCCGCCGCCCCCCACCCCGCCAGTTTCAGATTCTCTGTTAACTTGCCCCGGCTGGGCTCCCTCCTCTACGCCGCCCTGAGGCGTCCACATCTGCTTATAATTTTCCCGAGAAGAGAGAAAGGCCGTGGTAGCTGGCCCCTTAGCCCCCTGAGTATCTCTGGAATGCCTGCCTCCAGGCCCCACCCCAGGCCTTCCACCCACACACTCCCAGGGTCCCAGCGGGCCGCTCTCACCTCCCATCAGGGCAGCGCTCAGAGGGAAGCTTCCTAACCTAACCGAACCCCACTGCTGCGTTCTGCCCAACCAGTAAACCCTCCAGCCTGCTCCCCACTCTCTCAGCGGCTGGGCTGGCCCACCTCTCCTCTGCTCCCTCCCACCCACTGCAAATTTCTACCCACCACCCCACTCCTGTCTTGCAAAGCAGCAAGGCCTGCCCATGACTCTGGTTAGTGGCCCCATCACAGCTCCACCAGGGCAGATCTCCACCTGTAGTCTTTTTTGTGTCCCTCCCATCCATCCTCAGTCCCCAGGTAACTCACCAGGCCTCTATGGCATCCTGGGGCCTGAGAAACTCAGGTGAGCCAGGGGCAGGGCGACAGGGCCCTTGGGCCCCAGGGCCTGAGGAGCCCAGAGAGTGTCCTGGGGGATCCCGGTGCTCATGATATGCAGCCTGAAAACAGGAAACAGAGCCTGGCTAGAATGTGTGTATGTGGGGAGGGCAGCAGGCAGCATGATCATGGGCGGAGCATGGGGTGGCTCTGTCCTCCCACCACCCTGAACTTGGAAGGTAGGATGTGGGGGAGGGTGGGGAGTTGTGGGGGAGGGATGCAGCCTGGCCTCAGGGAGCCAGGCCACAGTCAGGAGTGCCCTTCAGCCCTTCATAGTCTGGCCCTTCCACCCACACAACCCCCAGCTCCCCCCCCAACAGTTGGCTCCCTCTCCCAACATCCCCAGACTCTGCCCTTCACCCCAGCCCTGCTCTGGTCACCTTCCCAGGCTCACCCTGTCTGATCCCAGCTGACCTTCTCCCCACTTCTCCCTCGAGTGTGCATGGCAGCAAGCCCATGGACAGGACCCCAAGCCCCCCACGTATCTCCCCCTCTTCATCCCTCAGTCTGGTCCACACTCCCCTCTTCCTGCAGCCCCCGCTGTGCCCCTGGCATGCGGGTCCTGTCCTCCAATTGGAGCTCCATCTGTCTGGATACAGGGTCCTCACCCTTGTCCCTGGGCGAGCCTCATCTCCAGCCACGCAGGGACCCCCAGACTTACCTGGGCCTGGATCTGTCCCCGGAGCTCGAGGCTTCGGTGACATGGACAAGACCTGCAGCAGGAAGGCCCTGATGAGGCGCAAAGGGGAGGGGCTGTCCTTCCTCTCACCTACAGCAGCCCCCTCCCACCAGCCACCTCCTCTTAACCAACTTCTGGAGGAAATGGTTCCCCCCGGGGGACTTTGAGGGGGACCTCGAGATGGGCAGGGGAGCATGCGGAGGGCCTGACCCTAATCCCAGGGGGTTGACTCTAATAACTAGAGGGGTGGGGAGATTCTCTTTTCCCAAGGGCTTCAGGGTAGGACTGGAGAGCAGAGAAGGTCTCAGCTGGTCAGTGGAAGGGGCTGGAAGCCAGGATGGGGTCGGTGAGATCAGTGGCTGGTCCGCAGGGAGGGGAGAGATGAGATGGGGATCCTGGCAGAGAGGGGCAGGGTTTGGCCTCACCAGCCCCAGACCCCGAGGAGGGAACACAGGCCAGACCAGGAGCCCAGAGCTCCAGCCTGGCTGCCTAGGCTTGTTCCCATCTGAGCCTTTGTCCCTGAGGGGCTAGGGAACCTGAGACCCCGGCCCACCCTTCCCCAGCACCTCCAGTCCCAGCAGAACGGGGGCTATTGTGATCACACGTGCCCCTTCAAGGGGTTTAAATCAGACAACTAGTGGCCCCCCATCTGACCCCAGGGGCCCCCACTGTAGGCTCCCTTCTCCCTCTTCCTATACAGATGACCTCTGCCTTTCCCCTACTCAGCCCCCTTCCTCCAGTGGCACCTCTGGATTGAGGGACCCACACACCTTCCCTCACAATTGGAAAACTAGTGCGACCCCATATGTTGTTCACTGCGTCGGCACGGGCAGAGCGCTGAGCAATTTCTGTGGATCATTTCGTGTAAAGCTTATGTCAGCCCACTGTGGTAGGTATGATTATTCATTTTACTGATGAGGAAACAGGCAAGGAGAGCGTAAGTTCCCTGCCCAGGGCCACACAGCCGGTAATATCAGAGCTGGGATCCAAACCCAGACTGGCAGATCCATCCCTGCGGCTCCAGGCTCTCCCGAGCCCAGGCGGGAATCCCAGGGGCTTTACATCTCTTTTTAACAGCCTTGGTTATGGCGAGGGGGAGCCTGGCGGGGGGCTGGACAGGAGAAGGGGATCAGGCTGGGGGCTGCCACAAGAACGCGATCACAGGCGTGGGAACCGGGATGTGTTTACAGTCAAGAATGAGCTGACACTTCTCTCTCCTTCACCTCGAGATGCAAAGCAGCTGGGCGCCTGGCCAGGCCCCCCCCCCCCCCCCCCCCCCGCAGTCCCCAGTCCCGCCTGCGCGAGCCCCCAGTATCCCTGCCCTCTCGGCCTCCAAGCCCACACAGGGCCCAACCCAGCTCGCCTCCCCTGCTCTTCTGTTCAGCCTGATTCCTCTGGTGGGGAGAACCTCTACCCTCACTGTACTCCAATCCTAAACCTGCTAGGAGGAGGGGGATGAGTCTGGGGCCTCTGAGAGGGGAGTAGAGTTCCTAGTGGACAGGAGATGATCCATGTCTATAGAAGGCAGAGAACAAGAGTGGGGCTGATGGAAGTGAGACAGCAAGAGGAACTTCCCCACCAGCTCCCTTCCAGCTGCTCTTCTCTGGGAGGCGGTATCGCAAAGGATACCCTCTGAGCTCTGCATCCCCTCCCACCTCCCCATTCAAACCTGGGTTCGAATCCCATCTCTCAGTTCCCTCATCTCTAAAATGGAGAGGACAATGGTACTTCCCTTTGTAGGACTGTTCTGCGGAGTAATAAATGAGTTGATACAGATAAGTGTCTAGAGAGCTACATAAGAAGCTCAATGAACCATTGCAGTCTCCACGATGGCATCCTCAGCCTCACTCCTCCTGCACCTATCACACCCCTTCTCCACTCCCCTTGGCACTGTCATACTCTTTGAGTATTAATTCCAGGAAAAGCTGTTTCTTTCTTTTTTTTTCCTGAAGAACCCCCAGGATGATCCGGGAATGGGAATAGGGCCTTAGATGCTGACAGAGAGAAAGGAAGTGAGGAGGGGAGGGGACTAGGCTCCCCAGAGAACCTGATCCCCCAGAACGATGGGCTGCCCGCCAGGTATGCCTTCAAGCCAAAGGCGGTTGATGAGGCAGGACGCCTGGATTCTACTTTCCCCCAGCCCTCAGCCTGAGCACCAACTCCAGCTTCTTGCTTGTTTCCACTGGTGCCTCCTCTCTGTCTCCCTCTCCCCCACTTCCCATCTTGGAGGCCAAAGTTTCTAGTACTTAAAAGCTGTACGGCCTCCAGCATGTCACTTGAGCCCTGTGAGCCTCCATTTCCTCATCTGTAAAATGGGAGAATAACACCCCATATCTCCCAGGGTTCAGTGGGGGTTGGAACTGTTGGTTCCAATGACCATCCTGGAACTGAGCCTCAGACCAGAGGCTGCTCAGTGGACATGTGTCAATGCAAAAACAGAATCCTCCAAGTTCTAGGCTCTCTGCCTCTTTCTTTTTGCCTTTTGTCTTGCTCTTCATCAGAAACTGTCTGCTTTCTGTCTTTTTTTTCTTCCTCCATCAGTTTCTTGGTCTCTTCTGCCTCTCTCCTTCCTTTTCTATATCAAGGCTACCACGTACAGTTGTGCAGTATGTTCACTGCACTAGGGGAGCCACCTTCAGGTATGGGGTGTAGGCTGAACTCCAGCCATGATCCACAAATCGAGCCCTGTGTCTTAGCTTGGTGCCAAGGTTGCCTCGCCCTGTAGCTCTCTTGTCTTTCAGGATCTCCCCTGTCTCTGTGTCTGTTCTCTGTGCCCTTTCCTAACCTCTCTTTGCCATGGAGACAGGATCACTTAGTCCTTCCCACTCAGCAGTGTGATCCTGAGTCCAAAGACTTCCCTTCCCTCCCCATACAGGGATGCCCTCTAACCCAGCTCCGCCAGCAGCCTAGACTTCTCTGCTCCACGTGCCACTCAGAACACCCGTGTACACGCTTGTACACACACACATAGAGCCCCTCCTACATCCAGCCAAGCCAGGCCTTCAGCACGCCAGGCATGTCTGCCGGATGGAGGGACAGGAAGCCTGCATGTGCTCCAGAGGCTGGGCGGGGAGGGAGCAGGGGTGAGGGGCCGGCCTTGTGTTCTCTGTGGCTCAGGAAACAGAAGCTAGAGGGTCCTCAGCCCGACCTGTTTACTCATCAGGAAATAGAGAAACTGCAGGGATTCTGATTCACCAAACATTCAGCACGTGCCTACTGGAAGCTAGAGCCAGCCCGGACCCTCACCACCACCCACAGGTGGAGTGGTTGTTATCGCTCTCCATTTCACAGGAGAGACCATGGAGGGTCTCGGGTAAAAAGACTTGCCCAAGGGCCAACTGGTAAAAAGACTTGCCCAAGGGCCAGCAGGATTAGAATCTGCTTCAAAGAACAAAGCAGTGGCGGGTGGGAGGTAAGCCCTGGGGTGACACAGGCCAAGGAGCAGCTCCCCCTGCTGACTGCCACCCCCAGATACTGTTGGAAAGCGCAGCTCTGCTCTGGCCACTGCCTCCCTCTAATGCCTCCGTGGCTCCCCACAGTGCAGGAAAGGGCGCCCGGGGCCCAGGTGGCCAGCCTCTGCTCCCATCACACTGGACATGCCTCTCACCGCACGGCCACCTCTGCCCAGGCCACTCCTGGAATGCCCAGGTCCTACCCATCCTTCTAGGCCAGTCTCCTCCAGGAAGCCCCCTCAGTGGCTCTGCACCTCACCTGTTCCTCCCTTTCCTTGGACCTTTCTCCAGTCTCTTAGCACACTCACCACGGACCCCTGTGGCCCAAAGGACCCCAGTTCTTCCCTGAGGCCGGCTCCATACTGGACATAGACCAGTCCCCGAGAGGCCCAACACTTCCCCAAACTCTAGCCGAAGGCACCAGTGTCCCTCCTCTGGGGGAAGGTGGGACTAACCCAGGTCAAGTCAGGAGTTCACAGGCCCGGGAGCACCTCAAGTCTGATGGACGGATGAGGTAATGTACCCCATCTTGTGACTGCCAGCTTGTGAGTCTGGTTTCCCTACCAGGCTGGGACAGCCTCCAATTCCATTCTTGTCCCAGGCGCTATTAGAGGGCTGCTTACCCCCCAGGTGTTCCCTCAAGGTTCCCATCCCGTGGTCGTTATATTTTTATTAAGGTCTGTCTTCCCCACTGGAATGGAGCACCGTGGGGTCAGGGCACTTCTATGCCTGCCTGACCACTGTGTCCCCAGCACTGGCCAGCACCTACACACACACATCGAGGGTTCCTGGCACCCAGGGGGCAGTAATTAAACATGGTGTGGGGTGGATGGACTGATAAACTCTAAATCCTTTCCGACTTGAGTAAGCCCAACCTTACTCTGTGGGAAACGGGACAGGGAGGGATGTTTGGAGGCTGTGGCTTGTCCCCGGCTCACCAGACAGCAGGACCTTCCTTCTAGGGCCCTCAAGACACAACACTGGTAAGTCAACGGAAGGTGGAGTTCAGAAAGAACTTCCCAGCATTACACAGTAAAAGGCGTCTCCAGACCTGCTCTCCCAACCTCGGGCAGGAATTCCTCAGGGCTGGCCTCCAAGTTCCTCTGGGCTGAGTGTATGGGAGTGCAGGGCACTGAGTCACCTGGAGAGGAGGGAGTGTGCCCGCACGCAGGGCCTGAGCCCTTATCCCGAACCTCCGGCCCAGGGACTACGCCCCTCACTGCCCATCCACACACCACCTCCTACACTGACGGACTAGGCCTCAGATGCCGCTATGTGAGGTGGGGTAGGAGGCACAGGCAGGAAAGGGGACTCACAAGGCTCCATGGCCCAGCACCCACCCGGTGCTGTTTCTGGAGACCTCCATCTGGCCATGTGTGGGTGCTCTAACACCAATTCCTACCCCTTGTTAAATGCACATTGTGAGCCGGATCCTTTCTTTTCATCCTCTCAGCAGTCCTAGAAAGTAGGTACTATTATGCCACCTGTTACGTAGATGAAGAAATCCCAGGGAGTTCCCCGGTGGTCCAGTGGTTAGGACTCAGCGCTTTTACTGCGATGGCCCAGGTTCAACCCCTGGTAGGGGAACTAAGATTCCACAAGCCATGCAGAAAGAAAGGAAGAAGAAAGAAAGCAAGCAAGAAAGAAAGGGAAAGAGAGGGAGGGAGGGAGGGAGGAAGAAAGAAAAGAAAGAAAGAAAGAAAAGAAAGGAAGGAAGGAAGAAGGAAGGAAGGAAGGAAGAGAAAAAAGAAATCCCAAAGAGGTTAAGTCATTTGCCCAAGGTCACACAGCCCACCAAAGGCGGGGTGGGGATTTGGACCACGTCTATCAAGCTCCGAAGGCTGTGCTGCCCCTTTCAGGTCCTTCTACCCCTGTGATTTCTCTTTGGTCTTCGGACTTCCTCCTGTTTGACCTCCTCTACCACCTTCTTGTTCTTTCTCTCAGTCTCTGCTCTGTTTTTCCAAATATGCCTCTCGCTTCCCTCTGGGCCTTGTTGTTTCCAGAAGTCTCTATGCCTCTGCCTGTGTCTTCCTTGTCTGTTGGTGTCTGTCTGTCTCTCTGTATCTCTGTCCTTGTCTTTCCCTCTCTCCCCCCCCACCCCCCCGTCTTCTCTTGCTCCTCCTGCTGTCTTCTCCCCCATAGAGAAGCCTCTATGGTACCTCCCCCAGGACTAGTATGGATACCCTCCCCAGAGCTAGGACGGGCCCTAGGGCCCCTCTTGCATCCCGGGAGGGCTGTCTTTCAAGGTTTCCAAGGCTGCTCAAAGGAGAAGCTCCGAGCACTGTGGTGGAGGCCCTGCCTGGCCCAGGTCCCCTCTCCAGCAGAATGTGTTGGTGGGGGGAGGCAGACAGCAGCCCAGCGACCTCTATCTCTATCCAGGTTTCCGAACTGTGGATGGGACTGCCTGCAGAGCTGGTTTCCTCTTCTGGGAAAGTCTGATAGGAGATGGAAGCGGCTGCAGGGGGTGGGGGGGGTAGTGTAGAAACAGATGCCAACCCTCGGCTTCACCTCCCGTTGAAGAGAGGAAGACAGAGGGGAGCCTGGCTAACCCAGCTCCTAGGTGGCAGGGAGGGTAGCCCCAACTGCAATGGCAAGTTTAGCGGGTAGACTTCGGGAGACCTCAGAAGTGGGAGAGGCAGCAGCAGGAGACAGAGAGCTGGAGAGAGGAGAGCTGTCCCACACCCTGGCTCCCGCGTGCCCACACAGAGGGACTGTATCATGGATTGGGATGGGGTGGGACTCAGACAGCTCCCCGACCCCCCAGGCCCAGCTTAGGCCAGGGTTGAGAGCTGACCCCTTGCCCAATCCTGCCTGGAGCCGAGGTCTGGCTGAGTCTGGGAGCCTGGGAAACTCGGACCAGCACAAGCTGTTCCCATCCCCGGGGACTAGGGTCACAGCCCAAGCTCGGGAGAGGCCACTCATAAAAGGCCAGAGCAGGACAGCTGAAAGTTCACTCCTGGAGGCCGGAGATGGGGTGGGGGTGAGGGATGGCCTTGCTGGGGCCTGGGCTCCGGGGCCCCCCACCCTCACTCCTCCTCACACATACCAGCCCATGGGGCTTTCTGGGGATCCACATGCCTGAGGCCTTGGGCCAACTTCTTAGTCCTCAAACCGGCAAAACTATGAGTCCCAGGGACCTGTAAACCTGGGTCCCTTCCCTCCATCCTCCTCAAACGTGTCTCCTGGTGGGGAGAGGGCCAATACTGTAATAAACACTGAGCAGGCACGGTTCTAAGCAGGAGACATGTTTATGCTCATCTTAGCCTCACAGCAACCCCATAAGGTAGGCACTATATCTTATTATTCCCCTTTTAGAAATGAGAAACTGAGACACAGAGGTGAAGTCTCTTGACCAAGATCCTACAGGTAGTAAGGAGAGGAGTCGAGATTCGAACCTGAGCAGCCTTGACTCCAATGTGGGTGTTCTTAGCACTACACATCCCGTCAGCCAAGTAGAGGGCTTCTCTCTCCAGCCCTGAAAGGGGGCCAGTGGGGTGGTGGCAGCCGCTGGACACACAAAGTCCCATACAAGGGGCTAGGAAACAGCTTCATTTGCATGTCATTTACATGCTGTTTCATTATGGATGGAAACCCCCAATCGCCTTTGGCCCCTCTCCACTGCCCCATCCCCTTCAGGTCTCTCTGTCGGTCTCTCTTTTCCCCCCCACCCAGAGGTCCCCCGGTGCAGGGTGGTCGCGGGACCAGGGGCGCGCGGTCACTCACCTGCCTCGGGACCCTATCTCGCCGTCCGCCTGGGGTGGGGACTGCCGGGGTGGGCCTGGAGGAGGACAGGGCGGGGATCCCTGCGTGGAGTCCCAGGCCGACTGCGAGAGCGGCGGAGTGGCCGAAAGTTGTGGATCGCTGGGCGGGGAGGGGCGCGGAGGGGCGGGGGGCAGGAAGGGGGTGGGAACTCGGGCCCTAGCCAAGGCAGGAAGTTTTGACAAGGAAACCGGGAGCCGGGGGAGGGGAGATCCAGAATGCCCGGGAGGGAGGCTGTGTAGGGGTGGGACCACTGAGGCCGAGCGGCGGGGCCGACCCGACAGCCTGGATCGGGCGCAGAGAGGGGATGAGCAGGGGAGAAGAGCAGAGGCCCCGGGCCCGAGTCCCTCCTCGACTCTTCACCAGCTGTGCGGCCTTGGGGTACTCCGGCCTCAGCTTTCTTATCTGCAAAGTGGGGCGGTGCAGGGGAATCAGTGAGATCGTCTACGTCAGGCACCTTCCCACTGAGGCCCAACAACCGTTACCTTATTAAAGATACAACCCGGGGACCGACCGACAGCATCCCAGACTGGGAGAGGAGCACCGGGAAAAGGCCTCTCCGCTTCTCTGGCCGCCGGAAAGCACCCTGGGGGAGGGTGTGATCCAGGGAAGCAGTGTTCGGCGGAGTCTCCGCCTCTGCCCGCCCCCTTGGTCCAGGGCCCGGGCGCTTCTGTGCACCTCGCGCCGCAGCCTCCGCGCGGAGGCAACTCGAGCCGGGCGCCACCTCGCGGCCAACGTCCGCCTCCCCACAGCCCGCGCACCGGACCTGGGAGAAGGCGTCACTCCGGAGGCCGCCAACCTGTACCCCACCTTTCTTGGGGCACCCTTCCCTTCTCAGTCTCTGAGGAGACAGAGGCAATTTTCATAACAACTAACATTTGCCTTCATCATCGTTAGCCCTTTAGGTGCTGCTTCTTTCAATCCTTAACTCGAGACAGGTTCTATTTACATGACATTGTTCGTGTAATTAGGACATCCGTAAGCGGCAAAAGCGGGATTTGAACCAAAGTCTGTGGTCCGTCTGATTACAAGGCTCCCTCTACAAACCACCGCCCGCGACAGAGAAATCTACAATAGTTCAGGAAGAGTAAAACAGGTACATTCCTCTTTGGCGCCTTTTACAATTCAACTTTTTTGAAGTATAATTGACATAAATTTAAAAACGTACCCACTTAAAAGTGTACAGTTCGATGAGGGTCTTTTACATTTTTTATTATAGTAAAATATAAATAATATAAGTTTTACCATTTTAACCTTTTTTTTTTTTTTT